>NC_142191.1:20490000-21090000 GCF_026936395.1 Plectropomus leopardus | reverse complement strand
TACAAGATAAATGATTCCAGATGAATAATTCAAAATCATTAAAATGAATAAATGGGAGGTAATTATCCTGCTCCAAGTGGCAACCTGTGATTCCACGTGAGCACGAGGCGACAGAGATAAGAGGGGTTTCCCAGAGTCAATGAGGGACAATCACCTGCTTTGTAGAGGGAGGCGAGGGAGAGGAGACAAAACACCAGTAAACACTAATGATGAAGAGAGCCTCTCACGCATGTCATTATCTACTTTAAGAGTGTGTTTCTCTGTGTGTGTGTGTGTGTGTGTGTGTGTGTGAGCAGGTTTCGGTTAGCTGCAGATGTATGGATGATGAACATAAAAGGTCTGGGGAAGAGATGCTCCCTCAGTGGGACTGAGAGGTCTTTGTGGGGAGTCCCTTAAAACAGCCCCTCCTGCACAGGAGAGATGACGAGGATGAAAGGGAGGACAGGACGGAGAGGGAGTCCACCATCATCTCTTTTGTTGTCCATCTGCTGTCTTAGCCGTTCCGCCATTCTCTTGACAAGCTTAACCCCCCTCATCCTCGTCCTCTGCTGTCACAGGTGTAAACCCCAAATTGAAAAAAATCTCCTGCCTGAGATCCTCTCAACATGAGTGCCTAAGTACTTGAGTTTTCTGATTAAACTGAGAGCAACGCTACAAAGGAGCACCTTTAAACACCTGATAGTCGCCGTTTCTTTATGTTTAAAGTACTCTCCGCACTGAACACTGAGCATTGTTACCGCCCAAGAGTGAACAAAATAGCCTTCATCTTGCAACTACTAATGACATAAACTGTACTTCATCAGTAAGAATACATCAAGTAACGGCTTCCTATCATCTACAGGGTGAGGCGGCATATATGGCTAAAAAATAACATTACAACATTTTTAGTCTGTATCACGATACACTTGACATTTTGCAATCTTACTAAATTACTTAAGTATTACTAAAATACAAAATTATTAAAAACTACAGTTACAATAAAGTTAAATAAAGTAGGTACTGTCATATAATAAAGTTAAATAAAGCACTTTTATAATAAAGTTATATTAAGTATTTTTAGAATTAAGGATGCATGATATTAGATTTTTATATGCTGATATTTTCAAACTCATTTAGGCCGATTGCCAATGCAGATATAAATATATGTGCACTTATGTTGTTGCACCTGATTGCAGAGACTATCAAGTCTTTCCTGTAGTGGAATTAACATATTATACTGACTCTTATTATGATGGTGTGGCAGACGCAGACTATAAACTATGCTTTTCATTATGTACATATTCACTTGGAGAAAAAATAAACTTTAACCTAGGTTACATGTAAAACATGCCATATTTATTCTTATGTGACAAAATCTGAACAAAACTGTAAAATTTCTCCCACTTTCACAGGTTTGGATGATGCTCTCCCTACCACAATGCTGACAAGAACTAAATCCCGGGCAAATCTGACCTGTTTCAACGAATTAAACTCATATAATCAAAGTGTTGTCATATCCCCAGAAAAGTTGGATGAAAACATTTAATTTTTAAGCTGCTATCTGCCGATACCAATGATGTGCCCATAGTATCATGCATCCCCAGTTAAAATAAAGTTAAATAAAGTATTGCCAAACTTATATGAATCAAAGCAGAACCATTGGTGCCGGTTCATCGCTGGCCAGAAATGTTGATGTTTTTGCGTGGACTTGAAGCTACCAGTCAACGATTAGATGTTAGCAGTTAACAAAAAGTTCAGCATTTACCACAGCGCCATTAAATGTGAGAATTTATTCAGTATGCTGGAAACAAACAAACCGTCCTCAAATTCATACATTAATAGTATTTGCAAGTCATACTGGTGCTCCATGCTTGCAAAATGCAACCAATTAGTAGCAATCTGGAGCACTGCAGATACAGATTTAAGTGGTCTGGAAGGGCGGAGGAGTGTGTGTGTTATGTATTGTGCTGGTGTGTCTTTGTTTTTATGTGTGTGTGTCGTGAGCATTAGAGAGCCATAGGAGGGAGTGAGAGAACCAAAACGCTGAAGCGAGACTCATGCCAGTGGCTTAAAAAAATTGTGTGCATTTCAAATCGATGTTCGCTCTGTAGTCGTTTCAAACATCCCACATGTAAAAAGCGATGATACATAGAGTATATAGTATGTGATATATTGCCTACCACTATATTTGATATATCGCCTAACCCTAATGTGTTTTCAGAGTGAGAATTAATATTATACATCCTTTGCACCACTGTCAGTATCCTGATTTTACACATCAGAAGCCAAGTCTATAACCCAGGAACAGAGAAACTGCACAAATATTTTGAAACCTAAAAATAAATCAATCCTGGACTGCAGCCTATGTTTGGGTGAGGAAGCATTTCTCACTTTGCTGGAGACCATCAGGACACACAGGCATCACACTTTTCTTTTAGCAGAAAGACTTAAAAAAATAATATTTTGGTAATGACACACCTATTAAACAAAGATAAATAACGCATAGTAATACTGATTTAGAGTCATGCTTCAGGATCACAGTGTCGTGCCTTTTAATTTCCAGTATGCAGTGAAGATACTGAGTATTTACTGCAAACCACTGAGAAAGCTGACACGAAATTTGACGCCTTTTGATCTCCTCAGATAAAAATGTACAGTTAACAAGATTTCAGTCACAGACGATCCAATATGCCTGCCCTGTTTGCTGACCTGGATAGGCAGCTAAAAATGGACGGATAGATGGATGAATGAATAGATGGATGGATGGATGGATAGCAACTAGGCTATACGTGTGCCCACAAACCCTTTTAATAGAGGACTATATGTGCTGACTGTGTGTCTGTATGTCTACAGGACTAATGAATCAATACAAAAAGCACTTCAAAAGCATAGAGGAGATGATGATTGATATCAGAAACTGGTCAATTTTAAACAAACCTAATATCTTAGAAAGAATAGCTACTGTGTAGAGCCTTAGAGGACAGGCTTTTGTTTGTTGAGTTAAGATTTATTGTTTATTGTCCTGTTTCTTAAAACTTAAGAGATGTACTTTTTAGTAAAATGACCTCCATTTACGTTGATTAATTTTCCTTTGGGTGGATGTCCATGAACGTGTTTGTGGGCCTGTGACAGAAGGTAGAGTATTTTGTTTGTTGACTGAGCAGTAAGATAACATGTATTTTGGATTGATTACTGCAATAATATTGTAATGGTGTCTTATGAATCCATAAGAGTTGAGCACGTGTTTGTGTGCATGGTACAAAAAAGAATCAATCAACGTATCTAATAAGCCAATATGAGAATATATTGCGAGACAACATATATTTGTCAATATGTCAAAATACACAAATTAACCCCACCAACATGTGCATAAAACTTACATATACATGCAGTATGCATCACGTACACTTACACTAATCCACAAATACAAAACTACATAAACACACCTGAAGAAAAACAATAATCCAACAGACTCAGTTACCAGTGCTCTCTTTTCCCCAAATCAAAATCTTTTTACCTCACTGAAATTTAAGCTATGTATGGTAAAATGAGGCCAGAGATTTCTGTTGCATTAATACAAAGTAAAAATGAATAACAGAAGGTGGCCGAACAAATAGCAAAAACACTACATTTCATACTAACAAGAACCATACGTAATGTGAATCTGTCACATCAAGGATGATACCCACTTCTCTTAAAGTGGAATCTCTTAATAACAGCGTCTTAAAGAAATCAACACATCGTGTCAAAATAGACAGACACAAACCACCCAGCAAAGGGCATCGGATCAAGACTTCAGGCATACATCTCTGGGTTTGAAGGCACAGTATTTAAAATACTTAACAGTAAAAGTAGGAAGATAAAAACGTTTTCGGATTATTTCTAACTATCTGATGGGCAGGGAGATATAATGACTAAGAGGGTAAAGGCAAATAACAGAACAACTAGAGCCACAATGCAGCCTTTAAAACCAGGAAAAGACAACAGTTATGATATAACAATCTAAAAAAAATCTGTGCTTTTATCATATCGTGATACAGGTTTAATGTCAATATATTGCTCTGATACCATGATTTTAGGAATCTATGTTGTTTGCATATATTGTTAAACTAAACAAAAAGCAAACACAACCTTTCACACTTTTATCAGTGGGTTATGAAGGTGTGGAGAGAGCGACCAGATAGAATCAGGCAATATGTGATCGATGATAAAATTAGGGATGCACCATATTGTATTTTTTGCCAATATTAAATTCATTGATTCATTGTGCAAAATAAGAAAAATGCTTTAAATTAGTATTGATGTTTTGTAAAATATTCACTTTGTCAATAAAAATAAATAAATAAATACATAAATAAATAAAAAATATCAATTCGTCCTATCAGCAGATATCAGCATGTTGGCTGATACTGAAGCCAATATCTGCCTATACCCATGACATGCAGATATTATTGTGCATCACTACACTGTAAAAACAAACTATTTGTTTTAACTTTTAAAAACCGAGAGTCCAGGCTGCCTTAAATTTTTTAAGTAGACTGAATTTGAGAAAACAAGTTGAATCATTAGCAGAGACACTAGCTTTTTAAAAACAAGTACCTTCTTTATACAATGTAATAAAAATAAAAAGGTTGCAATAAGCTGGTTTGTTAAGAAAAATAGGACAAATAGGTGACTAAATAATTTGACATTCATGTAAAAGGCTGTAGCTACCATGAGATGTATACATACTGCAGTGTTATGTGTTATATCGTGGACCTGTATTTTCACTGTAGTGAGTTAAACAGGCATTTAGGGAAGTTTTAACTCTACAAATACCAAAGAATTTGAACAGACGCGTCTCCACAATGATCCACATAAATGTGGGAAATTCAGCTTAATGAAAAAATGAAGTGTCAGACCTCTGACCTACAGACACTAACACCACACAGGCTGCATTCACACAGCGGCCAATTTGTCAAGTGGGATCAACAAGTCTCACCTGACCTGCTGTTGAGAGAGGAAACATGCTCCCTTGTGTGTAACACTGCTAAACCGTGTTAAAAACACCTCCTTACACTAATGTAAAGCATGTGCTAACGTTAACGTGATGCTTAATGTGACAGGATACCGTTAGCATGCTAGCTTGTCTCTTAGCCGCCTCGGGTTCGTGCCAAACACAGAGGGAGCTTTTATATGTGCAAATAGATCAAATAAGGTTGTTTAGTCATTGTGGTTAAGGTAGCACCGATTGTTGTTGCCAGCGTCTGTGTTTAAGGTCAGTTTAGCCTTCATGTTTTGCTAACATGCTAGCTGCTAAATGAATGGGGGGTTGGGCTAGCCTACAGCATCCACCATCCTGATCCAACCGTTATGAGACAGAAATGACTCACCTGGTTATAGTGCACCCTGAACGGCTTCAGGTAGTCGGAGTCTGTGCACGGAGTGACTTCAATGTTGTTAATCTCTTCCATAGTTCACACCTGGAGCTGGTTGTTGGTTCACCGATGGTTGTCTGTCACCGCACACTAACTGACAGTGAAGGAATGTCTACGGCAGCCGCGAGAGGACATGAGGCTCAGCTGTGAGGATGGTGCGAAAGGTGAGAGGGACATTATTAACTGGGACAGGTCAAACTGTATGGAAACTCAAGCAGTTCATAGAGCATGGTCTGAAATAAGAGATAATGATTTGTTCAGTCAGAAAAAAAAAATCCATTACCTTTTTTAAAAAATAATATTTTTTTTAGTATTTAATTGAGATAAATTGATCCCTCCCTAGGTATATTTTAATAATAATTATTATAATGATTAAGTTCATTTATCCCTTCAGGCATTAAACATTGGTTTGGAAACCATTTTTAAATGCTGAATACCTGTTTGGCTTTCCTGATATTATTTTTTAATGAACTTTTTCAATGATTTTTTTCCCATTCTTATTGGTTTCTGTTATTTTAACCTTTACTAGTATATTTCTTTTATTATCTACTGCCTTGTTATTGTCTAAGGCTGCTGTCCTTTTTGTCATTGTTTGAATGTGTTGCATCACATCATTATTGTGAAGCACTTTGGGTCACATCTCTTGTATGAAAAGTGTTCTGTATGAAATTGTATGAAATTTAAAAAAAATAATAAATACCAAAATTTAATATTACTTTTTACTGTACTCATTTATTGTACAGATAAAATACATATAGGGATTGTTACATTTTTTACACACACATATGTTATTAAGCATTAAAATACAATTAAACAATGTAGAATGACAGGTGTTAAATCACAGTAAGATTCAGTAAAAGACAAAGATTAAAAAGGTGAGCATTATGATGTTTCTTAAAGCAGACTGACACCTTTGGTGAGGGATTCTGAGATTCCTGCATCAATAGGTTTTAATAAAGATCTTGCACACTATAAAGTGAAGGTTTTTTCAATATGTCATTATCGCAAATCACAAACTTGCCTCAAGTGGCTTGAAGTCCCTTTGTCAGGTGCATAAACTCAAAAACTGATTAACTGGACTAAAGAACCCCATGTACCGTCAATTAATTGATTTATCAGCAATGTTTTAAGTCCTCAGACCTTCATGAGGTCAAACTCCTGGCTTAGATCTACCTGATAAAGGCTTGAGGACCGAAACATTGTTAATAAACATTTTTACATTTCGATTTTTGCACATATTGTGCTACCTCTAGACCAAGCCAGGCTAGCTGTTCCCCGTGCTTCCAGTCTTTATGCTAAGTTAACCTGCTGCTGGCTTAAATGGGTGCACCATCAAATGCACCATACAGCTTCATCCTCACCATGCAATGAATAAGAGATGGGTGTTGGAGCTCTTTCTCACCAACCCTGCCTTAAAGGGTGAGGCTGCATGATGTCACCCCCTCACATCAATAACAGCTTTATAATGGAAAACAATCTGCACAGCTCCAATCTCGATGGGGCTGACTTCCTCCAACAAATGAGCCCCAGTCCACCGCCCACTACACAAGGACAGGACGTAACACTTTTGCTGAGCTGATTTACATCTAAATAAATACAGGCCTAGACGAAACAATGTGCAGACCCAAAAGAGGAACCGGCGTCTCTCCTCTGGGCACGTCCAATTTATATTGCTCGATCCAGTCAAGCTGCAGGGTGCGATAAGACGACAGGGGACTGCCGAGTTGAAGCAGCGTGCAAGAGTCAACCTGCTCTGGTTTGCTGAAGACAAAGAAACTGTGGCAGAAGAATAAGAGATGAAATGATGACACCATCTGACAAGTTTAAAGGGGAGATGTCTTTTTGGTGAAATAGTTAACAACTTAAAGACATCCCAGATGTGACAAGACAAAAAGGTCCGAAGCTCTTGTTTTGTAACAGTGCTTTATATACAATCATCTTATTATATGCTGTTTAGAAAAAAATAATCTGACAAGTAACTTGTAACTATAGTTGTTCAATCAATGCAACAGAGTGAAAAATATAATAATTCTCCCTGAAAAGTATAGCAGAATATAAGTGTGGGATAAGTGTGGGGGTGCCTCAAAGTTGCACTTCAGTACTGTGCTTGAATTAAAGTGGAAACTGACAAATTTTTTAACTCCAGATCTAGAAAAAAATGGTTTTGCTTGCAGCCAATCACCTCTTTGATTTAATGCAACATGTGACTGTCCCACATACACCCCATGCGATCTGTGGTGAGGAAGACGAGTGCAGCGTATTTGACCGAGTTGGAAGTTCAGCGTGCCGAGGTGCCACCAAAAAACAAAAAAGTTTGAAACCTGCATTTGTATATCGCTTTTCTAGTCGTTCGACCACTCAAACCACTTTCACACTGTGAGTCACGGTCACCCATTCAAACATTGTGGCCAAGGTTACTGTGCAAGGTGCCACCTGCTACTCAGCTTTTTAAAACACCTGCACTCATCCACACACCGACAGAACAGCCATCAGGATCAGGGGCCGTTTAGGGTTCTGTATCTTGCCCAAGGTTACTTCGACACATTGACAGGAGGAGTCTGGGATCGAACCGCCAACCTTTCCATTAGTAGACGGCCTGCTTTGCCTCTGAGTTACAACTGCCCAAGTACTCTCTTGATAACAGTATCACTTTAAAGGGTACTGTCATTTGTACTGGTACTGTAGTTTTTTACATTACTTTCCATCACTGCATTATCATACTTTGTGAGAGTGAATAGACACTATAAATACAGGCCAGAACATGACAATGGATGATTTCTGCTGGATAATGTTTAGTGTTGTCTTTACATTCGGTATGAAAACAGCCTTTCTATGGGTCACTATTTTGCGAGCTTGGAAATGCATCCAACCTTCATTCTTACAAAAATCAAAAGAAGAAATGTAAAACTTACTGTACTTTGTTTTTTACATAACAAACTCCCCTGACACTGAATCCTCTTTTGGGCCTCGTTTGAGCATCAGCCACAAAACGGGCCCCAAAACTCTTATCAGCTCCTCAGCCGGGTCCTGAGGCACCCATAACGTGTTAATCCCATCCTTCCACGAACACGCGGGTGCAGGGTCCTCTCAGTCACGACAAATTACCGTCTGCAGGCGGCTGACGCACGCCAGACTTCCACCAGGCTTAGCTCATCGCCAAACCTGGAGCCTCCTGAAGCCCCCAAACCTTCTCTTCCTGTCTGCCCTGCTCTGTGATGTGATTTTGATTCTTTAAAATTATGTTCACAAATCAATTTTTTCTGCTCTTTTGTTCCATTAAATCATAACTTTTACAGAGACTTTATCACAATTTAGCACTTAGGCATGTGTAATCAAATACTGTACACTCCCTTCACTGAAACCTTTGAAACCTGAGCAAATTGGTTTGATTTCTTAAAAAAAGAAAATGGGTAGAAGGCAACGAGTAACTTCAGACTTGGCCCAAAAAAATAAGCAAAAAGTTAGTCAAAATTTCACAAGAAAATTTTCTAGAAATATGTGCACAAAAAGTAAAAAAAACAAAACAAACAACAACAAACAAACAAGAAAATTACCCAAAAAAGTACTAAAAATATATATATTTTTATTTATTATTATACTTTTTCTGCATTATAATTTTAAATATTAAATCATTTCAATTATAAATATAGTTTTTGGGACATTTTTCCCTATTTTTTAATAGTATTCTAATAAATTTTTATTTATTTTTTTTTATCAAACTCACTCAACATTTTTAGCTCATTTTCCTAATTTCTTGCAATTTGTGGGACATGTCTTGAAACATTGGTTATTGCTATTTGTCCCCATTATTATCAAAATCCATGATTGGTCACGCCTGAAGGCGCCTGCCATAGTGAGATATACCTAGCGAGGTTTGACAGAGAACCTTATTTTAAAGCTAAAACTCTCCAATGGTCTATCCATAGCATAGTTTATCAGCCGGGGTCAAGCAGGGATTTGGGCCGGGCGCTCGGGGAATGCACTTAGCCAAGGTGGCTGCTCTGCCTCTGTTAGCAGGCTCAGGGTGTGGGTCAAGATGGCCGGTATCCACCCGTCCAGCAGTCTGGACGTTCAGCCGCCACTTTTCTTGTCCAGGAGACGCTGCTGTATCCTCCCGTGAGAGCTTGGACTTCAAAATAGCACCTTATGTCAAAAGGGTGGCCGATAACGCAGCACAGACATCTGTACGTGGTGTGGTTGAGGTGTGTGAGGAGTTGATGGAGAATGAATTGTGCAGGCAGTCACACATGATGGAGACACGACTGGGCTCATTAAATTCCACATAAACTTCGAGGCACATTTTTGGACTAAAACATATTCAGATTCATTAAGGTGTCACCCCTAATTCTAAAAATACATATTTTGTATGTCTTCTTAATTTGGGGGTGCAGAACTGTCCCTATGAAAGTGTATTAATCTCTTCCCTTTATGGCAAGCAAATTAACTGCTTTGATGAAATACAGATTTTTTTTTTTTTTTTTTTTCACGAATCTGCTTTAATTTGTGGTTTTACTGGTTTTGATCAGCTGGTCCTTTTGTTCTTTCTGTAACCTCTTGAAGGTCTGGATCTTAAGTTATCAGGTATGACTATGTATTTAAAATTGTGCTACAGATTTAAAATATGTAATTTTATTTTGAGCACTTTCTTGAGGTCATTTTGTTTGCTTTTTGTTTGTTTCTTTACTTATGTTTTTGCTTAATTTTTTTTTTTTTAGTTTTTACTAATTTCTTGCTGTGTCTTGTGTTTGTTTCTGAAATAAATCAAACCAACTCACTCAGGTTTCAAAGGGTTAAACATGTGCATTGAAATGACTTGCAACTATGTGAAGACAAAAGTACAGCTTTTTAGGGAAAATGTCCAAATATCAAGTCACACAATAAATCTGAAAGATTTTCAATGGACTTTCAGTTTGCTTGTGAAGACTTGTGACTCTTTTTAAAACCGCTCTGCAGATATTATCTGCAGTTTTACACGCTGTACTGAACACATCAGCTTTATGTATTATTTATTCAAATGTCTTTGACCAATGATCCTTGCAAAAGAAAAAAAGACAGAGAGAGAGCTGCATAGCATATAGTTAAACAACACAGTCTGGTGTGTGGCGCGTGGCTGGAGCAGTCAGCTCCATCAGTGCTTCTCTCTCAGGTAGGGCCTCAAAAAAGTGAAAACCCCTCCTCCTCCTCTTCTCCCAGCTCTGAAGGCCATTGTAATGGAAACCCTTGTCTGTCAGGCCCTTATATATTTAGGAAAAGCTATTATTGTTCTGTTCCCATGTTGCCTTCGTGCCCCAGGATGCGTTCCCCCGAACAAGGTCAAAATTCCTGTTTTGTCATCATTATTTTACCAGAGAATGGCCGACTCGCCCACAATGCTCTCTGTTCGCTGGGGTTCCTGGTACTTGTTTGTCTTCCATGGATACAAATAGACCTGAAATGGAAGTCAGCCGACGCAAAGTGACGCCATTGTGGCGGAGAATAATTTGAGTTCAGTCTAACTCGGCTGGAAGTTCAGCTGAAGTCATACGCTATACATGCACCAAAGAACAAAAGAAAGCTCCCAGCAGTTAAGGCCCAGTGACGCAACCGTGATTTACAATAATTATGAATAATATTCCAGATGCCCGTAGGTTTTATAAGGAGGTGATTTCTGAGGCAATACTGCATTTTCAGTCACAAAAGACAAAATAGTACTTCATATAACACTCAGATGAACTCAAATGTGATCTCAGTTAAAACACTGTGCTCTGCTACCAGTATCACACATGTTGGGGCTTGATGTGTTCACACAGATGTTAATGGCCCTGGTTATATATAATACTGCTGAGTGTATAGTGATTTTTAAAATATTTTTACGTATTGTTTTGTAGTAATCTGATGGGCTGCAGTATATAATTGTTCCTGTTTTGTTATGGATTCCTACCAATAATTTGCTTTGGGTTTATTTTATAGGGTTGTGCTTAAGTTTTTTCATCATCAAGACCTGGAAACCCCCACTGATACCGATTCTCATCCCACGCCATCGACACAAAACACATCACATTAGCATGAAGTCACCAGAAGACAATGTTGGCATTGTACATTTCTGCAAACTATAAATACGTTTAATGTGCATGTTTCATATGCATCATATCAATGTTTTAAAAGTGAAGATATATATAAGTTGACTCATGAGTCATTGCTGTTTTAGCGCCCAAACATTGGTGTTTTTTGGTAACCTGTTTATGTGTTTTCGTCAGCATTTGGCCTCCCAGATGTGGATGTTTCTTCGCAACCCACAGCAACACAAGCACAAAAAGCGGTTGTTTTTTTCACTGAGATATCTCAGTACAGACCTCAGACATTTCCTGCTTATATTTTGCAACCAAAAGCATATATTTCAAACAAAAACAGGATCTTTCCCCTTACCATACCAAGTGGTTTTGATGCTTAAACCTAACCACGCCTTAAAACCAATGCATTGTTGAAACGTCAAGTAGCAATGTATCCGCAACCTGCAGATGTGACATCCATGTTTTGCAGAAACAAATAATACAAAAACAAAAACAAACAAACAAATCTGATGATTATGTTGAAGCCTCAACATCTGGTTCAATATGTTACACAAAAACACGTATTTTTGATTATTATTATTATCTGCACATAGCACATATTCTTTATACTTGAACATTTTCTTTGGTCAGTGTTTTGCACATTATATCTTCTTGTTTCAATCACTGCTCTTTATGTCTTAGAAAGAGATACATTTTACATTTAAAAAAATCATATTTTTATTTAAAGTTTTTTGATATTTTATTCATGATTCTTGGTTTTTCTAGTAGTTTTCTTGCCTTTCATTTTCTTTACTATGTTTATTGCTATGCACCAAAACACAGAGCCAAATTCCTTTTATGTGAAAACCAACTTTGTATGATAAAAACTTGGTTTTGAATGCTATGTAACATTCTCTCTCCATATATAACAGCAAGGGATTTAAGTGAACTTTGAATCAAAACTTCTTTTGTATTTTCTGGCTAATAATACATATAATACGACCTCACAAAAGTTTAAAAAAGAACCTCTGGACGGGATGGTGTGTGAGGTTTGTGGAACCATTGAAGCTTGACACTATGGGACAGCTGCTGTGTCCCCCTGTGGAGCAGGAGCCTATTTTAACAAGGCAGACCTATTGTCTTTTCCCAAGAATGACCAGAGAATGTGGCAACTTCTTGGGTCACATAGTCTCCACTTGTGTGTGTGGGTTGGTGATTGAGGTGAGGCGTGGGACATGGCTGCGTCCCTGTCACTCACATCAATATGGGAACACATGCCATCAGAGCTAATTACCTGCCTGGAGCCCTCTAATGCCCCATGACAAGTAACCCACAGTGGGCTAACAGTAGTGCAGGGTGGCTGTGAGTGGGGAGGGAGTGTTGGACAGGACGGTGGTGTGAACAGTGACATTTAAAGTCAACTGTCAGTGGAGATGGCTCCAGATGTCTTTGTTAACGTCAATGCACAGAAAAATAAACACAAACATTTCAGTGGGATCCAGAACAACAAACGTTCTCACAGGAGTAAAATGTTTAACATATGCAACAAACATAAAGCAGCTATAGTCAATTTGCTCTGCTCAGGAGCCACTTTTGTAATTTGACAGAGGGCCAGGGGCTAGTCACATGTTTCTAAGATTTTAGAAAGTTTCTTGGATTTTGGGACATTTCTAAGATTTTAGGACATTGTAGGACTTCAGGGGGTTTCTTGGGTTTTAAGACATTTCTGTGATTTTTGGAAAATTCTAGGATTTCTCTCTACTGGCACTTTTGTTAATAAACAATCTCTATTTTGATGGTCTTTTGTGCACTATAACACCTTAAGTATATATATAAGTACATACACATTTCCCAGTCTGAATCAGCTTATTTGACTGTGACTTAGAGAACGGTTTGTGGGGGTCCCAAACAGCCACTCCTCGCCCGCTCTGTCTCTGTTTATTAGACCCCAAATTAGTGAAGAATTAATAAGTTTGCATGGTACCTCCAGCTTACCGCTGCAGACTGTTGCCGCGGGTGGCTAGCAGCAGCGCAAGGTCTAACCTTTGTAACAGCAGCAACAGAAAGTTTGCTGATCCTCCTGAAACTCAGCTCATATGCTCATCTGAACTACATCACCTCAGAGACGTTGACGTGATATGTATGAAATGGTTTGCAAAAGCATACATTGCCAACATTTTATTCTATAGCATTCTATTCGTGCTTTTCCAGACCTCATTGCCCAATTAGATACTGATAGATAGATTTAGACACTGTTTTCTCCTATTACACAACACTGATTGACCTGTTGGATCACAACATTATCTGCTTAATAATGCCAACAAATCTGTTAAAATCTACCCTTTTTTCAATCAGATCCACAGTAATTATTTCGTAGAATCATATTTTGACCTAATTTATATCTTGCCTAGCGGCTCATTAGATAAACAGTAGGCCTCCATATAGCATTTCCTTCACTCCAGTGTACGACTATGCTTCACTCTCATTGTCAGACCTCTGAGTGAAAGTATTATGTGTTGTGAACGTACAGTAATGCCTTAAGAATAAATCCATTGTGTTTTCTTTCCTCTGGACCTGCTGTAAAACCCAACACTTTGTTTAAACTGCACTGCCTTTATCTTTTTTGTAAGTGTATGAGTGAAGCTGTCGCAGCTGGACTCCAGCAGCACGGTGAGATAATTATGATAAGACGTGGCCGAGTTGTTCTACGAACAAACATGGCCACCAAGGCCAGAGGAAGGGAGGGACAATGGAGGCGAATTACTGGAGACTGGAGGTGTTGGCAGCCTGCTGTTACAGTTGAACTCTGACCTTTATGTTATTAAAATAACAGTTGTGAATGAAAATCTGTTTCTTTATTGCCTACATATCTGCTGCAAGTAGTTCTTGTATCCAATAAAAACCATCAGCATAACCATGAGATACAATATAGATATGACTTAATATTTTGCTCTGTAGTAACTGGACTATGGAGCATTGGTGCCCCGCCAGTTTGTAGTCTTTTTGTAGTGTGAGGCTATGGCACTTCATTTATTGGTCATTTTTAGATCTAAATATAGACACAGTGAGGCCAAACAACACTGATCCAAGAATAGAGACGCCTGTTGTTTTCATGAGGAAATTAATCATGCACCTTTATAAAATAAATAATTCAGGTTCTAAAAAATGAATGCAAAGAGACACAAAAATACCACAAAGAGATGCAAAAGGACAGCAAAGAGACACAAATTAACTCAAAAATGAGCAAAACAACCACAAAGAGACACAAAGTGCCCACAAAAAGACACCAAGCAACCCCAAGGATACCCAAAATGACCAGAGAGAGACTTTTGCATATCGCCTACTTATCCGTCCATGAATCAAGTGTTCTGTTCCATCTGTGCCTTTTTAATAATTTAATAAATATCATCATAACATGCTGACAAAAAAATATGCTCATGCGTTTCTAATCTTATTTATACACTAAATTTGAAAATTAGAAATAGTCCCTCTGATTAGAATAAAGTGAATATGCTTTTCATCTCTATCTTTTCGTTCCTAGATATAGAATAAAATGGAAATCATTTTTATTAATCCCGTGAGGGAAATTGGCTCAGAAAGGTGTTCAATTACACCTCTCGTATGTGATGACACATTTAATGTCAAGAGGAAGTGACAAATTGATTTAGTTAAGTTTAATCTCTTTTCTGTCCAATTTGGCAAGATTCTAGTCTCACATTTTAAAGCCAATATTTTCTATTGACAATTAACCACTATCATAAAGATATATTTTGACGAGTCTGTCAGTTGATGGAGGCTAAATGAGGACATATGCAGTGCTTTAAAAAAAAAAAAAAGTACATACAAACAATACAACAATACAATACAGTACATACAAAATGACATCGTTGTCTACTCTAGAAAGTTTTCAAAATAGACTAAGCAGCCCAAAAGCAATGCTTATGAAATTTAGTTTTTGTTTATTACATGTTTTACTCTATTAGCATTAAGATTGTGGCTTTTTTTAAAAAAACTAATAACAATGTACTTCGGCAAAGACAGTTACGTAACCACTTACTACTGAGCTATTTGCAAAGGCAAAAGTTATAGAGCTTCAACCACAAGCAGAAAATGAGATCGCCACTTTAAATTTACTCCCCTGGAGTGTAAAAACCTAAAACCTCTTTGTATTGTTATGATCCAATGAATGATTCAGCCTCACATTTTTTAAATAATGAAAAATCCTTCAGTGAATCGATCAAAATGAAATTGAGTTGACCCCCAGGCTGGGGTCAGGAGACCCAAATGTCGCTTTCGCCAAACTTAAGCAGCCGCTGTTTCTGGGGGAGGGACGGAGGAACTCGTGTCCCCTGATGGCTCACTCGAGGGTGACGGTTTGGAAAGTCCACTTTGACCTTTGACGTCGGGGCTTCAGGAGTGGACAGTCTCCAACCCCCCCACCACCCACCCTTTCAGAGGCTTGTCTCTGGCTGTTTGACCTTTCAAATGACCTCTGGACACTGTCCATGTCAGTCATGTTTTAGCTGTTGGGCTTTTAAGAGCAGACAGATCTGCAGCTAAATACCATCATCAGGTTTATCGTGGTTCAAACAAAAGACAAAGAGCCTGCACAGATTAGTTTTCTTTGTTTGATGCCGAGGTGCAGCTGCTCTCCGGTCATCGCAGAAGATTACAAGGGTGTCCATTAAAATGTAGGAGACAATGTCGAAAACACACAAAAATTGTGAATGCACCTAAAGCCTTGTCTCATGTTCTATGTTGCTAAGCAGCAAAAAGCGGGACAAAATTGTCAGTTGTACCAGTGTTTATGTTTGTTCCCAGAATTTAAAAAAGCACTTTAAAATCTGTATCCTACATTGGCTTTATAATTATTTAGTTGTTCCCAACCCTGAGGTCAGGACCCTCCAAAGGGTCCCAAGAAAAAACTCAGGGATAACAGTTTGATTAAGATTGGGAAAGAAAATCCTTTTTTTTCAAACAAATTGTGTATATTTTTTAAACTTAATCCCCTCACTGATTTTTCAGGCCTAAAAAAAAATCCTAAAAACAACTAAACAAACAGTGGTTTCTGTGCTCACAGGTCATGTCCCTTCTAAAGCCATTTTCTGTGACAAAGGGGGATCTATAAGTAAACACTGCTTTGTTTAAAGAGGTCACAAAACTCAAAAGTGTGCATGGGACTACATTATATTTTACAGAGCCACAGCGCCCTCTGAAGCCTAATCCCAGTATGGCGTTTAACACTGAGGGTGCATTAAAAGGTGCATGTAATGCTTTAACTGACTATGTAAATGAAAACAGGAAAGTTTCATCTTTGACTTTATCTATTTTTCATGTTAAAACATGATTCATGCCTTATCTCTGTCTTTGTCGCAGCACAACATAAAATGTTTACTTGGTCTCATATTTGGGCACACAATCTAATGAGCAGACACTCGCTTTGAGATGGATGATGTAAATAATTCGAGTAACAGATCATGTGTGACATCTCAGCTGTTCTCACGTTTTGCCCAACACAAACAAGTGCTAAAAATGTATTATAAAAATGTATTATTTAGAAATCTGCACTGTTGATTATATTTTCCCAAAATTCAGGGTTTCCACACATTTATATGGCAACATTTTCTTTCTTCTTCTATCACTTCTTGATGTCTTTTCAAAGATCAATTATTCTTGAATCTTACACTGCACTTGCTTTTAAAAATTAACCACCGTTTTTATATCTTTCTTTTGTGTTGTATTTTTTTTTTTAAAAAAAATATATTTTTCTAATTATCTTAACAGTTCATTCCTGTTTTATTGTGAATTTCTGTGTAAAGCACTTTTTAATTGATTGATTTAATTGATTGAAGTGCTAAACAAATAAACTTCATTATTATACGTTTTTTCTTGCCCCACTCGCCAGCCGTTGCTCCAACATATCAGATTCAAACTATATTCAAACATGATTTCAGATAGCGGGCGTACATGAAGACAGAGGAAACACCAGAACATGAAGAAGGTACCTGATGGTTAAAAAAATGCTGACGCATATCAAAGCTACATCAACACCTTTACAGACCAATACATTTGCCAGTATTTTACATCATGTGGGAGATTCTCCACAGTAGATTACTGTAACAATTTAACTACACACAACAAAATTCCATGTATTTTAAAAAACTTTCTATCATTATGACTAATTCCATGAATTTTCAAGGCCTAGAAAATGTGATTGTGAAATTCCAAGACTTTTCCAGGTTTTGGATGACCATGGGAACCCTGTTACCGTGGCCCTGAGGCCACAATTCAGAAAAGTTAGTGTTTTCTGAAATGTTGAAGTGTTTTGACCCTCAGGGACACCGTACCGTGTTCATAATGTCAGTGCATTTAAACAATTTGAAAAGTAGCTACACTCAAGCCAATAAGTTAGTGAAGCATTAGGTTAGTGACCATTAGTCTCAACACTTCTGTATATCATTTTCATATTCTGCAAGTTGATCCTTATTGTTGACACAATTAAAACAGGTCAAACTACATGAATGCAGGCAGATTAAGTAGAGACTAACGTTTTTAATGTGTGCATTAATCATCATAGAAGACAATGCTTCCTGGAGAAGAGAGCACATTTTTTAATAAGTGGAAGAAAGAGAAGAATCAAACAAAATATTTTTAATGCGCATACATATATTTTACATATTTTTCTGTCTCATGTAAAAGGTGGATATGCTATTGCATTATGACGACACAAATTACAGTGAAACCCCATTACTGTTTGCACACGGGAAGAAAAAAAAGACATGGAAACTGTACACTATATTCATTTTTTTGAATCTTCAGAAATGACAATTGCTAGATTTTAAAGTTATTCGCTTTTTAACATCTATATTGTACAAAAGAGTTTGATTACATTTGATAAATCAGTTCAAAGCTCTGATCTCAACAGAGCAGATTTTCATGAATCTTTTTGACAACCTTTGTCAGGAGGTTCTTGCCTGGACTGAACGACGCCACAATCTCTTCAACCTGTTGGATCCTACAAATACATGAGAATATTGAATATTACTGATTGTCAGCAGATTGCTAAATGTTGCATAAATCTTGACAATATCACTGTGCCAACTTGACACATTGTTGAAGAGCTCAAGATGCATTTCTCTCAAGAGAAGAAAATACTACCTTGCTTATTTGAAAATGTCCTAAGATCAGTGTCAAACTTACGTTGTGTTCCCGATCATGTTTCTGAAGCTCTGCACTTGGAGGACATAGAGGTGGTTGATCAAAGTGACGGAAAAGATCACCTCAAACTTGGAGAATGCCTTAAGACTGCTGAAGATGATGTGCACCCTAGAAGAGGAGAAGGATCATTTTTAATGTAGTAGTCTTTGATAAGATCTGTTTTTCAATTGAGGTTTTACAGATTTGATATCTTCAATGAATAAGTCAATATTTGAATGGAATAATTCAATGTCCACCTTCTTTGAGGCCAAAGTATCCCTAAAATCATATATTAGTGGCTTTTAATTTATAGCAGAGTTTGAAGCCACTTGGTCTGCTTCATAATTTTAAATTTTAATAATGGCTAATGTAATTATACAGTTACATTAAGAATGTGACAAATATTTAAAGTATCTTTCATAGGTGGTAATCTATTTTAGTTCTTACTGAGAGTCCAGACAGCTGATGTTGAGAATATCGAGCCTCAGACTGCCCCACATTTCCAGCAGACGTAACTCCTCTCCCAGCAGACGACAGCGACTCACCACCAGGCCCACGTCATGGAGCAGCTGCATGCAACAGGAGACAAAATACCTCAGCTGAAAGTTTCAGTCTAACTGTGATAATGATATTTCCATGGTGGAAAAAAACAAATTCGCGCGATATGAAAAGATATAGAAATATGAGCTCAGTATCGGCTATTTGCATCCTCAGAGTACAATATCGATAGATACAATACCTGGAATGAGTAACTTCAATATCATTCAAACTGGGTGCTATTTCCCCATGTTTTTGGGTCTAAGGGACTAATGGGATCAACAATTTTTAAAAACTGGTCTTACATAGAGCGAGAGTGCTGCAACTGACAACTTCAAAAGAGGCTGCAACATAACCACTCTGGGAATTGTGCACCGTCAGTTTACATCCAAAGTGCTTGTTTTTGCCACTGACAGGCTCAGACTGTTGTTTAAAGTGTCTGACAACATTACAGAGGATCATACAGATCCTCCTCCTGCTGGAACCAGCAGCCACACTTAATACTGAATCACTTTAAGCCCAGACACATTAAACCGACATCAAAGAACTAGAGGTGACAAAGGCCGACCGTTTTTGTTACCTGTGACTCAGCCAAAAAGTCGCACTTAGCACAAAGACTACAAATTCAACAAGCTCAATCAACCAAAAAAATAGCTGACAAGGTCTGATTAGTGGTAATGATGCAGGACACACTGCCAAAACTTAGGGCGACAGACGCTCACAGAGGAGTTACTGATGGCAAACCATTGGCTTGGTGTGTCAGGGCTCTTTAAAGAACTTTTAACAAGTCTGACCATTTACAAAATAAGCCAATAACATGTTGCTGCCTGTGTCCAGCTGTAAAAGAAAAAAATCATTTTTTTCACCCACCTTTGGAACATATCTGCTTGTTGGATACTTCTCCACCCAGTCTGTTTCTCCCTCGATGTAGTGAGAGAGCAGTTTGTGAACGAGGCAGGCGTGGCCTCGCGACTTCTCATCTAGACAGACCGTGAAATATTTGTTGTTGTTTAAACAAATGACCAGTAACGAGAATGTGCCCCGTGTTCAAACAATAACAATGGCAATCTAAATGTACCCTTATAAAAACCACAGTTACTGACTACTACCAAAGATTTAAGTAATATTAATTTGACACCTAAGGTACACAGACAGCAGAGATGAGAGACAGACATGAATTGAGAACCCCAAAAATGAAATGCATCACAGATTCTGACAGTTTATAGCAAATAATCACTCATCACAACATATAACTTTCTGTATTTTTTCTCACCATTAAGTTGGCGTTTGAATGAGATGTGTGATATTTTCCTCTCAGACTGATTATCAGCATCATTTCCTTCAAAAACAATAAAAAGGGAAACTATTATTCATGAGAAAACCATGGTGTGTAAATAAAGAAGAGAAGAAAAAAGAACTTGAGCTTTGCTGTAATAGGACACAAATCAGTCTGCAAAATCTCAGGTCACTGCAAAAAAAACCTCACCACTGGATTTTTCATACACCAACTGTAGATGCAGGGTCTCATGGAGGGAAGTGTAGAGGGTGCGATTATCTGTCTTCTCTCCAAATTTCCATTCATTCACCCTGAGGTAAGAAATGTACAAAAGGTTTTTACAGGCTTCCAACACATTTTCCTGGACAAAATTTCTCTTGCATAGCCCATGATAAAATTCCCATGACCATTCACGATGTATGAAGTGAACATCACTCAATCTCAAAAGTGCAGTACAATTTAAAAGTAGCAGCAGGGCATTGGTACGGAAACTTCTGGATTCACGGCTTAACATGTTGGATCACACTGTCATAACATAATTTTCGTTACTCAACTACATCAGAGTCAGACTGTATTCAAACATACTCTGCTGGCATGCAGAGACAATAACAGAGAAAACAGACTTTAAAATGGTAAAATATAAGTGGTTCAAGGTTCAGCTTAAGCAGCTCTTTGTAAATAAGCTCATACGTGTTCTAAAAGCAAGGCTTAAGATCTGAAAACCTTAAAATCAGAAACTGACATGTGCAGCATGGTGATGTGGCTCTCAAGGCTCGTCGTCTCAGATATCAGCCTGCTCAGTTTATTTGCATTCTGCTTCTTCTGCAACTCCAGTTCGGTTATTTGTCTGCGACAGGAACAAAGAACACAATGAGAAACTAAGAAAAAACCTTCTTTATTTATAGTAGTCCATCGTGAGAAGGATGCTTATTAATATACTCAACTCACCGCTCATTATCCGCCAAAGTCTCACTGACTTTGTGCATTTCTGGAAAACAAAAAAACAAAACAATATTTAATTTAGGCACCTAAAAAAAAAAAGAACAACCAAACAAATTAATAAATAGTTGAATAAGAAAATGATTCTGCAAGCAGGGCACCTACAGTTTAAGTCAACAGAGATTTAGGACTTTCTAAGACTTTTTTCGTGCCACTCGAAATGAAATTTAAGACCAATTTTACAAAAACTAAAATAAAAAAATGACTAAATACACAAACAAACGAACAAAAACACAAAATGACATATATTACTAAAGTTATGGAAGAATTTTGCCAAAAACATGATTTTCTGGTGACATTAATGTGAGAAGCATTCTGTAAATTATTATTTTACAAATTATAAAATCCCACATCCCATGTCTTTGCATTTTTGAGACTTTTGAAATATTGATTTAAGACATTTTAATACCAATTAAGGCATGAATTTTAGATTAATAAATTCAACTGCCTTTTAAGATTTCTTAAGGATCTGCAGCAACCCTGTACACATTACCTTCCTGAAGTGATTTCAGACTTGGTTTGTCTTCGAGGCCTTTTTCGTCAACTGCAGCGAGTTCTAAAAGAAGTGAAAAACAGCGTTACAGCTTTTTCACTTCCGCTCTGCACCGTCCCTTTATCAGCACGTCCACACTAGCACAGCCTCTTTTTGTACTTTTGAATAATTTGTCCATTTATACATATACGGTGACATTGTAAACTGGACAGCCATGAG
Organism: Plectropomus leopardus; assembly: GCF_026936395.1. Taxonomy (NCBI): domain Eukaryota; kingdom Metazoa; phylum Chordata; class Actinopteri; order Perciformes; family Serranidae; genus Plectropomus; species Plectropomus leopardus. Next base: position 21,067,854 of record NC_142191.1, on the reverse strand, counting down.
ACATTTTCCCACAGTAGGCATACCTGTTTCTACTTCATGAATACACTCGCCCAGACGTTTTATCATCTCATCTGCTTCCTCAATCGTTCCTCCCAACCTCTGTTGCTCCTCCTGAAAAGATGAAAAACATCACTTGCCTTCCATGTTCCCAAAAAATCCCTCCATGTTGTTATTGTGTATTTCTGGGTGAAGGCTCTTACCAGATTAGCCTGCACAAGATCTGAGTACAGGACCTCCTTCATTTCATGTGACTGCACTTTGCTCATCTTTCTGAAAAGGTTATTCCTCTCTTTTAGTTTTGCACCAAAAGATTTTAGCTGTGAATTCAAACAAACACAATGGGGAGGTTAAGAATAAAATCTTTTGCCCAATTAATACCTTTTTCTACTGCTACATCGACATATACGCTGTGTATATGTCGTAAAAGGCATCAGCCCAATCCAAAACATGATTCCCACATCTTTTAAACAAAATAACAAATATACTCCCTTTCACACTGTTCATGTGACACTGTAAACATGAACATGGTCATAGCAACAAAGGGGGAAACAAAATGCAGTTTGAAAAACACAGTAATCATCTAATACCTCTTTCTCTGAAGAATTTCTCACTTCTTCCCACAAAGGTCTGTTAACATCTTTCAGCGGTTTGTCAAGGTCCCGCATTCGCTCCTTCAACCTGAGAAAATGACAAAAGATTCCTGCGTTTGAGCTTCAGTTAACTAAAAGTTAACTCAAAACACTTTATTTAAACTTCTTAAAACAGTGTCTAAGTCGCTTCAGAAGTCACGTGGAAACAGACAACTTTACAGTTTTTCTCCCCCTAGTGTTTCAAAGCGGTATTATTGTTGCCTCCACCTAACCTGCACAAGGCTGCTGTCGCCCGATTTGCTTCTTGGCAAAAAACAGTAAGGACAGAAAATGTTTAAAGGTTGAAAACAGGCAATTCATTTATTTTATTAACTGATAAATGTTATTAACATTTGTTTATTCGCTGGCCCCTGGCCCCCTGTCATTTTGCAAAAGTTGCTCCTGGAGTAAAGCAACTTGAGTATCACTATTGTATGGCCATGACATTGTGCAATGCACATTTACTTCATAATGACAAGTTACAGCAAAAAACATGTCTAATTTCACTTTAAAGGGACCGGGCCTCATATGAAACATAAACACTTCTTGTGGAAAAAAAAAAAAAAAAACAAAAACCCAACACGAATTCATACAGCTAAATGTGAAGGTCTACTATATGTAACAATCTGAGGCATACATACCCCTCCACCTTTTCTGTGAGGTTCAGGACGTTTTGCTCATATACCATCTGCTTAGGACGGCTAATGTGCCTGTTTCTCAATAAATCCATTGGTGTGCAATCTGTGTCTGACAAAAGCTGCAAAAACAGAGTAAAATCTCACATCATTACATTTGACAATATATCACCATTATATATATACACATATATACAGTGTATATTTATTTATAAATGAAGATGAACCTACTCTGCCAGGAAGCACACTTTGCCGAGGATTGTGGATGACAAAGTCTATGTTGAAGAGTTTAAAGAACTCCAACACTGTAATGGTGCCATCATCAAGTTTCTGTAATCAAAGCATTGAATATAATTATTGACTAACAAGAAAAAATATTTCCCAGATTCCCAAAGATTTATTTATAAAATACGTCAGCAATATACCCGATGTACGTCACAGGTGTAGTCTTCAAGCTGGGATTCAAACAGGCTTTGTTTGAAAGCTGGGGGGAAAAAGAGGTTTGAATGAAAGTCTAGGGAAGCACAATAACATCAGGTAAGCATCGTCAAATAATAATGACACTCATGTGAATCCACAATAACTTACTTGATTCAAATGTAGCTTCACATCTGATGGTGGCAGTGTGACTGCTGTTGGAGTAATCTGTGGTCTGTGTCGTCATGTGTGGAGCTGTAGTGATGTTACTGTCACACTCCACAATGTCAGACAGTAATCCCTGGCAACAAATAAAATAAAGAAGGACAATCAAAAACAAATGAAGATTCTTTATGACAATAAACTATAATATACAGGTATACATAATGTTCTCATATCAAAGTCAGTATTCAAAATACTCAAACAAATGAAGAGAGACAAGTTACTATTATATACTGCATCATGCATTTTCAGAGCTCTGATCCTATGTGAACAAAAGTCGTGTCATACTCAACCTGCCAATCTGTTGCTACAAGTTTCACTTTTGAATACAAATCCTGTTTTCATTCACTAATCAGTTCAAATTACATCTACTATTTTGTTGTGCCCGACAACAATGGTATGTTTCAGTCTACCATTAACAAAGAAAAAAGATGTATATAAAAACACAGTTCCCACACATTTTCACCCATGAATTTTCAAAACAAGTGCATCAGTGACCCAAGACTGGATATTACTTATTCAGGCATCTATTCATGTATCACAATAATAATAATAAACAGTCTATAATTTAAACTACTCCAAAGCATTAAGAGTAAGAATTTACAGCATGTCTATGGTAAATAAAGCCCTCATCCATTATTTGACAAATCGCAGTTCTCTAATTTGACCTACCGTTTCACTGTCGGTGGCTGTGTCGGCGGACGTTTTCATTCTTTTCCCATCCTCGATATTATTTTCATCCTCTGGCAAAGGTCTCTTGTTTGCCTGAATAGCACTAATAAAGTCCTGCTGAAATATATCTTCCTCTAAATGCTCCTTCACGTTCAACTCCTGAGAAGCACTCCCTTCTTCAGTGGCTTTCTGTGGACTCACTATGTCCAGTGTCTCCGACATGTCTTCATAGCTGCCGAGTTCTTCATCGTAAATATCGCTCACATCATCGTCAAGGTTGCTGAGGTGACTGGTAACATTGACAGTGACTGTCTTAGTGGGTTCCCCCACAGAATTCACCTTCTTTGGATCTTCCGGCTTGCTTCTTTGGGGGAGTTTAGCCTTAAAGCTTCCCATTGAGAGTCTGGACATAAGTTGTTTAGTCTTCAGCTTAAAAGGAGATGTTGAAGTAGAGGTTTGTTCTCCTTGCATAAGACCCTGAGCTTGTGCATTCAGAATGTTTTCCAAACCCATTGTGGATTGAGGCTCTGTTACAGGTAGGGATTTGGTCTTGTCGTTGGAGTTTTTGTCTATGTCATGTTCTGGCTGAGGGAAAGACGCTGAGCAGCTGTCCATGGCATTATCATCAGGAGCTGTATTAATCATGTGGCTCAGTCGCCTTAATTTTGACTGAAGATCAGCTAAACTCTTTCGTCTAGACTTCTGTGAAGGTGCTGCATCAACATCATGGTCAACAACGCTGGATGGACTTTCAATCTGACGTGGTGAAGTTTGATCTCTCGGTTCAGGTTCCTTCCTGGTGTCATTTGAGTCAAGAGAATCGGGAAGGTTTGTGATTTCCACACCATCGTGGACAGATGATCCAAGTGCCTCATTTCTCGCTTGTGAGATCACTTCTGTTTTCCTCAAATGGTCTGATCTGGGGTGTAAGTCCTGTGTGGAAGAAAGATATTGAGGCGATTCGTTTGTGTATGTTGGTCCTAAAATGAGGCCTGTTTGAGCTGCAGTCATATCCATGCTTACATCGTCCTCTGGACTGTCTGTCATGGTTTTATGCTCTGGCTTTTTCAGGACAGCTGAGATTAAACCTGGAGTTTCTTTTTCAGTATCCACATCAGGCTTCTGTGCTGGAATTTGGTCCAGGATGCCATTTGCATCAACAGTTTCTTGAGGAGGCGGTGCAGCAGGAGCCACTGCTCTGGCAATCCCAGGATTAACCCAGGGGCCACTTGTCCGAGACAAGGAGTTTTTTAATCCTTGATCCAAAGCATGTGCTGATGAAGACTGGCTTCTATGCGGACGACGTGTCTTCTTTGCAGATAGAGGAAAACCCATATTTTCATGGGTGGATAAAATGTTAGAATCTTGGTGCGGAAGAAGCGAATCTGCTGAGTCAGTGGCAATATTTACAGTGAGGCATTGGGTCACTTCCATGGCTACATCATTTGCAGGAAACCTCATTGATGTTTCCCCACAAGCAGGTATAAAGCCCACATTTCGATGTGACTGTGGTTCAACATCCGTAGCAATGATTGCAGTGTGACTTCTTGTCACGTCCATAGCTGCATCAGTTGCACTGAACCTCATTGTTTTCTCACCACAAGCAGGTAATAAGTCCACATTTTGGTGTGACGGCAGTTGGAAATCTGTGGCAATGATTGCAGTGTGACTTCTTGTCACGTCCATAGCTGCATCATTGGAAGTAAACCTTACTGTTTTCTCTCCGCAAGCAGGTAAAAACTCCAAATTTTGGTGTGTCTGTGGTTCGATGTCGGTGGCAATGTTTACAGTGTGGCTTCTTGTCTCATCCATGGCTGCATCGTTTGCAGTGAATCTCACTGTTCTCTCTCCACAAGCAGGAAAAACATCTGCATTTTGGTGTGACTGCAATGGTAACTCAGTGGCGATGTTAACGGTGTGACTTCTGGTCACATCCATACAGGCATCGTCAGCAGTAAACCTCACAGTTTTCTCTCTGCAGTCGTCATCAGCGTCATACTTGATCTGAGGGAGACAGTCAGAAAATATATCAACTTTTATGAGGCACCATGTTAGCATTATTATTTCATAATTTAAACATTTTATCATTTCACTGCCAGTATCCATAAAAAGTTTGCTACCCCTTTCTAAAGGAAAGAAACTGGTACAATAACAGTGGTTCTTTATATGTTAACAAATGTACTTATTTAGGAGATGTGAATCAATATTACTTAGAGTCGGGTTATGTTAAAAAATAACCACACTGTACGATGACACAATATTTAAAGATGTCATCACTGTTTGAGCATAGACTGTATAATGGACAGCTCTCCAAAACTGAGGCCAAAACATTTCGATACTGGATGCAGTTTAGGTCATACAATCGTCCCCCTCAGTGTTTGCAGATGGGACATGGGCCAAACTAAAAATGTCATAGCACATGTTAAATTAATTTCTTCCCAGGGTTGGTTTCTGTGATTTTAGGTAGTTCTTATCGCTTTGCTGTGGTCAAGTGTTTGTTTCTTGGTGACTTTGGTTTTAATTAGTTATTTGACACTATGAAAAAGGGCGCTGATGTCATGATTGACAGCTGTGCGTGCCAATCGGTGTGCCCGTGATAAATGATGCTGCTTGCAATTGGTCTGGTGGGTGTATGGGTGAGAACTCAACACCGCAGAGAGTGCTACTGCACAGACACTGGATCCAAATGATTTTACCACTGAAAAATGGTGACGGCCGTATCATGAATATTTCTGCTTCATTTTTGTTCATCAAATCCAACTTGGCAGAAATATTTCGGAGTTCAATACAGCCCTACATTACACAAATTATTCATAAGTTCTTAGTGCAACAAAAATGATTAGTGTAGCCTCAATGACAGTCAGGGCAAGCAGGCGGTGTAGTGATTCGTTTAGAAAACTAATATGTAAAGGATCAAAGTACGCAAAGGTTTAAGCTCACCTGATGTCTTTGCCCCTTTGTCTTTACAGATGCCATCACTAAGGTTTCCAAACCTAAATGTGGAGATGGGATACAAAGAAATTCAAACATATAGAAAAACAGCTATCAGAGCCAAATTCCAATATTTAAACATTTAACTGAATTACATTCAGTATGTGTTCTTTGTTGGCTTGTTCTCACAGGTTTAACTCTAGATATTTGGTCTACAGTTAGGTCAAAACATTTGATGGTTTGGTGTTTCCGTACCTTTATGATTAGATGATCCCAGTGCTCCATTGCGCGTCTGTTGTGAAGTCATCTCTGCGTTCTTTAAACCAACACTTTGGGGATACATGTCTTGTGAGGGGAAAAGACAATGAAGATTATCTGTGACTCCTAAAATGCGGCCTGTGTGAGCTTCAGTCATGTCCATGCCTACATCATCTTCTCGACAGACTGAACTTCCATTCAAAGAGTTTCCAATGTTAGAGGTTTGTGCAGCTGCAAGCGTGATTCCTGCAGTCACCGGAGCAACACTGAGGCCACTTGGTTTTGAGATGCTCGTGTTAAATCGTGGATCCAAACTATGTGCCGATGAAGGTCTGATTCCAGGCAGAGGACACGTGTCACCTTCTTGTTTCTTCCCAGGACAAGCTGAATCTGACACTAAATTACTAGCAATATTTACAGTGAGGCACTGGGTCATATCCATGGCTGCATCATTTGCAGTGAACCTCACAGTTTTCTCTCCACATGTAGGTAAGAAGTCCAGATTTTGTTGGGACTGCAGTTTGAGATCAGTGACGATGTTCACAGTGTGACTCCGTGTCACATCCATACAGGCATCGTCTGCAGAAAACCTCACAGTTTTCTCTCTGCAGTCGTCTTCAGCATCAAACTTGACCTGAAAGAAAAAAATAAATAAATAAATTAAAAAAAAATAAATAAAAAAAATATATATATATATATATATATATATATATATATATATATATATAATTATTAAATAATATATATATAATTATTAAATAATTCTTGTTTTTACATTTTACTAATTTAGAACCAGCATTAAAAGAAAGAATGTCAATTTCAGTGACTGACTGAATGATTAGATTTTTGTGGTACAATAACCATCTCAGAAAATACCACTATACAATTATTGTTATTAACATTGTCATTATTATTTACAGTTATCCTTCAGGAAATACGAACAAACGTTTTTTCTTTTTTTTAGGTTAAAAAAAATGCTTTATTTTAATTGAAATTTTAAAACTACTTTTACTTTTTAATGGAAGTATGTGTAAAAAGTCTGACACAGAGTTGAAAAGGAAAGGAGTTTTGTGTGCGGGCAGGTGAGATTCTCCTTATGGTTGTATTTTTTCCCCGATATAACAGATCAGCAAATATAGATGGTATGATAACCGACAATTTTAATACCATGGAATACAGTTTCATGGCATACCAATGCAACCCTACTGCACCATTCTCAAATTTCACAAATTAATTTATTTTGATCAATATGTAATAGCACAGTACAGACCACATGCAGCTCTAAAAATGCAACTTAAAATTTTAAACACATGATTACACAGCGACAAACCACATGTTACACACACACACACACACATCTCGACAAAAGTGGATCATTATTCTCACCTGATTTCTTTGCACCTTTGTCTTCAAAGACTGTTTCAATGAGGCTTCCATACCTAATGTGGAGATAGTGGATTAAATAAAAAGCAAATTAGTAAAAGCAAATACATTCCTAATTTCCCCCATTAAAAAAAACCTGTCAAGTTTATTTGTCATATAATCATATAAGATACAATTCCAGTCATTAAGGCACATCTGAAGAACTGAAGTTGTTATAAAATACAGAATTTTAAATCTATACATCATCACTCACATTACGAAAAATTAAAAAGTTTTGTTTCATATGCTCATTTTCATTTTAATGTCTTGTTTTGTTTTGTTTTTTTTCTTCATTGATTATTTGGTTTAAATTTGGGTTAAAAAAAAAAAAAAGAGGACATTTTTTGGCCTCCATACCTGTGCGGTTAGATGATCCCAGCACTTCGCTGTTCTTCTGTCCGGAAGTCATATCTTGTTTGTTTAGACTCTCACTCTGCGGGTACATATCTTGTGTGGGAAAAAGAAACTGGAAAGGATCATCTGAACCAGTGGATCCTGCGATACGGCCCGTCTGAGCTTCAGTCATATCCATGCTGACGTCATTTTCAGGACAGATTGCACCTCCATTTAATGATTCTCCATAGCTCCTGCTTGTGTTCAGTGACCGTTTTTCTTTACCAACATCACTTTTAATCTGGGACAGGGAGCTGTTTGTGTTGACAGTTTCCTTCGAGGACGCTGCAGTAGGAGGATTACCACTGGAAGCACCAGGTTTAAAGAGACTTGAAAGGAAGTCTTGAAATTCTGGATCTAAACCATTAGCTGAGGAACTAGGTACACCACAAGTGTCACGTTTCCTCTCCTGAAGCATTGCTGCAGTTGAAGCATTGTCCATTTTTCCACGAGTAAGAAAAATGCTTTGGTTTGGAGGAGCCGATGAACCACTGGCAATGTTTACCGTGTGACTCTGAGTCATATCCATAAACTCATCACCTGCACTGAACATTATGGTTTTCTCTCTGCATTCATCTTTTGGATCAAAGTTGACCTGCAGAGGAAAAGACATTAAAAAGCATTAAGACAGAAAATTAAAAAGTATACTGATGCATGTTTTAACAGCAACTCATATAGACTTAAATTAACCATTTCTCGAAACCAGTGGTGGAGGAAGTGTTTATATCTTTTGCTTAAATAAAAGTAGTGACACTACAGTGTTAAAATACCCTTTCAAAAGTAGAAACCCTGCATTCAAAATCGTACTCAGTAAAAGTACAGAAGCATTAGCATCAAAATATACTTAAATTGCTGAAAATAACTCTGAGTAATAGTACTCATTATGCAGAATGGCCCATTTTTAGATTAATGTGTTTGATTCTGAATCATAATAGTTTATGCATTAATGTGTATATCACTTAAATGCAGTAGCTGGTAAGGGTGGATCTCAATGCAGTTACTTTATATCCTGCTGACTAGCTTAATTTATAATGACGCATGATAACTTATCAGTCAATTTATATTTTGTAATAATAATCTGATTTTGCTATTACCAAATGAATGTTGTAAAGCAACAGCAAAGCCTCTGAAATGCAGTGGAATAAAAGAATAAAATAACACAAAATGAAATTACCCAAGCAAAGTCTACTAAAATTGTATTTAAGTAGTTTCTGAGTAAATTCCATACTTGTATGTATCCTACCACTGCCCAAAACCTAGCATACTATTTACACGTCATACTCATGTCCATATCCATGCAGTCATTACTTTTAGTTAATGTCGTTACAGCATAAAAGATTCTTCTTACAGCAAAGAAAACTTATCATAAAACTCACCTTGTGTCTTTGATGAGAAGCATGTAGAGGGGGATTCTTCAAGGATGTCATACCTAAATTTGAAAATGTACCAAGATGCAATTCAAACTGTATTCAATTATGAATTGTAAAATATTACAAACATTCCCAAAACACACAAGATCTCATGTATTAAAAGCATAGTTTGATTTTTTTTTTTAAAGTAGGGTAACTGTTTGAGGTACTTTTCCATAATCAGTGTATTTTCTACAGTAGAAGGTCTGGGGAAAAAAGAAAAAAGCTATTGTTACAAAATTATTGTAATTATCAAGCTTTTTTAGGTCTTTTTTGTTTGATTTTTTTTAATACAAAAGTTTTAGGTAATTGTCTTGGCCTTTTGACTATTTTTTTGTCCATTTCTTTTTTTCTTGGTGAAATGTTTAAGCAGTTTTCTTGTATTTTTACCTAATTGTCTTTTTTCATTGCTTATCGCCTTTTTCCCCATCATCTGCATAGGCCAGTTTGCATAGGACAGCTTAACCTTGTGCCAGACTGCCCTCTCCAACTGCGTACTGAAGCTGCTATCAATGCTCTCTCAAAAGCCACCAGACTCCTTTGACAAAAAATGGTCCTCGCAGAACACGAGAACTGCCTATCACTGCCTTAATCGGTTAGTTTGTTTGTAATTATTCTATTTCTGTTTTTAAAAAAATGAGTTTCAATTGACCAAAGTTACACAATAACACAACAAACTTCCACCTACTGTAGATAATACACTGACTATGGATAAGTACCTTATACAACCTTAAAAAAAAACCCCTCCCTTTAAGTCAAAGCAAGAAATATATTAGTGCTGAAACATTTAGCTCATTAAACAGTTAGTAAGTTGTTGTAAATTTAATACCTTTAGGGTTGAATGACACTTGTGTTTTACTGCTCTGCTGTTGTTTGGTCTTCTCTGTTGTCTGCAGTACTCTGTTATCAAGGCGAGAGTACATTTCTTGTGTGGGAATGAGACACTGAAAGACGTCATCATCATCAGCGAATGCCTGAATGTGGCCTGTATGAGCTTCAGTCATATCCATGCTTAAATCATCTTTTGGACAGAGTGCACTTCCAAAAGATAATTCACCAATCTTCCTGGATGTGTTAAGTGATCTCTCCATCACAGCTGGAACAGAAGTTGGAGCCTGATTTTCTTTATCCACATCAGTCCTTTGTGTTTTAATTTGGGCCAGTGTGCCGTTTGTTTCTTCTGAGGACTCTCCAGCAGGAGGCGTCATCTTAGTGATTACAGGGTTAACGCTAGAGCCACTGGGTTTAGAGAGACTTGCAAGAAAGTTTTCAAACCCAGGATCCAAAGAAGGCACACATGAGGATATGTTTCTCTTCTCTGCACTTAAATCCATGTTTCTGCTGGTGGGTAGTGATGCAGACATATCTGCAAGTAAGTCTGCATCACTGGCGATGTTTATAGTGTGACAGTGGGTCATGTCCATGAACGCATCATCTGTTGAAAACATCACTGTTTTCTCTCCAAAGTCACCCTCAGTGTCAAAGGTCACCTGGTGCAGATAAGTAGCTTTATGTTAATGAACGGTTACTAAATATCAAGATTTACATCAAAATCTCTATTATGATGCATTATAGTAATACAGTAAATAAAATCCTAGCAAAGCATTTTAACAGTTTTATGGTGGTAAGAAACACATTAGTCCATAGCGAGTTAAAGCTCACCTTATCCTTCTGTTGAGAAGCATGCAGAGGAGCATTCAATAGGGTTTCCATTCCTAAATTTGAAGACTTGAAATTAGTAAGTCATTTTACACTCTATCACAGGGGTGTCAAACTGTTAGTAGGCCACATACAGCCCAATTTGATTTCAAGTGGGCTTTACCACTAAAACCATTACATAATAACCTATAAATAACAACCCCCCCCTTAGTGTAAAGAGGTACATTCAGAAGTCGTTAATCCATTTACAAAACAGAAGATGAACAGCCTGAGATGTCGTCAAAAATAATTGCAATTTCAACAGAATTAATTAAGACTTTTTAAATTCCACTCTGAATTAATTTTGGGACCAATTTTCTAGTAATCAATATTAAAGAAGAACAACTTCATTTATACAAATGTTTACTGTAACATAAAAAACATGACTTTTTTTTTTTGGTCCAGTGAAAAAGTAATCTACATCAAATGTTGGAGAAAACAAAACAAAACAAAACCACAAAAAAAGAGGAGTGGAACACATGGACAACAATGAACATATTATTACATTAAGAAACTGAATTAAAATTATTATTAATTATTTTTAGATTTTACAATGCAGAAACATCAGGAAAAAAAATCTGAGACCTAGCACCTGTTAGTCTGCACAAGTGACTCAATACTAGGTATGCAAAGTGATCCAGTGGGCTGGATTGACTCTTTGGCGGCTTGGTTCAGGACCACAGGCCGTATGTTTGACACCCCTGCTCTAAAAGATGATACGAGCATTTGGTAATAGTTTGAACTGAAAAGTGAATATATCTACCTGTAATTCGTTGAAGCCCATCTTCAGTGACTGCCAGCTGGACCCTTAAAAACATTCAGTATATATGTTGTTAATAGAGAATATTTTGACTGGTTTAAAGGAGACAGTAAAGCAAAGATTAGCACCTTAAATTGAGGTTCTGTCAACAGCTGAATATGTAAAGCTTGAAAGGACTGGGTCACCTTACCTATTCTGTGTGGCTGCTGCCGCTGTGAAAGAACACGTGGTAAATATTACAAGGCTGCTTAAAAAAATAATAATAAAAAAAATCAACACATATTTAAACATAAATGACAGGCTTACTTGTTGTCATTAAGTCTTGCAAAGGACTTCGGGCATTTTTTACATCCCTGTAAAGATAAAATATAAATTAGGTTAAAATGTCAGTGCTCTTCTTGGAAAATTAAGCCTGACTTTTAATTTGCCCTAATGTCTCACTTTGTAAATACGAGAACATCATCAGCAGGGGCAAAACTGACTCTTCTTGAAATCCTCTTTTCCACTGGTTTGATACACTCCACCTTAGTGAAAATATAAATTATATAAAGTAAAATACAAAACCATAAACAAAGTTAGAAACACTCCATTTTGTGATCGCTAGAGTGAGATTTATGTGAAAAATGTGTTTTACCACATTCTCCTGTTGCTCTGGGTCAGGGAATCTGACTGATCTGCGAGGTGCTTTTAAAATCTGAAAAAAAAGAAAAAATGCAGATTATATGGTTTAGGTCAAAAATTTGTTCTAAAAAATTAAAAGTGTATATACTTTGCCCAAAAATGATTTGTAGCACTGACCGAAGAAATGCGCCGCTTGGAGAATCCACTACCTTCACTGGAACACAGAATATTAAACAGTATTTAGCTCTGGTGTATGTGAATGTGGGGTGATTACTTGATGTAAAATGGCCCATGGGTAATGTGTAGTCCGTTGCTTTGGAGGCACCGACACAAGGCACAGTTGACTGTTTTTTCACAATAACATAATGTTCACTCACTCATTCCTGGCAGGATCCAGAGGCTCCATTTTCAGCTATAAACAAATGAAAACAATGTTTGATATGGTATATCACAGATTCTGCAGTATATGATTAGAATTAAGTTTATAAGACATGTGCACATATACGCAACATCTGTCTGAAATTCTTTATCTTTAGCTAAAGCTTTAAATGAGCAACCAAATTAGCAGGTAGAACAGTATTATTTTCCAAATAAGCTTGCTTATTGATAAGTAAGAAAAATGAAATAGCATTGATGGCATGAAAACAGTCATCAATTGAAGTTAACTTCAAATGTTTTTTTTTTTTTTGGGGGGGGGGGGGTTCATCACAATAAACAAACATTTACTTTGGGGTAATCTATATCTAAACAGTAACTGATGCTATCAACACAGAGCTGAAATGATCAACGAATGACATTAGCTGGATATGGAGATCCACTTTCAGTTCTAACTAAATGTTTCATATGTTAACAAGCGTCGATTTTTGTAGTTCAGGGGTATCACACTGATGTGGGAAAGGGTCCAGGTTTTTTTTCTAACCAAAATCTATTCAAAATCAGTTGTGTTGAAATGTGTTCCCCCATTGAATAGTGTATCTCACCTGCTAATGCAAGTGCCTCCCTCTGTGGTTAGGGACTGTTTGTTAATAATGAGGAGGGAAGGGGTGGTACAGAACTTTTATTTTGGCTTAGGTGAAGGACATAAAACTTTGAAATGGTATGTTTTGTATTTATTTCAAATAACCTCTCAACCCCACAAGCAGTTTTGGAAGGCATACATTCTTTAAAAATCTGCAAAATCACATTTATCATAGCCAGAAACTCTGATGGTCCTTTAACACACCATTAGGGATGATTTGCATTTTGCCTAAGAAATTCGCTGTTTGTTTTGATTATAAGCATGGGCTGTATATACATTTCTTTATGTACAGTCTAGGGTTATAACTATCCCTTGTGCTGTTTACTCGGTACATTGGCTGTAATACTACCAGGTGGAGATGAAAACAAACATGTAATTCATGGTCGAGGGAGGCTGATAGATTAGGAGAAGACATTTATAGCCTCTGGGAGGGTCAAGATTTAAAAAATAAATAAATAAATAAATAAAGTTTTGTTTTTTTTTTTAAAAAAAAAAGGAAATACAAAATCAAAAAACAAAATCACTCCCAGGCAGCCCCTCTCCTCTGATAAATAAAATACAGTCCCCAGAGGGTTGGAGTAATGTTTAAGGAGGGTTGGAGTAATATCGACCTGGAAACAGTCTTCAGCTCAACACTGTCCATATTTATGTTACGCGTAATGGCAAAGATATGACATTAGCTGGATATGGAGTTCCCCTTTGTCAACAAAACACCGTTTCTCCCAAATCTTTCATGGGTCCCAGTTTCTCGTCGTTCATTGCAGAAAATAAACCAGTAACATCGCTGGCCTCGCTGGCACACAACATCCTTCAGTGCTCTCATCTTCAGGGCTAACGTTAGTGTTAGCTGACCATTCACAGTATCAACAAGAAACACAAACCAAATAAACATTATAGCGCATACCTTGTGTGTTATGAGCCAATTCCTCGTGTTTTATAACGCCAGCGATCGTATTATTGCTTTTTAACTACCTTAAAATACTTTACATGTCGTTTATTTTTACCTCCAGCTAACGTCAACGAGCCTCGACCTGCTAACGTCTTCAGTTTTGAATTTAGCCGCCTTCACGCATGCGCAGTGGACTATTTCTTTGTATGTGGGTCTACTGTCTCGATTTCGCTGCTTATTTCGTTTAATGCAGCAAAATTAAACGAAAAAAATATATGATTGCATGTAATGCTTGGTCTGTATTAACCAATAAATACAAACTTTCTGACGACCAAAAGTAGAAAAGTAGCTTTCTTGATACAGGAAATAACGTAATCAAGCCGGATATGATCATAGAGGGCGGGGTGTTTTTAAATTCGTGCGGCTCGGGGTTTTGGTTGTGACTGTTGACAGATCTCACATTTTAGGTATCCATAAAGGTAAGTCTTGATGCTTGTTATTGAACCGGATCAGAAAATTTAGCATGTTTCAGTTTTGTTGGACGCTTAACTCGCCCCTAAGCTAAGCTAACTGTGTTATTTTTTGGACAATAAGGGGCGATTGTTGTTTTTGTCGCACCAAACTCCAATGTTTTGCGTAACAGCCGACATGTAGGACCTCGTTATCCATGATTTGGCTATGTAATATTTGGACTACATACCAGCAAAACATGTTTGAAAAGCCTATCCTTCAATCCCTATCCTTAAATTATAGTAACCCCTTAAAATCCGAGCAATTTGGCTTGATTTCTTTCTAAAAAGTGGGGAAAAGGCAATGAGCAACAAAAGAAGAAATTGGTAAAAAAGTACAAGAACGGTACCTGGCAATAAGTAATAAATAAATACATAATAATAATAATAGTAATAATAATAATAATAATAATAATAATAATAGTAAAAGACCTGGGAAAGGTGCTTAAAATAATTTTTAAATAATTATAAATATGTAATTAGTTATACATATAGTTTTTCCCTAGCTTTTTTTCCAAAACATTTTCCCCAAGCCTTTTAAAAATAATTTTCGAAATCTAAACATGTCTTGCAATTGGCTGAAAAAAGCCAATAGCAAAGAAAAAAAAACACCTTGGTAAGAAATTACAAGTTCCTAATTGCTTTTTCCCCCCAATGTTTTTGAAGGAATTTTCCAGTCTTTATGAGGGAAGTTACACCAATTTGCTCAGGGTTCAAAGGTTCACACACTTGTGAAAGGCATCTAAAAGCAGCACAAGAAAAGTGATGTCTCTCCAGGTTTCAAGGTGTTACAAGCTGGTTCAATAAATATTTTTTGGACTGACTAAATGATAGTTATTGAGTTTGTTTCTCCACACAGGTGCTCTTGTCACTGCTGTTGGTTATAGAGCAATGTCCTCAAAAATCCCAAGAGGTGAGCAGAATTAGCAATTTTTGCACATTGAAGGTGGTTAAATTCTGTGTTTTAATGTTACAAAGTCAAACAGAGCTGATTAACAACCTGATGTGTGTTTCAGGTGTGCAGTTACCTGCAGAAACGAAGAAAACCGGTCATAAACTTGAATCCAGAGACACAGCAGCTGTACCCACAACAGTAAATGCTACTCAGAAATCAGATGGTATCCTTAAACCTCAAAAAGAAAACATGCAAAGGTAAGAAATTGCTTATCAACACTATTTGCAATCAAAATGTAAAATGATTTTTAAAAAAACAACTACAAATGAAAAGTTTGTTAGTCTTGAACATGTCTTCAGAAAGCCAAGAGCATGATGCTCTGGTGTCAGATTATTTCCTTTTATCTATTTGGCTTTATTTGGCACGAAGTATCACAGACTCCTGATACTTGCCAGGCTCCATTTGTTTGCTTCACACCTACTGAATTGAATTGTATTCACTTTTGTCTTCCAGAAAAAATGTTGCTCCTAAAGTTCATAAAGGGTAAGTCATACATTGTACTGCATGTCCCTGTGGGCCTTATCTGCTTGACTACAACTTAATGTTGTACCTTTCCACAGGGTCTCCACCAGGTATGGGCAACAGGCAGAGCTCAAAGGGCAAAATCAGCATCTGATGGCTACCAATGAGGAGCTGCAGAAAAACCTCACAGAGACACAGGTGGGTTAAGTGATTTTGATGAAGTATTTGTAAGATTTGTAACATAACTAAAATTATGTTACAAGGAACTGGAGCATTTCCCTTGTCTGTTGTCAGCTGCAATTATACACCATTTCTTTTTTATGTTATTGTAGCAAAGAGTAGCTGAGTTGAAACTGCAGTTCAGTGACCTTGAAAAGGAGAATGCAGAGGTAAAGAAAAACCTGAGGGACTGCCACGTCCTCCTCGTCTCAGCCAAAATAGACCCAGGTGAATATGCATTTCTTTTCAGCCTAATTTCTGTTTTTGCCTGATGGAAAATTGCATCAAAAATCTCTCTGATTTCTTAGTTTTAGGAGAAATGGTTGGAAAAGCTGCACGAGAAAATGAAGATGAAAGAAAAGAAGTTATGGTACATATACTTTATTTCAGCTTACTTGATTTCATAGTGCAGTAATGTTTTACTCATCAAACATCAAACTAAACTCTCACCAAAAAACTACAAATGTGTTATTGTTTTATGCTACATAATCACACAATTTAAGATAATAGAGGAAAAACATGTTACCTGTTTTAAAATGTACACCAAACTTGAATCCTACACATAAAAGGTTATAGGTTTGCTTATAATAGTAAATGCAATCTAGTAAAAACAGCTTTCATTGTCTATTTCAGAGTGTCTCCACAAATCTGCTGAATGAATTAAAAACGTTTGGAGAAACTGCATCACAGCAACGTGCTCGGCTGGAGGTGAGTTAAACTCGATGACGCTGTAGTATTTGTTGTAGTTGACTTAAAGGAGCGGTGTGTAAGATTAAGGGGGATTTTAGTGGCATCCAGCAGTGAGGACTGAAGATTGCAGCCAGCCGAAACTTCTCCTCTACAAAACAAAAAACCAGTAAAACCTGAATAAAGCAGTTTCACATTTAAAAATCTGTGTTTTTCCTACTCTGCTATTTGCTGAGGGGCTGCTTACTACAGTGGCCTACTTGAAAACATGGAAGTAAAAGCTCTTTTTGGCCATGTAATTGGACTGCTGTCCTTGTCCCAGTTCTCAAGCACAGGGGGAGAACTGATTTTTTTTTTTTGTGTGTGTCTCCACCACAGTAAGCGGAGATATGCCTGCTTTCAGCTAGTTGCTATTAGAACGCCAAGGCCAGCTGAGGTCTTATTTAGGAAAGAGCAAATCGATCCCCAACCGCATTATCTAGATGTGTTAGTCCAACTGAGAAATTCGACCTACTATGTTTTTAGTTAGACTATCATGTTTACATGTATTTTAATAGTCCAGTTTTAGGTGGACTTGCACAATAGTTCAACTTTTTTTTAACATAATATACATATACTGAGTGTCTGGTTATTCTGTGTTTATAATCTAAAGAAAACATTTATCATATTACCTTCCTCTTCTGCCAATTTATTGTTCTAAATCCTATATGCTGGACCTTTAAAGGGAGTTCATTTTAAATGTTCCTTATTTAACACACTTCTAGGAAATCCAAACAACAATGACAGACCTCGCTAAAGCACGGGAGCATATGATGCAGGAGAGAGAGGACTTTTCCCTGGAGGCTGCTGAAATAGAAAAAGCACTTGAGGAAGCAGACACTCTCCTGTTGTAAAAGTGAAAAAATCAATTTCACAAATTAAAATGAGTAATGTAGTGTATATTGATGTGTAATGTGTGTTATTGATGTTAGTGTGGCTGAAACTGAATAAAGGATTCTTATTTCCTCCTGTTCTTCTTCTCTGTTCATATGTCAAACAGTCCAAACATGCTTTTACTCACAACAAGTTCTTGTTGGTCGAACAAGATGCACAATGTTTTAGTTATAGTACCTCATTAATGTTAACTAGTGTCCTGTTTGAGAGGAGACTTTATATTTACGGGTATATTCAAAGCTGAAGATATTTTATATCTACGCTGATGATTAGGGGGTCCTGAAAATGTCATTAAAAATACAGCATAGCTTCAAGTTATTGGTTTTTAACCCTTAGGGACTGTTTGGTGCATTTTATGTGCCTTTCATTCCTAATTTTTTGATAATTTTGGCTTTGTTTATGCATAAAGCATACATTTTGGCGAGATATTAGATAAGTATTTTTGTTTAATCTTGGAATTTTCAAGTGTAAAAAATGTGCCATTGAAACCCTTTCAAATTGCAAATATTGATCCCACAGCCATTAAAGCATAAAACATGCACTGTATTATTTCTGGGTTTCATTCTTGGAATTTGTCATTGTTACTAATTTGCACCTGATAACTTTCTACATATTTACCATATGGAGAAAATACATGCTATTTCCACTAGGTGCACTGTCACAATCAGTGTTGCTGCTAACCACTGATATATCCCAGACTGTGAAATTAAAAAAAGTATCTACTTTGCATGTAGTATATTGGAAATAATTCATTTTTTGTTTCCATCTAAAAATATAGTAGCATCATGACAAAAACCTGACATTTAAAGGGTTAAAATTTGGAAAATTACTGAATATTTGATATTTATAATTAGAACTGATGTTGGTTATAATAAAATCACTCAAAAGTATAAAATAATAATGTACAACATTTTTTAAAGCTTGGTTTTGAAAAGCGCAAAGTGATACGAGTGTAATATTAAAGCGGCCCTATGGGTTGAATATTTTTCCAGTGAAAAATAAGTCAAAAAATATTTTTCACTGTTGCATTAAAAAGAAGTCATAGTGTAAAGTCATGACTTTAACTGTATGAAACACACCCTGTTGTAACCCTCACTTAATGAACTGCGACCGTGTCGAGTTTGTGAAGAAATGACAGTTTTTGTTTTCACATGCTGTTTCCTGTTAACAGAGACAGCAAACTACCTTGACAACAGGTGCAAGTATGATGCTGAATATATTACAATGTGTGAACCTTGAGCTAATGACTCAGGCGAAATCTGGACCTGCTGGCAACCACGGACCTAAATAATGTAGCATTAAAGTCGTACTCCTACACACAACTAACAATAAATATGTCTGGAAAGATGCCTACTGCAGTATTAAACATTGGTGAAGTTTCCACTTGCCAGTAGTGTTTACTTTATGCTGACCCTTTTACCACTATTTGGTCGCCGTTCGTGATCTGTGGTGATCTTTTGTTGTATGACATGATGATGTAGGGGTTCGTGAGGCTCTCCACACTGGTTTTAATAGCGCTGGTGTTGCTTGAGCTCTGATCACTGGTACCATCAGTCATCTCTTTGGAGTGGCTGCTCTTGTAGTAGTAGATGAACAGAAAGAAACCTGCCAGGCAAAGAAAGATGGTCACTCGGAAAAACAAATTATGAAATATGATGCTTTTTTAGTTCATCGCTTCTTGACACTCATTGCTCATGTAGGTGGGTTTTATTTAAAGTCGTCAATCCCTTTAGTCCCATATCCTGCTTCAGCATGCCTCTCAGGTTTTGATGAAGCTGATGATGGAATAACTGAAAATTTCCAGAGCTACAGTAACATAGCTACAATACAATACAGCAGTGGTAAATTTAAGGCTAAGTCAGTTGAGTGAAATTTGAAAATGTGTCCACTGGTGGCCCAAGACCCAGAAATGGGACCCCAATTTGCCAAAATTTGTGCTCACCATAAATTAAAAAAAAAACAAAAAAAAACATGTCACAATGTCACTGCCTGTGGAAGACAATAATGACCTCCAATTATTAGGTGGGTGGGGCAACTGAATCAGGGAAGCAGTACTCTCATTAAGTCTTAGCTCTTTTTATTATCTGTGACAAAGTCATGACAGCTGGTATTATTTTCACTTTGAGTCTCTATCATAGACTGTATATAAAGATGGACACACACCTCCACTTACCCCAGCAATGGTTAAGCGAAGCTAAAATATCCCAGATACAGGCACTGCCATCTTGCACTGGTGATGTCATTGAGAGGTGGATTCTGCACAGTAGTCTACACAGCTGTCAATCATGCTTTTTTTGTAGAATTAAATTAAAACCGAAGTTATCATAAAAATGATCACTTGTCTTTGGGAAAACTGTATTTGGCGTGTATTTTGAGTTTTTAGTTTGGCCTGTGTCCATTCACTAACATGGAGGGCCAGGCTTTATGACCTATACTGCAGACAGACACCAGGGGGCGATCGAGATTGAAACGTTACACTCTGGGGTAGCTGTCATGCTGCCTGTCTTTATATATAGTCTATGGTCTGTATGTGTGTGTCATTATGACAAAATGTGACCCTGTGGCACCTATTGTAGCTGGAACAACCACAGCAGCGGTTCTGGTCATTTTGTCTGGTAATTATATGTCTGTTTGTTTATCTGTCTGTGGACAAATTTTGTCAACACAATAATGTCCCAACTGTGCAAGATGCAATCATGAAACTTCAAAGGTGTATAGTTTGTATCAAAATAAAGCTGAGTTTAAAGGTGGGTGTGATCTGAGCAAACGGGGTTAAAAGAGGGATAGAGCGATACATATTAATGAAAGCAGTTTTATCCTGTGAGTAAAGCAGGAGAAAAACTACCTACATGAGCACTGAGTCTAGAATTGTATTCAATTAAATTGCTTAAAATGCAGCAGGGCGATAAATTGAAAGATTATTATTCCAGTCGTTAATACCTTGGAAAGAATTGAGGACCGTGAAAATGTAGTAGGATGGGATGCGGAGGACGCCGTTGGCAAAGAAGGCAAAACCCCATGTGACACCCAGGATGCAACACAGTCCCAGAATGTTTACCATGTTCTTGCCATTTGTGCTCGTTTGTGCGGTGCCATTTCTTGCTCTCTTGAGACAGCAGAGCCAGGTCACAATGGTGATGAAGGCAGTGAGGGTGAAGATGAAGACCAAAGCATAGTAGCCGATGTTGACAATGTAGTGGACATCATTGTCTGTTATCCAGCACCTTGGAACAGATGGACATTTCAGTAAAGGGAGGGAAATATGTCTCATTGTGTATATTAGATACATAACCCCTAAATACATAATTGAACTTAAACTATTTATTTATCAACTATTTATTCAAACATTTTAGTCTGTTTTATCTATTTATATTTTAATATTTTAAAAATCTAAAAGTGCTAAACAAATAAAATCTTACTGATTGATTGTTTTATTGACTGATAACCTGCAGACTCACATGGCTACGGTGTCCTTGGTGTCGCTAGAGTTGATTTGTTGTTCACCATATTTTCCGATGCTTATCAGCACAATTGCAATGACACTTGGTAGTACTGGAAATGGCGTAAGAAAATTAACCCGACTTGCGAATCTTACCTTCATGTTCAGGTAAAAAAAAAAAAAAAAAAGCACAAAACACAGACTCAGACTCACGCCAACTGATGATGCAGACTTTGAGTATGTAGTGACGGATTGCAATTCCCCTCCCCAAGTACAGCTGCAGGCTGAAGTGGAAGGCCTGCACAGCAAACCAAGTGAAAGTGGCCAACATGAAGTAGTGCATGAGAGCCGCCATGATCTTACAGCCCACATCGCTCTTCATATTTGCCACATAGCTGTTGGTCAGGAAAGTTAAGTTAAGCAGGAACATGGCAGACACCAGGTGGATGAGGATCCTTGTGGATATCCTGGATTTGGTCTTCCTGTGAGGAGAGACAAACAAAGACATCAGATTTTATATTTTTCTTTTGAGTATGGGCAGTTTATGATTGCTAATAGACAAATCGATTTTTTTTTTTTATGATTTCCCCAACTAATGAAGGAGTTAAGTATACTGAACACTGAATTAGGTATTTAGTTCCCATTAATTTGATAATTAGGACATTGTTTAACTCAAATATCTGGCAAAATTGCTAAACATTCACTGGTGTCAGATTCTCAAACACCATAATTAGTTGGTTTTCTTTGTTTTCTTTGTAAATTAGTTTTGGGACTGTCGTTCAGACAAAATTTGACATATTTGTACTTTTAGTGTGTCTACAGGTATCAAGACACTTAAAGAAAATACTTTTTAAGACACTTTCAAGATATTTTAAATCAAATTTAAGTCTGATTTTTAACAGATCATCTTTTTCTTTAAATTAAGCCATGCTGGTAAAAAATAATGGTAAGTATTTATGTAGTTTAACAACGGCAAATTATCAGAAAATGGGCCGATGGGCACAGATATGCAAAACCTCTCATACACTGACATAAGATACACAGACTTTATAGCTGTTTAGCCCCATGTTGTGTTGTTTGCACCCTTCTGTGGTTTTGTATCTCTTTGTAGTTATTTTGTCTCTGAAATAATTTTTTTTGGTCCTCTTTTTGTCTCTTATTGGTTGTTTTGCCATTTTTTGTCATTATTTTGTTTCACTTTGTGGTTATTTTTGAACCTCCTTCTGACTAGTCGGTACTTGTTAATTTGAGTGGTATTTTGGGGGTGAAGGTCGGGGGGATAAAGTGTAAATACAGTGTTAGGTTCATTGGTAGGTTCAAAGATTTATGAATGTCGACTTTTACATTAAAGAGCTTAACTCATTTTAAAACAAAGAAATTAAAAGATGGATAAATTTAGTTTGATGAATTGTTTGTGCCAATTAAGATTCAAATGCAATACTGTTCAATGACTCTTAAGGCCTAATATTTATAAAATTAAAGTCAAGACATTAAGACTAGTTAAGGACCTGCATACGCCCTGACTTTACCTGATTATTTACATTCCATGAACCCTCTCCTACTCCGCTGCATTTCAGAGGGACACATTGTACTTTTTTACTTTTTTATTTTTATTTTATTTGATGGTTGTAATTACAGTCACTGATTAAATTTAGATTTTACATTCTACACACAATAACTGTTAAAAATATGAAGCATTGGGAAAAAAAACCTACACAACTGTATATAAATATTACTATTAATTAACGATAAATCAATTTATTTGTCTTAAAAAATGATTAGCAAAAATATTTCATGGTTTCAGCTTCTTAAATGTGTCAATTTGCTGTCGTTTGTCTTAAATGTCAGAAAAACTGAATAATTATAAGGTTTCGATGGTTGGTCAGACAAAAGGAGACAATTTAAGGTGTCACTTTCTGTTCTGATGTTATGTTATGATGAAATATCTCACTAATTGTATTACATTTAAAACAAACAAACAAACAAAAAAAACAATAATTGGATTGATCAAGAAAACAACCAGCAGATTAACAGATAATGAAAATAATCATTAGTTGCAGCTCTATATAAAATGGTTAAAAATTTGCTCCACCTTATAACAGTAAAACACTACTTCCACATCCATGCATTAGTAATAATAATCTATTCATATACTGAATAATAGTAAATTATTAGAAATACCACATACACTCACGAGGGCCATTTGTCCTCTTTTGCTACTTAAAGTTGGCTAAATTTTACTGATAATACCGCTTTGAGCTCCGCAACGACATCTGGTTTCATTATATTAGAGAGAAGGCAGAAAGCTCTACGTAAGATCTCCCACACTTGGCAATGCAAACCTAAACAATCTAGACTGATGAATACCACTACAGGTAAGAGGAGAAATATGTATTTTTGGTTTTGGGGTGAACTGTCCCTTTAAAAAAAAAAAAAAAAAAGAAAATTCCCACAAAAAACAATGAGGTCCGGTAGATATACTAAATTTCTATGTTTGGGTTTTTTAACAAAGGAACAACACTCTGCTCTTGAAAGCTTACACATGGTGGATATTACTATTTTGAGGCTCAGTATATTCAAATTGTGCTCTTTTTAGGCCAACAAAAATAATTATTTGAAAAAAAAAAGCAATTATCCACTTGAATATTATTTATACATGTGTAGAGAAGGCTTAGAACAGCATTTACATCTTCAGTTTGAAGTACAGGTAACACTTAATTCTACGTTGCAGTAATTTCCTGATCATTTCCTGAATGTTTCTTGGGATAAAAAGCTATTTAGTCTTAAATTAGTTACGGAGAGAACGTTCTGTTATTGTTACCTTATTAGGAAGTGGATGAAGAGGATGAGACCGAGAAAAAACATGGAGATGCCACAGCCAACTTTGGTGATGATAGTGAGGATGTTCAGATCATTACTAGATATGGTTTCATTTACAGGAGCCTGCAAAGAGCAAAAAAATTGAAACCACTATTAAGAACTTTGCCACGGCCATTAGTAATTAGAGTGGTTTATGATGAACTTCATTCTGAGGGTGGATGGTCAGTGTGGGCAAAAGAAAAATTGGGTAGCTACAGAGTGCATTCAAGATCGTCATACAGAGACTCGTCCAAATATTTGTATTCCACTCAAAAAGTATGTCATGAAACTATTACAAAAGACGTAAAACGCACCAATAAGATGGCAAAAAATGTCAAATGTGAGCACTCGCAGGTAATGTTTTCTCCACTATTATTCGTCCGACATCCGTCATGAGTCCACGTCGGTCGACTCCCTAAAAGTATAAACAGTGCAGAAAATTGGGCGGTTCATCAGTTCATTTGGAGGCTGAAGCATCAGCGCTCCATGAGAGCAGTACATTTTAAACATGGAAAATAGTATAATATCAAACTCAGATATGAATTAAGGTCCTCTAAAGTCAAACACGGGATAAAGTAGGTTTGACTGTGAGGTCACGCTCACATTGTCAAAGTTGCCCTTACATGAGCCAACACAGTACTCTTCTGCCTCTGGCACGTGTCCAAACCACACACATGCAAAGACTGTGTCATTCCAAATAAACAAAAGCAGCACAAAGGCGTTGTTAACCGCAGTGTCTGCAACCTGACCAGCAAAGCATGATAACATTTTTGCAGCCTCCTGCAGTGTGTCTCTTATATACATTTAGGTGTACTAATGATAGGTCTCTATGTGCAGTTCATCTTGCAAGTTTATAGGCCTTTTTCACAGCAGAGATTTTGACTTGTCACAGTAGGAAAAGCACAGGTGTCACTATTAACATTAACATGCATCTGTCCTGTTCAAGTGTGAGGCCGTGTTTAGACGAGACAGGCCCTACTAAAACCAGAAAAGTCTTTTCTTTGCTTTTAAAAACAAATCTGTGCTCACATGATAACATTAGAGAATGATCCTCTTGTGCATAGATCAGAAAAATTAACAAAAAACACTGTGGTGTGCATGCCAGGCCAGTAGTTGGCAGTGTAACTCTGTAATGACACACAATAGAGAAACACCATGTGCGTATTCAGGCCCCCACAACGCCATTGTCGAGTGAAACCACAGATATGTTTCATTCGTCCATTTCATTCATGTAACGTAGTTCAGATTACGTGTTTATGAGCTGAGATTCTCATCAGGAGGCGGCGGAGGGTGTGGTAGCTGGTGTGACACCTAGGCAATGCCAGCAAAAGCAAGCAGATACTTAAAAGCCAAAACATGATGTTTTCTTTACCCGAACAAAGTGAATTTTGTGCCTAAACAATGTCACAACATTAAATGCAAATTGAAATGTTAAGAAACATAACATTTTGATCTCATCCGAGTTTATACATCCATGGTTTGCGTGAACATGCACCACCAACATTTATTCTGCCGATTTGGCTGGGTGTTTTTTTAAGTTTTTTTAATATGTTTCATCAACACGCAGATGAGCAAATGGGAAAAATACCTTCACCATTCCACGAACAACAAGATGGAGTTCCTTCCTGTAAACAAAACAAAAGTACTGCTTTAAAAATGTGCTCTCAGGTGGATAAACAAACTAAAGTTCAAATAATACACATTCGATAATGCTCTTTTTTTAAACTTACATATTTAATGTTACAAAAACGGATGCGTATTTTGTTTGTGAGATTGGCTATCCCAGTTCCCATTTCCACTGCTAAAACCTCGTTACCTAAAACAGTGCTGTTCTTTTCATCCTGGAAGAAAAAAAATAGAAATAATGACATGATCAAATATGTTAGGTGCACCTTACATTACCTTAAGATATTTTTTTCTTACCGAGGTCATGTTGAGGAATCTGAAAACAGCTGCAAATGGTGTAATAACATTTGCATTGACAACTTTATCAAATGCTTCTTTTGGCACAGTGACAGATCTTGAAAACTGAGGCAGAGAATCCCCGCCCTCTATAACCTGCAGGGAAGAGCACAACAAGAGTGTTGTCAAAATCGTGCAAAGTTTTCAGAAAATTACTTAGTATTTAGGAAATTACTCAGTAGTCTTCCTGCTGTGTTGGATTCGTTAAAATGCTTTCACTCATGGAGAAAAAGCAAATTCTCAAATTATTTCTAAATATGAGACATAATGCCATATCCTTCATAGACCGCTTATTCCATCACTCAAGTTAGCAAATGAATGAGAAAACAGATCAGCCGCCAGAAGAAAATGGTTGGAATTACACGGCTCTGCTTAGAAAATATTTCAAATATATCGTACACTTAAACTGATATTGATTTTCTGGTGAGTCTTTTTAGAAGGCTAATTGCAGCCTTCTCCACTGCAGTACATTGCCTAGCTTACATGCCACTATAGTTGGTTTATCAAAGCCGATGATAAACATGATCTTTTCCTAACCATAACCAAGCGGTTTCTGTGCATAAAAATAACCACACGTTAACCACAGTGTTGTCACAACATAAAATGTAAAGTCAGAACACATGAACACAGTACACATCCATGCTTCACAGACACCTACAATATCAACATTTTTCTGGCGATTGGGTTGCAACGTGATAATGTTCACTTCCAAAAACACACAGCTCTTCTGATGAAAATGCTACAAAATAGGATGCGCATGAATATTAAATTAAAATAATGCACCCACATTTATGTTGTCATTTGGAGACCCATAAGCAAAGGAGACTTCCTCTACTTCCTCGGGCTCTTGTTTCACAAAGACACCGCTAACTCCTTTTCCCACACCAACCACATCAGCTGAAGAATCGCTGAAGGAGTTGACTAGGTTGGACATGTTTTTCATGAAGATGCTGTTGGCAGACAGAAAATTATTCATACTTTAGATATGAGGTATAATGTGTGTTTCAAGTAAAAGAAAGCTCCCCACACAAAATTTATTATTTTGTCAATCATTACGCAGCATTATCATCATGACGCATTCGCAGCTGTACGGTAAGAATTATTGAGGAGTTGTACGGAGCTTGAGCAGAGTGGTGATTCACTTAGTACAAGACTGGATGCAGGTGTAAACAGCTAGCATGGCACGGTCCAAAGTTAAAAAAAAAAAAAAAAAAACCAATCAGCAGTTTACCAATTAAAGGTCCAGTGTGTAAGATTTAGGGGAAATT
Organism: Plectropomus leopardus; assembly: GCF_026936395.1. Taxonomy (NCBI): domain Eukaryota; kingdom Metazoa; phylum Chordata; class Actinopteri; order Perciformes; family Serranidae; genus Plectropomus; species Plectropomus leopardus. The sequence continues at coordinate 21,040,587 of NC_142191.1, read as the reverse complement.
TAGCGGCTTCTAGTGCTGGGGGTTGCTGATTGTAACCAGCTGAAACTTCTCCCAGTTAGATTTCCTTTAGGGCTCATTGTTCAGGGGTTTTTTATGGGAACCAAATTATCCCCAGAGATCTAGTCCTCACAAAAATAAAACAAACCAGGTGATGAAAAACAGTAAAAACACTGAAAAAAAAGTAGTTTTTACATTACAAATCAGTGTTTCTTCAGCGCTGTTTGACTATCAGAGACAGGCAGCTTGTCCACCACATGCTACTGTGTGGTTGCCCTTTTTCTCTGCTTATCATCTTAAGATCCAGATGTTCAGGAAGTTATTATCCACAGAGGTGGGCAGATGGGCCTCTAGCTACAGTGGCCATCTCAAAATGTAAATGGCCCTATATAAGGCCGGTTTTTGGCTACTGTCAAAACATGGCAGCGAACATGTCGATCTCCACAGACGAGGACCTGCTAAATGCCTAATTCTAAGGTAACAAGGTGATTTTACACTAATGAAAACATACTTATTTTATTATATTCCATTTCTGCAAATATCGCCCCTAAATCATACACACTGGACCTTTACCATGTTCTTGTATTCTTAAGTCATACTCAATCAGAAATGTAACGTCTTTGGCTTTAGGGGAAGTTTCGTATGCTGACTATTTCTTGGTAGAATCACAGCGGGAGCGGTGACTTCCCGGAGCTGTTGACACCACAGGGCTTCTGGGCACATCATGATATTAGCATTTCTATTTGCGTATAAACAAATATTTTGGGTTAGAGGAATGGGAAGGCAGACTCTAATCTTTGCACGGAACCAAACAGTTGTTTCTTCTTGCTTTCAACCTTCCAATTTCTGTGCTTAAGCTTTGCAGTAGTTTTAAATCTTCTCATCTCACTAGGCAGGTTTACAATAATCCTCAAAATTGAAATTGCGAATATAAAAATATGCCTGACGGACACACGTCAATTTCGAAAAAAAAAAAAAAAACCCTCCTTTTACACCTGCATGAGGTGGTTGGTGGCGCATAAGGTGATTTGAAAAAGCCATTATTTGCAAAACTGCAATGGAGACACTTTTTTTTGGCTCTTATAGGTCACATAATGATATGGCGATGCGCTTGTCGGTAGAAACCGGCTCCCTCGGGCATGATACAGCGGACGCTACAAGAGGTGCTTTTGCATCGCATAACTCTTCAAAAGTTGAGTGGATCATCTGACAGTTTTGAATCCACAGTTCCTCTGTGAAATAGTGGACTATCACCTCCCAGAAATCCCTCTGCTACCAGGTATGAGGGGCTCGCCTTTACATTATCGCTCGCATAAGATGCCTACATCGTCTTCCATTGGACATAATGATGGCAAGTGCGGAGGCTGCAACAAACCTGCTAATGATTTTAACATCCATCACTATGCTTCTTGGTATGTTATCATAAGAGGAGAAGTCACAAAATATCACTCAGTGGAAACGCATCATCTTAGAATTGATCGACATTTGGAAAATATTGCTCAAGTTTTGTGAATAAAATAAAATGTCTCCAAATTATATGGAGCATGTCTTACGCAGCTCCTTCAGCCTTGGGGGTTTCTCCTTGAAATACATTCTGTCCATCATACTTAAGTTGCTCTGGCTTTTTCACGGGATTGTTGCAGCTGACACAGTTTTCTTTTGTTGCTCTTGTGTTGATGATGTACCTGTTTTTGCGCTCTGGAAATAAAGAGAAATGAGTTTTATGTCAAGCGTTAGCTAGAATCTGTAAGGAAAAATGTACAGCTGAATGTAACAGTTTGTGCCAGTTAAAGCCAGAGTCCACAGCGTGATCACCATCAACATGATGTGCATTATATTGTGTAAAAAAAAATCAGAAATGACAGAAGTGCAGAAGAAACACTGAAACATTCATCGTTTGCTTTTCAGAAAGGAACTCACTAATTGTGCCGCACTTCTCTTCACTGTATTTAGTGTTTTTACATATGGACTCTGTATCCACACATCGAATCTGGCAAGATCCTATTAATGGAAACACATCAGAATCAAGTACTCTTCCACAGTAAAAAACAAAAAAGAAATATAAGCCAAGTGGGACATAACAATACAACATTCAGAAAGCAAACATCTAAAATGATGTCTGAAATTACTAATTCAAGTATATTGACTTGGTAAATTAAGAGAGCTGTCTATGAGGGTTTGTTAAAAAAAAAAGTGAATAGTAGACTTCTAAAATGTTCCAGATTGTTTAAGTAATGTCAGAGATGGGTAGTTGTTCAATAAATGAATTTATAATATAGATTTAATTTCTTTTGTGTACTATGTATTTTGCTGGACAAAAAAAGATTTTTAACGAAGAATTTTAACAAAATAATTTAAAAGCTTGTACTAGTGTTTTTGAAATAATTATAATAATAATTAAAATCACTCAATCATCACCTTCTGCAACCAACCCCTCCAGGGGGTCTAGGGGGGTGCAGTTTCCCCCAGAAGAAATTTTTTTAAACTCAACAACTATATAATAATATATATATATATATATATATATATATTATAGTGCAACTTTTAGTTTTTTACATTCTTTTAAAGATATATATTTTATTTTAATAATCATTTATAATTATTTTAATATAATTTATTGAGGACATTTTGAGCACAAATCCCCACCAAAACAATTTAGATTATAATGAATGCCTATTAAAATGCTTAAAATGCATTATTACATAATTTAATATGTCATCTGTCATATCCTGTTGTCATATTTTATGTCATATTTTTGGTTGTTATACTGTTTTGTACTGTATCATGCTCTGCTGTAATAATACTGCTTGATGTCTTTTGCTCTCATTCAGTTTGTTGTTTTTAAAGTTTTCTTATCTTAGAAATGTACTTACAAACTTACAAATTCTCTGCTGCACTTAATATTTATCGTTTTTAAAAAAAGGCATCTGCTAAATGCCCGGTCTTATTTTCATTTGTAAGCACTACTTCATGGCCTAACTGTTCAGTTCCGCCACATTTCAATTGTTGTTCACTCTCAGCTGGCACCGGACGAAATATGTCTTCAGAAAGACGTTTGGCACTTTTTAGTCGGACAGATATTACATTTTGGTGGGAATAAAAATCAGGTTGACAATATTTTAAAAGTCTAACGACGTTAGAATTTCTGTGGACATTGGGGTTTTTTTTCCATACCTTACGACTAAATTTTGTTATTCTACGTCAAGATGACGTCAGCATAAGACAATTGGAACAAGTTGGATTTTGGGAAAAAAAAAAAAAAGACTTACAAACTAAACTCAAACCCAAAAAAATATCAACGTGACCTGTTGTCAGGTTTAAGGTGAAACCCATATTGAGAAAACTAAATGCTTAAAATGTGATATCAGTTTTTATAGAATGTACAATTTTATCCTTACGTTACAAATGACATTTTCTCATACTCGTATTTTGTGTTTTATTTTCCTACATTTCATGAGCAAGGATTTATCTGTAACAAGATATTTTTCAGATGTATATTTGTGCCCATCTCTGCCTAGAATTTAATGACTTAATTTGAAGAAACTTGATATATAAATAACTCTGTTTTTATCTTCTTTTTTTCAAACTTAACTGTAAAGAAAAAAGTTTACCTGTGAGAGTGTGATTGAAGACGCACTTTGAATCTGGGTAAGAGAAATTTATATTAACAAAAAATAATCATCATCTCTTATCTTTGTAGATTTAAGATAGAACTGCTGTTTTCATTCTTAAAGGGCCAAATACAAGCACGCGCGCGCGCGCACACACACACACACACACACACACACACACACACACACACACAATTACACATGCTTTTTAACTTCCCCATCCTCTCCTCTGCTCTAGTGTGCTGGATAAGAAGTAAAGGTGAATATAATTTAATTGTGTGATACTCACAACATTGAAAACTGACACTCTAAAACATAAAATACAGTTTTAAATCACCTGATAGGCCAGACAGTGTGACGCTGCATTTCCCCTCCAGGACATACAGTTTCAATTTCCTTTTGATGTGACTTCTTGAGATGTGCAGTAGATGAGAACCATTATTTATCACCATTTTGGGCCACAGCCAGTCCTTCTTTCCTGTTGATTGTAAACAGAAATACAGTCAGTTTTTATTCTGCTGAAATGCTGATGATGTTTAAACAAAAATCCAATACTCAAGTAGGTTGTACTCACTTTTTTCAATTTCATTTTTCTTCACAAAAATGACGCAACTCTTTTCTGAGAGGTAAAGAATGCAGTCATTTATGCCACATAGTCATTTCATTTTGCATCTCTTGCCTACTTTTACACAATATGTTAAAGCAATTAACCCCAACCAGAATTGCTCACAAACAAAATTTAGTATATACAAATGATAAAATCTGAGTCTCCTTACTTGCTTGTTGGGCATTGGGGGTAATCTTTTGACCTGAAAGAGACACAAGTATGCTTGAAACAAATTAATTGTACAAACTGTTATCAAAGCATGCCTTCAAAAGTGTTTAAAGCTCCCCAAAAATGACCATACACAGAGTCAACGTGAAATGCCTGTCCACTAGAGAGGGACGAGACATGCAAACTGTTTGCGAATACTTCAGTGTTTTTCAGTCCAAGGACCCTTTTGCTGAAAGAGAGATGGAGCAGGGGCCCCCAATGACATTCATTTTCCGTAACCTCGGAAGAGCCGCGGGGGGGGGGGGTTGGAGCCAAAGGTGGGGTACAAAATTATAGTTATTTTGCATGTTGTATAATTTTAAAAACATAAATACAGCTATTATATAGTTGTTAAGCTGCACCCCTTCCTCCCAGACTTAGCATGATGGTTTGTCGCCAAACAACTAACTACCGTAATTAAAGTGTTTATAGTAGTTTTCACTTACCCTGTTTCCAAGGTTTGCGTGCATTGATGAATGCAAAGAAGTTATCAGCAACAACATAATGCTGTTTCCCTTTACATCCTTTGAGTTTCACAATAGATTTATCTCCTTCATGGCAATCTTTAGGGGCCGAAGTGCCTTTAATCAAATCAGATAACAAGTTAAATACCATGTTCTTCGCACCCATATTTTTACATCCTATATTAAGAACTCTTTGAAACCTGGGCTTGATATCTTTCAAAAACATGAGAGGGCAATCAGAAATTTGGCCTAAACATATGGAAGAAATTAGCAAAAAATAAAAGTTATAAGAAAATTAACTGAAAATAAGCAAAAAGAAAGAAAAATAGAAAGAAAGAACAACAAAATGAAAGAAACAAAAGAAAATGATCTCAAGAGAGTGTTACAAAGAAACTGTCTTTTTCTGCAACATAATTTTAAATAAATAATGAAGAAAATTATAAATATAGCTGTATGTACATTTCCCTTCATTTTGTCATAATATTTAATAATCTCCCCAGCAAATTTACAGATTATTTCCCTGTCATCTTTTACCATTTTTTTTGAGTATGTGGGACATTTCTTGTAAAGTTTCTCATTTTGTTTTTCCTGTGTTTTTAGAAGAAATGAAACAGATTTTCTATGATAATACCATAATATTTCTGAATGGCATCTGAACGCAGCACAAGAAAACTGATGTTGATCAAGGTGTTAATGAACAACAGCAGACATTAAGACTTTTCCAGTTCTCTATTTTTATGCTAAAAATGTCCTTCCTTAGGAGAATAATACGATGTTACATATGCAAGCTACTAGACTTCAGCATTATGAAATTGTGTTTACTTACAAACAGGAAAAATCAACAGAAGGCTCGCAAACAGCATCCAAGTCTTCCAGTCCATGTTTTCTAGATGGCGTTCAGTCCTGGCCAGGATTTGTGAACCATTAACTGCCGCACTAGATGAAAAGTTAATTATTTTTCTTAAGTACTTTCCAATAACAGATTATCAGCCCAAAGTCTTTTCTCACCTTTCTCAATTGAAGTGGAACCACTGAACAGCAGCACTAAACAAAAACTACTGAACCTCTTGGCCACACGAATGTGTTATCAATGTGACAACCCGATGGAGGAATTTTGTTTTGCAAATTCACAGTTCCTGAAAATAACATTGTGTAGCTCTCCATATGCAAAATACCCAAAGCAACATCATCCTCCCATCAGTTTCCTGGTATGAAATTCAAGAAATAAATGATGGTGAACAATATGCTTGGGTAAAGAATATTATTGTCTGCTTACAGTAAAATATACCAAGTGTGTAAATTTAAAAATAAAAATAACTCTTAATCTTTTTACAGAAACCTCCTCAGAAGTGCCTGAACATTTTTTTCTGACAAGTCTACTTTAAATATAAAGCAAATGGTAAATTTCCAAGAGCAAAGTATAAATACATTCAGGGAAAAACATCTAAAGTTTTTTTTTTTTAAATTTCATTATTTACTTGTCAATCCATACAATCCAAGGTAATTAGCAGTTAAAATGCAGCTTCTGCATATCACTTTTTTTTAGACAACACATGTACATGCAAGTGAGGGGGACAGTGCTGACCATGAACTTGAATTTGCAGATACTTGTCAGTTTTAATTGCTCCTGACCTATTCCTGCCCCCCTACTTTAGACGCCCTTGCTCAGACCACATCCATCTTTGAACTTGGCCTTCATTGTGATCTCAACTACACACCTGTAAAGGTTCGTGACTGCATGTTGTTATCGTCTTGATAAAAATCTGTCCACAGACAGACAGAGAGATAAACACTTGGCAAAGTACACACACACACACACACACACACACACACACACACACACACACACACACACACACAAAAGGTGACATATGCATCTGGTAATGTTTTTTTAAGTTACATAAGTGACATATTTTATAGCCATTTCATATTATATTCAATGCATAGCAATATCTGTACAGAATAACTTAAACTACAAATATCCCAAATAGTGAACGCATGAACTGCAGGAACTTTGTGCAAAACGAGATTTAAATGAATTTTGAGCAGATTATTTCCAGTGATTATTACATCAGAGATGAGTTTTCCTGCTATTTTAGGAACTTTTTACATGATTCAATGACATACTTAGATACAATGTCTTTTGTTGACATATTCAATGTTCTTGTCTCTCTGACACTTGTCTGTTGCTCTGTTTAACAGCATACTTTCTAATGGAGGACAAGGTGCCCACCTTGCATCATTGTGCCCTTGTCCTGTGAGATTAAAAAAAAAGTTTTTATTGTGAATAATAATCTAAAATTTAAAAATGAAATGCTAAAATACAGGCATACTGAGCCCAACTTTCTGAACCAGTGCTGTTTTTCCTGTAGGCTGATCCTGGCATTGTCTTGCTTCCCTCATCAAAAAGCCTGTTTTATTAGATTTTAGATTTAGATATGAGGCAAATAAACATTTATGATACCTACACATTTCTCAGTTTAGTTTTTCAGCAAGATAATCTTCACAAACGAACACCACTTTTAGGATTTTTGAAGCCTAAATTAGCAGAAATAAAAAGCTAACATTAAGCGATACTCAAACTACACTACAGTCGCATGACTTAATGTCACCACACATCGAGGCTGTACAGAAGTGGTCATCATGACGACGTTCTGTGTACTGTAAAAACAAAGTTGTTTTTTTTTTTACTTTAAAACGTTGGTGCAGAGGCTGCCTTAGATATTTGTGTTGACTGAATTTGAGAAGAGTTGAATCATTGCAAAAGTATTTTAACTTGTCCTCTCAAATTCAGTAAACTTAAAATTTAAAGCAGTCTGGACTCTAACTTTTTTAAGTTAAAACAAAAAGTTTCCTTTTAAGATGCATGTGCATTTGTCCCCCACCCCCACAAAAAACATAACTAAATAAAAGTAGTAAAGAATTTATATTTTGACAAAATTAAGGACATTTTCACCTGTAACTAATGTAGGAGAGGGAAAAAAGGTGCAGAAAAATTCACCAGAATGCAGGAAATTAAGTGTATGCCCCAACATTCCTGTTTCATATGTGCCCCTAAAGTTGACACAAAAGCTGTGCCCTTGCATCCTTGTCTTTACTCTATAGTCTCATTTAGCCACTTATTAGCAACCATCTTTTTGAAGACCTGTTAAAGCTTTAATTCTTCAAAGTGGGGTATTCACTGATATATTTAATGTTGGTTAAGTCTCTTAACCACAAACTTGTCTCAGGAATACCAAAAACCCATTTAAAAAACAAAATGACAATGAGATGAGGAAAGCCAGAGAGCTAAAACACAAACTCATTTCCGGGTTCTAGGACTCATTCACCGGAAACGCTATTAAGCCCATGTAAAACAACATTGATTTTTTTTTTTCTTTCTTTTTTTTTTTTTTACAGATAAACAAATAGGAAATGTGTTAATTCGTGACTTCTAGAGGTGCTGGTTGCCGGATTTTGTTACCTTTAATAAGTCATTTGTACGCATTAATTTAGGTCAGAGCCAGGCTAGCTGTTTGCTGCCTTCATTGTGCCTTCGTTGTGATCTCAACTACACACCTGTAAAGGTTCGTGACTGCATGTTGTTATCGTGTTGATAAAAATCTGTCCACAGACAGACAGAGAGATAAACACTTGGCAAAGTACACACACACACACACACACACACACACACACACACACACACACACACACACACACACAAAAGGTGACATATGCATCTGGTAATGTTTTTTTAAGTTACATAAGTGACATATTTTATAGCCATTTCATATTATATTCAATGCATAGCAATATCTGTACAGAATAACTTAAACTACAAATATCCCAAATAGTAAACGCATGAACTGCAGGAACTTTGTGCAAAACAAGAGATTTAAATGAATTTTGAGCAGATTATTTTCAGTGATTATTACATCAGAGGTGAGTTTTCCTGCTATTTTAGGAACTTTTTACATGATTCAATGACATACTTAGATACAATGTCTTTTGTTGACATATTCAATGTTCTTGTCTCTCTGACACTTGTCTGTTGCTCTGTTTAACAGCATACTTTCTAATGGAGGACAAGGTGCCCACCTTGCATCATTGTGCCCTTGTCCTGTGAGATTAAAAAAAAAGTTTTTATTGTGAATAATAATCTAAAATTTAAAAATGAAATGCTAAAATACAGGCATACTGAGCCCAACTTTCTGAACCAGTGCTGTTTTTCCTGTAGGCTGATCCTGGCATTGTCTTGCTTCCCTCATCAAAAAGCCTGTTTTATTAGATTTTAGATTTAGATATGAGGCAAATAAACATTTATGATACTTACACATTTCTCAGTTTAGTTTTTCAGCAAGATAATCTTCACAAACGAACACCACTTTTAGGATTTTTGAAGCCTAAATTAGCAGAAATAAAAAGCTAACATTAAGCGATACTCAAACTACACTACAGTCGCATGACTTAATGTCACCACACATCGAGGCTGTACAGAAGTGGTCATCATGACGACGTTCTGTGTACTGTAAAAACAAAGTTGTTTTTTTTTTACTTTAAAACATTGGTGCAGAGGCTGCCTTAGATATTTGTGTTGACTGAATTTGAGAAGAGTTGAATCATTGCAAAAGTATTTTAACTTGTCCTCTCAAATTCAGTAAACTTAAAATTTAAAGCAGTCTGGACTCTAACTTTTTTAAGTTAAAACAAAAAGTTTCCTTTTAAGATGCATGTGCATTTGTCCCTCACCCCCACAAAAAACATAACTAAATAAAAGTAGTAAAGAATTTATATTTTGACAAAATTAAGGACATTTTCACCTGTAACTAATGTAGGAGAGGGAAAAAAGGTGCAGAAAAATTCACCAGAATGCAGGAAATTAAGTGTATGCCCCAACATTCCTGTTTCATATGTGCCCCTAAAGTTGACACAAAAGCTGTGCCCTTGCATCCTTGTCTTTACTCTATAGTCTCATTTAGCCACTTATTAGCAACCATCTTTTTGAAGACCTGTTAAAGCTTTAATTCTTCAAAGTGGGGTATTCACTGATATATTTAATGTTGGTTAAGTCTCTTAACCACAAACTTGTCTCAGGAATACCAAAAACCCATTTAAAAAACAAAATGACAATGAGATGAGGAAAGCCAGAGAGCTAAAACACAAACTCATTTCCGGGTTCTAGGACTCATTCACCGGAAACGCTATTAAGCCCATGTAAAACAACATTGATTTTTTTTTTTCTTTCTTTTTTTTTTTTTTTACAGATAAACAAATAGGAAATGTGTTAATTCGTGACTTCTAGAGGTGCTGGTTGCCGGATTTTGTTACCTTTAATAAGTCATTTGTACGCATTAATTTAGGTCGGAGCCAGGCTAGCTGTTTGCTGCCTTCATTGTGCCTTCGTTGTGATCTCAACTACACACCTGTAAAGGTTCGTGACTGCATGTTGTTATCGTGTTGATAAAAATCTCTCCACAGACAGACAGAGAGATAAACACTTGGCAAAGTACACACACACACACACAAAAGGTGACATATGCATCTGGTAATGTTTTTTTAAGTTACATAAGTGACATATTTTATGGCCATTTCATATTATATTCAATGCATAGCAATATCTGTACAGAATAACTTAAACTACAAATATCCCAAATAGTGAACGCATGAACTGCAGGAACTTTGTGCAAAACGAGATTTAAATGAATTTTGAGCAGATTATTTCCAGTGATTATTACATCAGAGATGAGTTTTCCTGCTATTTTAGGAACTTTTTACATGATTCAATGACATACTTAGATACAATGTCTTTTGTTGACATATTCAATGTTCTTGTCTCCCTGACACTTGTCTGTTGCTCTGTTTAACAGCATACTTTTCTAATGGAGGACAAGGTGCCCACCTTGCATCATTGTGCCCTTGTCCTGTGAGATTTAAAAAAAAGTTTTTATTGTGAATAATAATCTAAAATTTAAAAATGAAATGCTAAAATACAGGCATACTGAGCCCAACTTTCTGAACCAGTGCTGTTTTTCCTGTAGGCTGATCCTGGCATTGTCTTGCTTCCCTCATCAAAAAGCCTGTTTTATTAGATTTTAGATTTAGATATGAGGCAAATAAACATTTATGATACTTACACATTTCTCTGTTTAGTTTTTCAGTCAGATAATCTTCACAAATGAACACCACTGGTTGCCGGATTTTGTTACCTTTAATAAGTCATTTGTACGCATTAATTTAGGTCGGAGCCAGGCTAGCTGTTTGCTGCTGTTTGTTGTCTTTATGGTAAGCTAAGCTAACCGGGCTCCTGGTAAGACAACGTTGGGTGTTTTGGCATCTTACAGATAATTATTTTACAGTCCACAACATTAATGTGGTTCACACTCACCTGTTTTGAGAGAAGAAGCTGTGATAAACCCACCAACTGCACACCTGCCAGGCACCAAACAGCAGGCAGGTAGCAAAGTTGTAGCTAGTGCTAGCTAGTTAGCCGCGCCGATTCCCGTGTCCACGCGCCAGACCACGCCCATAAACTCTACCTATAAACACCTGAAACCTGAGAAATCCTGCTTGATTTCCTTTTTTTTCAAGTAGAAGGCAATGAGTAACTTAACAAGTAATGACCAACAAAAGACATTTATCTGAAAATTAGCAATAAAAGAAATATAAACAACAACAACAATTTTTAAAAAAGGAAATTATTACTTATTAATTAATTGATATTAATTATTAATATATACTCTGTATCACAGCCTTAACTATATAATGATAATTATCTATAGTTTTCTGGACATTTTTCATTTTTCATTCCCATGAGAGCTGCTCAGTACATTTGACATTTATAGCATAAAACTTTGGGGGAATTCAACATTTCCGGTTTCACAATAAGGGTCTATAGGCTGGCAAATATTATCTGTTTATTACATAGATGCTAAAAACTCAGAACCAATAATAAATCACTGGTTAAATTCCTTTCACCCCTCACTAGTGGCAGAAATGTAATAGTAAGACATTTTTAAAATTGTGCAAATAAAAACTAGAGCTATCCAGATGGTAAGATTATAAATAGCGGGTTTTGTAAATTGAGTGCACTGACCCTTTAATGGAGGAACGACATGTTTGTCTCGTCCAGAGGAGGGCAGCATCGTGTTTTTGTATCGTCTGTCCCGACTGAAATTAAACAAAGAAGTTCATGACGGAAGAGGCTCAGCAGTCACCCTGCCTGCAGCAGAGAGCATGAATACACGACATTGATCTACAGTGAGTATGAAGCACAACAACAACACAAGATACATTTAGAGGATTTATATGCTGGCGAGGTTAGTTTTTAATCTCTAATCGGACCATTTGCGCCTGCGTTAATGTTTAAACCAAGGACTTCACTTTGTGTGTAATTAAAGAACAAGTTAACGCGCCTAGGACAACTTGTTTAAAGTGGCAATGGCACCCAAGTTTTATTAATTCAAATAAACTGTTTCCACACCGTTAGGCCGATGCTAAACTCCGTTTACATGACTGTAAACGGCTCTCTCGGTCATATCCAGACTCCCTGTAAAAATCTCTCAGTTTAGCGTTTTCTTATTCATTTCACACTCAGTGCAACACTGAATTCACTGCAGAGCATTTTATCAGCAAGAAAGGTTTGCTGGTCATTTCGGCATAACATTATTGATGCAATTTTTTAAAGGTTTTTTTTTTTATTAGATGTTAGCTTCCAGATGTTGGTTTTACCTGTAAACGCTAATGTCAAGTATCGACTTCAGTGAAAGGTAAATAAGCGTAAAACTTCCAAAAGTAAGCCATGGTGAATGCAAGATTTGTCCCGGATACCACGGTGGACTATGACGGTTTAAAAAAAGTCTTATTTGGTACGTGAGTGGCGTCTCCAGTGTCAGATCAATACGGTAGACTTTAATTTGCCGTTTTTTAAATTGAGGCTGGCCCAGCTGGCTGCTGAGAAAACAACAAATTTAAGGCAAGAGAAAACGCAAGGAAAGCAACTTCATGTGTCAATCACATCATATCTGATAAATACACAAGATAAATTAAATACAACACTCTCACACGTTGGTGGTAAACATTTAGGAAAAACTGTGCTGCTTTTACTGCCTAGTAAGTAATGTGTTCCCATCTCTTTTTTTATTTAGGATATGTCTGCAGGTTGTGTGAGGTGGATGCTAATCCATGCAGTCAGAGCTGTGTGTGGTGGCAGCCGCGGCTACTGGACACCAGCATCAAGATTTACCATATTCAGTGAAAAATCCAACATAATTGCTTCTTCCTGGAGGTGGTCTCCTTTGTCCACAGCTGCAGACAACACAGAACAGACCCCCGCACCAAAGAAAAAAAAGCATGATCCCCGAACTCAAGCCACATTCAGCAACGTTGGCCGTAGCATCCCGCAGCATGAGATACAGGTGCTCAGTGAGACAGGCGAGAACCTGGGCATCATGCACCGAGCAAATGTGATCAAAATCATGGACAAGCAGGGGCTCAAACTGGTACTGCTCAGTGAAAAGGAAAATCCTCCCGTCTACCAGCTGATGAGCGGCAAACAGATCCACGAAGAGAAGATGAAACTGCGGGAGAAGCAAAAAGCAAAACCAGGTATGTGGTGTCCTGACAGGGACCCAAATCAGACCACAGTTTAATACAGTTGTTCCCAACCTGACAGTCAGGATCCACCAGAGGTGTCACAAGATGGTTAACAAGTTTTAAGGAAGATGACAGATCTTTGCTTTTACTTGTTAAATAATAGTAAGTTTTACCTCTTAGGACCTCTAAAAATATTGAAATTCAACAGTAGAGTAGGAAAAATTAATTTTTGCTTGAACTGTCTGCATATCATAAAATTATGTAAACTTTACAGGTTGGCTGCCTTTTGCTTCAAAGGGTCACAAGACAAAAATGTTGGGATATAACAGATGTACATCGAAACCTTGAACAATTTGTTTTTGTGCCTGATGAAGAGTTCTGCACTTGAAATAACATTTTTCCAGTTTTTAATAAATTGTTATTATTAACATTCGAAAGTGTGTAAACCCTGAATTGCCCTATCTACAGCCATTAGAGGAGGACCTGCCTCCTGTGTAGATATGAACTGCTCATTGCAGGGTAACAAAAATGCAACAATTCTTATTTTCAGGTGATTTTACACGAAAAAAAAAAGATATTTATCATATTATATTCCATCTCTGCCAATATATATCCCCTCAAATCCAGCACACTGTTCCTTTAAAACAAGGCCCTGCTACTCTGTGAAGAATGTCATTACTTTGCAACCTGGCAATCCCATCTCACTACTCATCTTATCTCAGCATTCAACAGATCTTACAGCAAAAAAAAAGTCTTGCTCAAACAATATTTGAAACAAAAATTACTATGTTTTGTCTCCACAGCCCCGGTGCAGTTGAAAGAGCTCTCCTTTTCAGCCGGCATCGCAGCTCATGACCTCTCCACCAAGCTGAAACAAGTGGAGAGTTGGCTGGAGAAGAAGAATCATGTTAGACTGACTCTGCGATCAGGACGCTGGACACCTTCAGACAAGCTGGTGAGGAGAAACAGACTTCTGCATCAATGTCATCATGTCATCGTGATCAAACTCAGGCTCTTTCTGTCGCCTCACCTTCTGATGTTGTTTTCCCAAACTGCACTGTTGACTTTTAATGTCTTAGTGGGTGAAGGATAGTTGTACAAGAACCACTTCATGGTCACACATTGGGCTTGTATTCCACAATAAATGCCCTTACACATACACACTTTAAATCTGAAACAAGTGTCGGTTTTATTTTTATTTTCCACAGGACACAGCTCTGGAGCAGATTGTGCAGCAAATGGAAATGACGGTGGGATTTGTTTCCACGCCAAAAGTCATACAAGACGGTAAAGCAGCCATGTGCATCATCAGACCTCCTTCAGCAAAAGAACTGTCTAAAGAGAAGAAGAACAAGTCTACAGCTTCGCAGTCTGCTGACTCAAATTCAGAAGCTGCCGAGAGCAAAACGGCTCCCGTTAGCGGCGCGGACACAGCAGAAGGGTCCACACAGCAGTGAGCAGATGGAAATAAAACATTCTCAAAAAAACCCAACAGAAGTCTGTGCTTAAATGTCACAGTTTGGTTTACATTCCCTCAGCAGGCTCTGTTTGTCGTGTGGTATGTACGTATCTAACAAAGCTTAATAATGCATAATAATAACCATCCATCACAGCCACACTGGTACCAAAACAGTGTGCATGTGCGGTTTTTTGAATGAATAGATCTACATGTTTGGACACTGAACGAGAAAGTATCACAGCCAATATTTAGCTTAATAACTGGCTAGCTAGTCGCTTTTATTTTGACTAACAGAGGTTATAGTTAAGACTGAATTTAATTGATAAGCGCAAGTTCCCATTAACAGGTTTTATCAATAAAAACACACAGCTGGGGTCATCTCAACACTCAAAACACAAAATTTTATACTACTGTTCTTATGAGGACGTTGTTCTGATTGTGAGAAGAACTGTGACACACACCAAACACAGTCCTTAAACGCACCTTAGCCTTAAAGGGATACTTAACCCCAAAATGATCATTTATATATCAAGTACTCATCCTGTCTTATGATGAATTCATGAAGAAACGAAGATACCAACCAACACCAGCTCTCAATCTTTCTCCGCTTTATTCAAGATTCATATTTATGTTTTTTGGTAAAAAATAAAAATAAAAGCAAATTTTGGCATACAGATACATTCACTTGTCACAGATAAATGTGTTTGCTTGACTGATGTGTCAGTTACACACTTTATCAACACCTTTCTCTAACAGCAGAGATAAACTGGGAACTTTTTGTTGTTGTTATTTAACTAGAGACATAACTTTTTCCTATACATAAAAAAGAAACTGAAAGAGAGAGAACTTCAAAACATAAACCACCTTAAGGCCCCCAAAAAATAAAATCTTTCCTAGATTGTGTTAGAAAAACAAATTGAGAACAAAAGCAGCTTAACTAGCCTGCAAGAACAACATTTGTCAATAAGCCTCGAGTACTTTGTAGGAGGAGAAAGGTTTGACAAAGTGATAGTCTAGGTTGCCGCAGTGTGGGCACTGCTGGACGTTGCTGTACTCGGAGAAATACTGCATCCCAACTCGAACGTCTACCACCGGCTTCCCGCAGTGCTTACAGTTGAGACGAGCCTGAGGACACACAGGGACGAGAGGGGACGCGGGTCAGTTAACAGGACATTCGAATGAAGATCACCACTGTTTGGTTTCACTGCTCGTCTACAGGACGCATGCAGGATAGAAGTCTGAAAAATGTTTGCCCCCCTGGAAAGACAATGGGCCTCATGCAGCAACATTCTCTAATATTTTCTCGTAATTTTCTGGTAAGAGAAAATATAAGAGAAGTCAACTCCAGATCCACCAAACGCTCTTAACCATCCCAATCTGCTCTTACCAGGTGTGCTCAATGATGAATCCCACTGGATCCTAAGTCACCTATTAGCACAGGTAACGCCCCCTCAACACTATATAAAGGCAGATTTTGTGCCGTGTGCAGAGACTCATGACACATGACCAAGACTGGAGAGATGACACCAAAAAAGGATGTAAGAAGGAACTTCTGCAGTTGTGGTACTGATGTTGGCCCACTAATAAATAAACTTAAAGTAAATGTGATATCAGGGAAATGTATTAAATTATTAAAAGTAAAGGTACTCATGCAAAAAGGTTGAAATACAATTAATAAATGAAAATAATTAAAAGGAAAAGCAACAAGTCCTAATACATGTATTAAATATGAGAAACTGGAAACATTTTTTTTGCCTGGAAAATGACTTACACGACATTAAAAATAATATTTTAAAAATATTTTTTCATTAATTGACTAAATGTTTCAGCTAAACTTAAATATTTTATTAATTTAAGTGGAGTAAAAAGTACAATATTTCCCTCTTAAGTGTAGTGGAGTAGAAGTGGAAAGTGGAATGAGATTAAAATACTCAAGTAAAAGTTTCTCAGATTTGTACCCAAGTGCAGTATTTGAATAAATGCACTTTGTTACATTCCAGCATTGGTCAGCAGAGGGATACACAGTAACTGAAATTACAGTAATTGGGATCAATGCACCAAGTATAGTTATTTCTTTAGCCCTGAAATGTAATGATCCAGTCATTATAATTACCCTAGAAATGTGTCTAGATTTGATTTAATGACATTCATCATTTTTTAAATGTTCCTCATATAGAAAAACTCATTTTTCCTTGTGGACTATGAAAGTGAGATGTTTTTCTCTTATCCAGGTAAGAGTGCTCTTGACCACTTGTAAAATATTCTTTTACCTAGGAGAAAAGAAAAAATAAGAAAATACTGGTGAATCCCCAAATCAGTGGACACTACCAAAATAAGAACAAATCCTGGATACTAGCAAAAATAAGAGAAAATTTGTTTGTATATTGTTTCTTGCATGAGGCCCATTGTAAGTTATTTTTGTGCTCATCAGTGTTCCTACCTGGCAGCAGGGCGAAGCAGCCAGTATATCGTAGGTGTACATGGTGCCCAGTTGGTGCCAGCTCCCGTCCCAGCGTGACTTGCACTTGATGCAGACAATCTTGTGGACGCCCTCTAGACAGTCCACACAGATGGCGTAGAGGTGCATTAACCTGCCTGTAGGAAATAAAGAAATACAATAAGTAATTAAGTCAGTCACTCAATAAAATCAGCTCCTCGCTGCAGCTTTTTGGCTTATTATCATGAAGCCCTTTTCCATACATACAGTCTGACTCAGCACATCTGCATCACAACAGGGCTACCCACTCGAAGGTGTATCTTTGACAGAAAACGCGCTTGTGCTTGTGAACCACTGGAATATTTTTCTGTCTGCCCCTCTGTTGTTATTGTGGTTAATAACTTTCTTTTACTGTTGACAGGGTTTTTAATTTTCTCTCAGCACTGCAGGAGCAAACGTTGGATGCCCATCTCCATCTTACTTATGATGTCTCTGAGTATAAGCGTAGTTCTGCCAGAGAACACAGAAACAATGCTCCTCTTTTTTCTTTTTTTTCAAAATCATTCACAGTTTCCTAATCCGAGTGGATATTCATATACATTTTTTAAGCATTTGAAGATCCAGTCATTTGCGTTCATTTACGTTTTAGCGTTTGTCATGCAAAAGAGCAAATAAAAGGAAAATGGAATGGTCTTCAAGATTTTTATTTTTTTTTTTGGACATTTTTGCCTTTTTTAGGATAGGTCAACTTCAGCATGACGGGGGAGAGAGAGGAGATGACGTGCAGCAAAGGGCTGCAGGTTGAAAGGTCACAGCCTTAGTACATACGACGTCTGCTCGACCACGTGAGCTACTAGGCGCCCCAAACTTGTCATATTGCCATTTAAGGTGTGTTGATTGATTCACGACGTCAACTCATGCATGAGTTGCATGCAAGAAAATTCCACCATTAAAGTTGCTGGTGTAACCTTTCAGCAGCACAGTGAAAGAAATCAACCATCTGACATCACCGTAATCTGCTTGGAGGCAGCTGGGGGCTCTTGGGGTCAATTTAGAAGATGGTACTACTCGGGCACAACTCAGCACAATTGTGGTATCTCAACTGGTATAGGAAACGAGAATCAACGCAGCACAGTTTGACTCAGCGCAGCCAAAAGTGCTACTGGAAAAGCCCTAATGTTGTAACAAATCTATAGACAAGAGCAGCATGGTGACTGAGCAAATGGACAGTCAGCCAGCTTGTCCACAAATAAAAAATGACTTTAACTGATTACCATGATGGGGTTTCACTTCCTTAGATTATAGCCTGACATGTACCAAAATGAGCCTTTCTCAGCTTTGAACAACTTCTGTGTGAATGCAAAAAAAGCCAAACTTAGAAAATAGCTGCAGGACATTTTATCTAGCCTGTTATTTTTTAATTCTGTGCTACCCAAGCAGAGCTTTAAAGTAGGACTGCATTTAACAAGTATTTTCATCATCAATTTATCATTATGTTCTGGATAATTGTTTAATCTTTTGGTCATTATAATGTCAAAAAATAGTGAAGTATGCCCTATGTAATCTTCCAGAGCCCAAGGCGATAACTTCAAATAATATGTTTTATCCAACTAACAGTCCAAAAATCCACAGTTTATTATCATGTTTGACAAGGGCAAACATCAAATTCTCACATTTAAGAAGGATGAAACCAGCAAATATTTAGGTTGTATTGTGTAAAAATTAGCTGAAATGATTATTAGTTTTCTGTCAATCGACTAATTGACCTTAGTCAAACCTAATTACACTGACGTTATGGAGGGAGCACAATGCATCTCACCATCCAAACCTTACTGTAAACATGAATGCATTCAGAGCCACTGGCGTGTTGTCAAAGAACTTGTCTTGTAAAATATGTCCTTAAAAAGAACAATATGCATACCCATTTTCCCTTAACTCCGCCTTCTCAATTAAAAAAAAGGTCCAAGCTGTTAACTATTGTTGAACAAACACACTGACAAAATCAATTATAATCAAATCTCGCTTTTTAACTGCTCAGTTTGATTCAACCGCTTGTCTTTCACCAACATTTATATTCTGGCTGCTGCACAATAGGATGAAAAGCTGAATAAATAATCCTCTCGTACGGATGCATATCAAGGACCATACATATCAAAGCTTGTGGGGCAGCACATCAAAGAAGCTTCATGCACCCGCCGCGCTAATTCACATTCAAGCTGGACTGTGCTGAAGCCAGCAGCAAACCTTTTGTGTCTATGCACAAAGTATGGACTGGGCTTATTGATGGATTAACCATAATCTGTTTTTATATAAAAGAAAGCTTAAACATTTGAAACAGGAAGTGAATATTTAATTGAGCCAAAAAACATATTATTAGTTGTAATTTACTAATGTGCATATTTTTTCCTGAGTACAAGCAATCCTGGGATCAAGAGCTGGATAACATGACTGGCTTCATGTGTTTTTTGGTTTTCAGATTAATTACTGTACCTTTTTTAACATTTTATTTTATTTTTTTATTTTTATTTGATCTAATTTGTGTTTTTTTGTAATATTTTATCTTTTTTTAAAGCACTCAATCTTTTTTTTTTCCATTTTGTTTTTGCTTCCTGACTCTTGAGCTGCTGTAACGAGTGAATTTTACCTGGTGTTGGATTAATGAAGTATAAGTCTTAACTTGTTTGCTGTGAGGCCATACGGGCTAAATGCTGATGAAAGCATGCTTACGTGCTCATAATAACATTGCTAACATGCTGATGTTAAGCAGGTGTAATGTATACCAAGTCCGTCTTCGTTGTTTACCATGTTACATTAACTGATCATCTCTAAACACAAAGTACCGCAGAGGCGGATATAAAAGTAATTCTTTTAGATATCTGGCCATGAAACAAAGTATTGGACAATTAAAAATTTTGACCTGATGATGTTATTAGATGACAAGCTAAAGAAGTAATCCATTGCTGGAAAGATGTCCTTTTAGTAAAACTGACCTCTCTGTGCAGTTAATAGACAGACATACTTTAAAAGATGGTGACACATGAGCAGAGAAACAGAGAAAGAGTTGTGGCATTCACGTCTGCTCAAGAGGTGGAAAACCTACAACTACCAGAATGCACTGTGCAGTATTGGACCAATAAACTGGTGGGTGATGTAATGCACATTTGTCCATTTTGACAATATAGCACCTGGCTGGAAACAAAGGATCATAAATTACAGTTAAACAGTGCGCTAAAATGTGTTTTTGACAACAGTTTTAGGCGAAAAATGGGCAACACAGTCACTTAGTTTTACCGTTTGATCTCCGTTTTTTCCGCCTTTGTTTTTTCAATTCAGGAAACACTTTCTGTTCACACATGTATGATTACAACCAATTAGTGCACTAATATATGTTTCTGAAGAAATTTCAGGCGTGAAATGGGCAATTTAGGTTGGTTTATATTCAATCAGCATCCTAGTTTTACAGTTTGATCTGAGTTTAAGAGAGACAGAGAGAGAGAGAGAGGGCGACGTCTCTATCTTTCTGTATTAAAAAATGTGGAAGTACAATCTGTAGTTCGAATAAAAGCCTTAGAACCAGTGAAAATCAGATTTAAGCTGAGAGATGAGCAGGAAGATCTGGGCACGAGTAGGATGAGGGGAAGCTCATTACACATACTACCCACACTGTTATGACACAAAGCTGGTTGAAAATTGGCAAAGTGGCCCTTTAAGTTTTTGTGTCTCATGCCATGATCTTCAAACTAGGTCTGACCTTGAAGGTGGCAGGGGACGTCGTACTCAATCTCGTCGTGGCGTGAAGGGCTGAGAAACAATGTCCCGTCCACCAAAGGAAACTGTTCAAACACGGGCAGCGCTCTGTGGCACAGCGCACAGTTGACCACGTTTCTCTGACTCGCACTGAGGGCTGACAGGATGAACCTACAGAGCAACATGGACACAAACATTATTAAGTACCTCGGCACTGAATTGTGTATTAGATGCTTCCTTTTTTTAATGTATATATGTATTACATGTACAAACCCCAATTCCAATGAAGTTAGGATGTTGTGTAAAACGTAAATAAAAACAAAATACAGTGATTTGCAAATCCTTTTCAACCTATATTCAGTTGAGTACACTACAAAGACAAGATATTTAATGTTAAAACTGATCAACTTTATTGCTTTTTTTTTGCAAATATTCACTCATTTTTAATTTGATGCCTGCAACACGTTCCAAAAAATCTGAGACAGGGGCATGTTTACCACTGTGTTACATCACCTTTCCTTTTAACAACACTCAATAAACACAAATTGTTGAAGCTTTGTAGGTGGAATTCATTCCCATTCTTGCTTGATGTACGACTTCAGTTGCTCAACAGTCTGAGGTCTCTGTTGTTGTATTTTGCGCTTCATAAAGCACAACACATTTTCAGTTGGAGTCAGGTCTGGACTGCAGGCAGGTCAGTCTAGTACACGCACTCTTTTATTACAAAGCCACGCTGTTATAACCATCCAACCAACGTCTTTTTCAGGGACGTCCTTGCTTATTTCAGCAAGACAAAGCCAAGCCACATTCTGCACATGTTACAACAGCGTGGCTTCAGAGTAAAAGAGTGCGGGTACTAGACTGACCTGCCTGCAGTCCAGACCTGTCTCCCATTGAAAATGTGGTGCACATTATGGGCGCATTATGAAGACAACGGAGACCTCAGTCTGTTGAGCAAGCAAGAATGGGAAAGAATTCCACCTACAAAGCTTCAACAATTAGCGTCCTCAGTTCCCAAACGCTTATTGACTGTTGTTAAAAGAAAAGGTGATGTAACACTGTGGTAAACATGCCCCTGTCCCAGCTTTTTTGTTTTACACAATGTCCAAACTTCATTGGAATTGGGGTTTGCATATGTAAATATGTATTGCATGATTGTTTTTATAGAAAAGCCAAGTTATGCTAAATCTAAAGAATTAACCTTGTGAGTAACTTTTCTGGCTGATACTAGTGATAAAGGTCACTGATGCAAATACAGTCTAATTCACACCCTACATGCATGCATAAATATGTGTAATATGTAAAAATCCTTTATTAATACTTGGATGACCTATGTGTTTTGACTTAAACCGCCTTTGATACCTGATGAAGACTGTTTGAGTTTAATTGCACACTAGCTCTGCCAAAGCGACTCAAGCAGCAGCCACATCTATAAATTTATAATGTCGAAACTGACTTTCAAAATATGAAAATTAAAGCTACTCTGTCACTCAAATCAGTTTAACACAGCAGTTGTTGATTGAACTTAATATCTTAATATCTATAATATCTTCAGTTAAACTAAAGGGACAGTTCACCCCAAAGTCAACAATACATATTCCCCCTCTTACCTGTAGTGCTGTTTATCAGTCTAGATTGTTTTGGTGTGAGTTGCTGGGTGTTGGAGATATCAGCGTAAAGATGTCTACTTCTCCCCAGTATGATGGAACAAGATGGCACTCAGCTTGTGGTACTCAAAGTGCCAGAAAAATACCTTTGAAAAACTCAACAGCAGCGTCTCTTTCCAGAAATTGTGATGCAGTTACTGAAGATAATGCACAGACCTTGCTGTGAGCAGTTTCATCCCTATTTTCTCTCTACCAAACTACACCGTATCACATATCAGTATCACTGCGCAAAACGAAGCGTGCATCTACTGCTGCTAATTGACCAAGCACCGCTGAGGTAGCTAATATTACAGCTTAGCCGAGAGGGACGCCAACAACGTTTACATCTCATGATGTCACGAGCACAACAGTGTCCTCCATGTGTCGATGACAGCTTTGTTCTGCACAGTAATGCGGTTGGTGGGCGCACTTTGTGAAGAAGAAAATAGTTTCTTCATATGAAACGGCTCGCAACAAGTTCTGTGGATTATTTTGAGAGATTGGATCACGATTTCTGCAAAGAGACTAGCACTTTGAGCAACACAAGCCGTGTACCATCTACTTCCATTATGCTGGAGAGAAGACGGACATCTCTGCAGCCGATATCTCCAGCACTCGGCAACTCACACCAAAACAATCTAGACTGATAAATAGCACTAGAGTTGAGAGGTAAAATATGTATTTTTGACTTTGGGGTGAACTGCCACTTTAACTCATATATTACAACCAGAGGGGAATCGTGTTTCACAGTGTACCTGCGCAGCTCTTCTCCCTGGCCTGCCTGGGCATCGTCCTCCATGCGGACATGATAGGTGTTGAGTTTATGTCGAGGGATGTGGGTGAGGAGCTCTGAGAGGTCCAGCCTCCTCAGGAACTGCACTGGGTGAGAGTGGGTGCCGTCACCAACACTGCCGGAGGTGAGCCGGTGGTGGAGTGGGAGGGCGAAGGACAGCGGCAGGGGAATTACAGATGCAGGGTCAAGGTGAGCTCCACTGCCGGAGGCTCCCATCGAGCAGCCGCCGCCCCGACTGAGAGCTCCCCCGACCAGCAGGTGTTTCCTCTGCGGGTCCATGTGGACGGCTGATTTGAGGAACTCTCCCAGCTGACGGGAACCTCGCAACCCTGCTCCTCCTGATCCCGCTCCGAGGACAGCAGTAGGGGAGAAAGGGAAACCAGCTGGGGGAGACTGTCCCGGGGAGTCACATGGAGACTTCTGAGGAGGCCCCAGAGAAAAGGGTCCTCCTGCAGGGAGTCCACCTGCTGCTGATGCTGCTGCTCCTCTCTCAGTTGAGTTCTGACGGTCCACTGATTGTCTCCGAGGTAATTCCTGACTCGAGGCTCTGTGAGGTTGTTTCCCTCCTCCTGCTGCTCCTGGCTGCTTGCTTCTCTTAGGCTCCTCAAAAAGCCCATCCCCGGACCCTGCAGCCCCTCCACTGGACCCGTTCCGGCCCGTGCTCCTCTCAGACGGCTTCTTCTTGCGCTCATCTTGCATACGTTTCACCTGATACCAGTCGGTGTCTTTCTTCAGGTGGCCCTGGCCACAGCGGCAGGAGCAGAACCTGAAAGCCAGGTCATAGCCCTTCTTGGTCCACATGTTCTGCCGGCACTGCTTCTCGTTCCAGGACCTCGCACGGCCGATGCAGTTGAACTGGACGAGGATGGAGCTCTCCCACTCATAGAAACACTGCAGGTGCATCCAGTTGCCGTAAGGGCAGAGCTCGTTGTTGCAGAGAACGCGCTGGTAGTCGTCTTTCTCCAGGTCGATGGGACGAGCCAAGCTGCAGCCGAGAGGGGTCGCACACTGGACCTCTGCGAGTAAAGACAGGAGGAGAGGGGATTATTATACTCTGTTCTTACTACAGTAACCCACAAAAGCCAGATTTAACTACTTCACAATATTTTACTGAGTCTAGGGCTGCATTATCCATTAATCAGTCAATTACTTTTTTGATTAGTCACTTAATCATTTGTTAATAAAAAGTCAGAATATAAGTAAAAAGGAAAAACATTAGGAACTTAAAATTGCTCATTTTTTTCAGAGCAACAATCCAAAACCTAATGATATTTAATTTAGGGCTGCAACTAATGATTACTGTCATTATACATTCATTTACATATTACTTTTTCCATTCATCGATTACATGCTTGGCCTATCATGCATCTAAAAACAGATAAAATGTCAAATGTCAACCTTTTTTTTCAGTTCTGTATTGCACTTTTTAGATTTTGTTTATTTCATTTTGTATCTCACATATGATTTTTTCAAATCCGGTCATAATCTTTCTCTGCTTATTATTTTCTCGATTAATCAACATCTTTGGTCTATCAAATATCTAAAAACAGATCTTAAAAATGGCATAACACCACCTTTTCTAAACCTATAAAATGGACAACATTGCTATTTCAGTCTAATCTATTTTATTTTGTGTATAACAAATGACTTTTTGTGAAATCTATTTATTTATGTACCATTTTTTTGTGTTTAGTCTGTGATAGCGTTACCATTAAAACCGTCCCTCCACCATAAGTTACATCATATAAACAACACAGAATGAGAATGAGGTGAAAAACATTAAGAGTGATTTCAGTGTCCTCCCTGCCTCATCACCATTGATTTATGAAATTCAACTAGGCCATCCAAGCCTGTGAGCGGCTCTATTCAAGCTCTGCCAACTGTCAAGTCTGGATGTGAATCAAGTAAATGTGGGCACACAGTCTCTACAAGAAGTGGCTCATGATAATACACTGTGGGTGTGTGTGGGGGGATAGTTTCCTCCTTCCTTTTCCGGTACAGTCAGTTTCAGCACGCTTTTTTTCTCTCCCTCTTAAGTCACTACACAGAGGAGAAAAATATGCATTTTTAACTCTGTGCATAATTTTAGTGGATAAAACAGATAAAGAGCAACACTGAGTTCAGCTTGAATTCATCTCGCTTACAGACAGATATCCAGGATTAAACAAAAGTGCAATAAAGATAGTTCACAATAAACTTTTTAAAAGAAAATAGACATACATTTTATTTAGGACTACATCTACAGATTTATCAGTTCATTATTTACTTTAATAATAGTATGAGTAATAATGTTAAATAATTGTGATTTCAATATCAATCAAAATAATCATGATTATCATTTTTGCCATAATCGAGCAGCCCTAACTACGAGGTGACATAATGACGCAATATTCCCATCTTGAACAGGCAGAGTAAAACGGGCTATAGACTGGTGAAGGAAGTCCGTTAGCCTTTTAGCACTTACAGTTCCCTTGTCTTTAAGTCTACGGGTTTTTTGTATGGGTTTTCGCTAAAACGGCCTAAAATAGGTCTGTAGTTAACACAGGCTAAAGGCATTTAGACATTTTGTTCTGCAGCATATAATACCTCTGCTTAAACACAATTTTTGAACTTTAAAGGCGGGTGCTAACATATGGTTAAATGGGAATACAGTGTTTGTCGGGGACATTAGACATTATCACACCGGACAACGAAACTCATTAAATCTGCATGTCCATCTTTACAGACTCGCCCTTGAACTTGTAGATTTATCTGTTAATAATATTTTTTGATCGCATTTTAATATTTTTTTACAGTGTGTGTAGTGGTGACGTTTAATGCGTGTGACCGTGATGTAGTTCGTGTATCGCCTTATAATAGCTTTTTTCTTCTGGCAATTTAATTTACGCTTCAAAACACACAAAAGCGGTGTTCATCTGTGAAGATTATCACGCTGAACAAAATGTGTAAGTCTTATAAACTTGTGGTCATCACAGAGCTTATTTTTGGCAATAACCGAAAATCCAACACCGTAAAAACACTTAAACTCGATCGAAACATATTCTAACAGATAAATCTACAAGTTCGAGTGTGACCCTGTAAAGCTGTAAAGGTGGACAAGTGGGTTTAATGAGTTTCTGTGTCCGTGTGATGAAGTGTGACATCCTCGATAAACACTGTAGTCCCATTTAGCCGTTTGTTAGCAACCACCTTTTTTAAGACAAGTAAAATTTTAAAAGTTCAAAAACTGGGTTTAAGTGAACGTATTTTATGTTGCAGAACAAAACATCTCAATATCTTTACCCTGTGTTAACCACAGACATTATTTAAGGCATTTTTCCGAAAACCCATTCAAAAAACGCATAGACTTGTAGAAGAGGGAACCAGGAGTACTAAGAGGCTAACGGACTTCCGTGTTTTCGGAGTCATTACTTCGTCACTCTACAGAGTGATAATCTTCACAGATGAACACCACTTTTCTGTGTTTTGAAGCGGAAATTAAATCGCCAGAAGAAAAAAGCTATTGTTGGGCTATACACAAACTACATTGCGGCCACACATACTAAACCTCACCACTACAAACACTGTAAAAACATGTTAAAACACTATCGAAAAATATTATAAAACATAAATCTACAAGTTCGAGTGCGACTCTGTAAAGCTGTAAAGGCAGACAAGTGGGTTTAATGAGTTTCTTTGTCCTCTGTGATGACGTCTAACGTCCCTGACAAACACTGTAGTCCCATTTAGCCACTTGTTAGTGACTGCCTTTTTTAAGATGAGTAAAACCTTAAAAAGACAAAAAACAGATTTAAGCGGCCGTATTTTATGTTGCAGAACAATATGTCTAAATATCATTAGCCTGTGTTAACCACAGACCATATTTAAGGCATATTACTGAAAACATTCAAAAACCCCGTTGACTTTTGGACGAGGGAAATGGTAGTGCTAAGAGGCTAACGTACTTCCGTGTTTTAGGACTCATTACTCATTACCACTCTATAGACTACAATGACCTAATATCAGGTGGAAACAGTGGGACTGATTATCCTGGGCCCTGATGGGAGAGGGCATGAAAAGCCTGGAACTAAAAGTTTGGTTTTGTTTTCTTTTTTTAAGTAATTAGTGCCATACCTTAATTAAAATTGGTTTAATAAATTGATTGCAAGACTGAACTTTGTATTTGAAAAAAAAAACCCAAACAAACAGTATAAGCCCTCTCATGCCCCACTCACCCCTTAAAGGTGCAAAAATGGTTTAGTCCGCCCAGCACTAGGATTTGTCTTTTGAGGTAGCTTAAGCTGAGTGAGAAACTGCTTATGCTGATGGTGCACCAATGTACACTGTTATGTGTACATTGGGAAATTGGGGTTACGAAAAAGAAAAGAAAGAAAGAAAACTGACCTTGTTAAAAAAAAATAAAATAAAAAATGCAAAAGGTTCATGAGAGAGACATGGTTTAAGACAGGAGGGGCTGGGGGCTACAGTGACTTTATGCATAGGCCCCAGAATTATGTGCTACACCCCCAATAATCTATTTGTTTAAGCATAACTACATTGGAATATTAACTAAAATAACTAAAAAATACACTTATCTGTATTCATACAACATGTTTACCTTTCTGGATCTAAAACGTGTATAATAAATCCATATTGGAAGTTTTAAAATAATGTAATGATGTGACTCAAAACATACTGCACAACTATTATCTAAAGTGCAATCACCCCTATGTTCTGAGGTGCTGTTTTTCTCCAAATCCAGGTCTGTTTCAAACCAAATTTGAGCCACATTTTAAAGTAACTTTTCTAGCTGTTGTAAGTCTAGAGTTGAACTTGAGTGCGCAGACAAGCGGCGAGGTGTCAGTATTACCCTTGAGGAAGGCCACAACCAAAAACTGTGGACAAGGTGCGCTTCAGGAAAAGACAGCTGAGGCCTGCTTAGTAGCCTACACACCAAATATAGTAGCCATCGATCATAATCGTGGGTGTAATGGCATTCAGAAAAGTGTGCATTGTGTCATTAAGACTCACTGAGGCTGCATTTGTCAACAAGGAGCACTGTTTCAAATGTGGCAATCCTTTCTCCCCAGAGGAGCTCGACGCGCCAAAGTCCATTCACAAATCCGACGATTTAAAGATATCTGTCTCATCGGGGACAACTCAAACGCGTTGAAAGAAGACTATACATTGATTACGAAACACAACAAGCGCTCTCCAATTCAGCTAGCATTTCACGCACCAACCAACACTCGTCTCTACAGTATTCCAACTTGTTTGCCTGCTTTTCCCACAATGTTCCTGCACCAAAACAAACCCCAGTGGCCCTTAAATATCAGTGAAAACAGCCCCACAAATAAAAGATATCAATGCAGATGAGTGCTGGTTCGCATCAACGACCAAACAAAATCCATACATGCAAGGCCTCAAGTCGTGATCAACCAATGTAGCCCATATGCGCCGATGATCAAATAACCATGAAACTGATGCATTTTTAAATTGAAGTTTGGCACGGTGGTTTCTCCAGAGTGGAAACAAGTGAAAGGGGGAGGGGGGTGGGGGGGGGACATTTGCAACGTCGCAGTGCATGCATGTCACAGACGCGCAGACAAGACAGAGCAGAGCTTCCTCCTGGCAGGAAGGCAGCATCACTAAACTTCTACATCTGTGTCCGTTTCCTCTCTTACCACTTGAGCGCTCGTGCCTGGGTGCAGCAGCAGCCGCGGCCGCGCCTCCTGTTGCGGCCGCACAGGCTCCATTTTCCTGCTCATCTCCGCTACTGTTGGTGCGTTTGCTTTTCTTTCCCTTGTTGTTCTTCTGGTTGGGCATTGTACAGGATTCGTATGTCGGTGTTATTTTCGACCTCTATCAACGGCTGCTGTCAACGCCGTCTGACATTTCTGTGGACTCCATTTCAGCAGTGGTGCCCTTTCTCTTTTTTTTCCTGCAGGGATTTTCCTTTGTGTTGTTGTTTTTGGTGTCCTCGTGCACGACGGGCAGGGTTTTGTGCAGCTCTGACAGCAGCAGTTTTTAAGAATAAGCTGGTATAACCTTTAACAACGAAGGCGTGTCCGTCTCTTGTTTTGATTCCTGCTCTGCTGTTTTCTTCCACCCCCTGACGTCACAGGGGCCCCGCCCCCCTCATTGGCTGTCAACGATTGATGCTGCGTTCAAGGCCTGTGGGAAAGCTCCGACTTTACAGCTTTAGATCCTTTACTAACTTAAAGGTTCTATGTGTAGGATTAAGGAGCATCAAGTAGTAGAAGTGGTGTAAAATATTTATAAATATATTTTGAATTAGTTTATAATCACCTGAAAATAAGAATTTTTAAGGTTTTTTAATGAGCCGTTTTTCTGTATACGCAGTAATTCCTTTTCCACAGATTCTGCCATGTTGTTACTACAGTAGCCCAGAATGGGCCAACTAAACACTGGTTCAAAAAAGGGCCCTTTGCATTTTTGAATTTTTTGCATTTTTGGGTAGGTCACTGAAGTTCCCCTACAAACTTGGCATCGTAGACTGTAAAGATTGATGGTGCGCCCCCACTTACCCCTGCTATAATTAAGTGAAGCTAAAATATCCGGGATAAGTGCGCTACCATCTTGTGCTGGTGACGAGCACAGTAGCAATATCCGCAGTCAGGGAGTTCCTACCAAAACACCTGTGCAGCCAATCGCAAGCAGCCCAATTGAATATGAGTGCACAGATTGGCTGTCGCTGCTGTCAATCATGGCGGAAAATCCCCTTTTTGAATAATATAACTAATTAAAACTGAACTTATCATAAAAACAAACACTTGAACAAACATCAGGGTGATGAGAACTATCTCCAATGTCAGAAACCATCTTCCTGAAATATGTATTTGCCGTGTGCTTTTAGTTTTTAGTTTGGTCTATGTCCCATTCACTAACATGGAGGGGCGGGCTTTATGACCTATATTGAAGTCAGACACTAGGGGGCGATCAAGCTTGACACTTTAGGGGAACTGTCATGTTGTTCATCTTTATATACAGTCTATGGATTCTGTCATGGTGTCAGTACAGTAGCCCAGAATGGACAAACTAACTACACAGAAATAATTAATATTATTAAAGTATGATTAGGCAGTTTTAGGCCGTGTCCTCATTTAGGATCCCCATTGTTTGTTTGAATTAATATAGAGATGTAAAATAATAATAAGAATAATAATATACAGTATTAGATAATTTAATACAGTATAATATAGTTATTTTGGAATGTAAGACATAGGTGGAATATAGTGATATAGTATAACATAATAGTGCAGTAATTTATTATCAAATATATTGTATAATGTGAGTATAGTACAAGTAATAAATGTAATATGTTAGAAAATGTATGAATCAGTCTAACAAGCATTACAATCTGAAGGAAAGTTACAGAAGTACTATCAGCAAAACCACTGGTGGAAGGATTGCTGTGATTTTTAGCATAAAAAAAGCAATATGACAGTGTAAAGAAAAACAACAACACCAATTAACAAACAAACAGTCAGTAAAAGTTTTCTATTCAAAATGTAACTTTCAATGATTGTGATTGTAACATGGTTCCTGGCGATGTTATTTTGTTGCTGTGGTACATCTAAATGTACCTAATAAAACTTAATTACAATAAATATAACTTAAAGCCGGTGTGTCAGATATTCCCATAGTACCTGAATGCAGCAGCAGACTCAGCCCTGAGACAGAGGAAGTCAATGAATAGCAGCAAGAGGTATCACATACCTGTGGTGAGGCATCACTGTCTTATTTAGACAGCATATATTTAATCAGACTGGGTGGTGATATTACAAAAATATCTTTATGAGGTGCAGCCAAACTAAAGCGGGTTTATAAATTAAAGCACCTGTGTAACAGTCAATGATGTTTAAATTTAATTATATATTTCAGCACCAGAGTTAGTAAGATGTATAACAAGTCAAAAGAAAATATTTTTACCAAAGGAGATTGGATTGCCAAACTCTATTCAAAAATCTTACAATTTAAAGGTTTCTTGCTTATTCGTTCGCTGCTAAAACCTGTGTAAACACAACTAAGGACAATTTATCAATAACAACTGTTCTCCAATTCAGCTAACATCCATCACACCAAGCAACACCTGTTTCGTAAATATTTTAACTTGTTTGCTTGCTGATACCACAGTCTTCTTGCAAAAAAATACATAATGGTGATCTTTAAAAAAGTAAGTAAGTAGGTTACATGAACTGTGATCCCAAAGCAGTGGAGTGCTTGGACAGACAAAAAGCCACATTATTAATGGCAGAAGTTTTAAGTATTTAAATTGAACCAAAAATGTTAACCAAAATGACTGAAAACTAAAAGACACAACAAAAAAAAGATGTAACCTCATGCAACAATGCAGCATGTCCAGTCTCAGCGTCACAGTTGTTTTTTTTTATTTAAAAAATACAGTGCATGAATTGTTCTTATAGTGTTTTAAATTTTAGAGTCATCAGAAAAAACACACAGCAAACAGATTCAAGGCTTCAAGTGTAGTTTTTATTTCTTGGACTGTTTTCCACAGTAACTGAAACCTTTTTTTGTTGGGTTAGGAATGTGTTATTGCCAATACAAAAAGACAGTCATGACGCACATGAACACATCGTGCAAGCATCCTAGTTCACAGAAATGGCTGGAAGTATTGGCACTGCTTCGATCAAAACTTTCTCCTCTTGCTAAGTGTGAACTTGTGCTGTCGTATGCATTTATGTTCAGCTCACTCCAGTGAAACACACAGCAGGATAAACAAAAATGACAGTGATGCAAGCAGCATGTTTCTTCCTCACTCTTGCTTTTCTCCATTATTTCCATAACTTTCAGACTTTTTACTGAACGTATTGTTTTTTATCCTGATGATTACATTGTTTCAAGGTTCAACCGTTTTCCTGATTTCGACAAGTTCTTATTCTATCCATGCTGCCAATGCAGTAAAAAGAAAGACATAATTCAAGTGAAATTGAGATATAACAGCCAACACCTGAGCCTGATGTAGCTAAGTTGATACAACAGCAGTGAATGTGACATGGGTCTTGTAAGACTTGCAGATGAGGTGTGGTTTAACACAGCTGATAGCTTCTCTTTGATGTGATTTATATATATATATATATATATATATATATATATATATATGTGTGTGTGTGTGTATGTATGTATATGAATTTTTGAGCCATTCAATTGTTAAATCCCACCATAAAAATAAAAATCATTTCCCGAAATGTAAATTGATTACACTGTTTTTTCTAAATAATGCTGTTTATCACAGGTCATTTAACATTTTATTCTTGGTGTTTTTATTTCAAAATGTCTTTTATGCAAACTTTTTTATTTGAAAATGAATTTTTCACTCAAAGCCACATTTCAACACAAAGTTTTTGTAAACGAAGATAACGGGGCAAAGAAAGCTATGTGTTTCCAAGTTCTTCATGATGATCCGTGGCATTTTGAAATATAGTTATCACTTGGAAAAATGTCATTTTAAAATAAAAACACTCTTTATAAAAGGTAAATTTGAAATAAAAAAAACCCCAAACAGCTGGAATGTATTACAATAACCTGACATGTTATTAGGAGAAAAATCAGGATGAAGCAAAATTTTATGAAATGAATCTAAGTTAAAAAAAAAAAAAAAATCAAATGGATTATTTCAAAATGTCATGTTTCATTACAAATTTGGTCTATGTTTATTCATGTGATTGTTAATTTCAAAATGTCTCATAGTTTTTTTCATATTTAATTTTGACCATTTTGGGCCACCATACAAAGCGTGGAGTGCTTGTTGAGGTTTTTCATGCAAAATAAAATATCAAAAAAGGATCTTTACTTTAAACAAACACAACAAAACACCCGCAAGTGCTGAGTTTCGTTGGTGGAAAACCATAATGCCTGATCTGCAAGTATCATTTGACCTACAGTACAGAATACAGAGTGGTAAAATTAAGAAAAGGAAACTAATAAAACTATAAATGCACATCTTGTGTCACAAGTAAGACACCTAATTTAAGCTACAGGATAATTACTAAACATGTTTTGGTTGTGTGGATTTGGTCCTGAGAAACATCACAAATTCATTTTTTGCATTTGGCACCAATCACCCTGTAATTATTATACACTAATAAAAATTGCACGAGAAATACATTCGCCATTTGCTCATCAACTGTTTCTTAACGAAAGGCAAGTTTTGGAGTTTGTTTAGCAGAGAAATTTCATTATTGACCACGTGTAAAAAGATGGAATAAAAATTACTGTAGCAGATTGCAACGAGTACAAAAAGGTGCAAAAGTCTTACTTGAAATAAATTTTTCTGTCATTTCTATGCAGGAATTGTTCTTATATTACCAAAAGCACTGGTCCAATAACATCTTTTTACAAAGTCCACAGGAGGTAGTAGAAATGGCTCATGTAAACAATAAATGGAAGTGCCATTTGGTGACAATGGTGGTGGACACACACTACCCCTTCTCTAAAGCTGCACCAGATTCAGTGAGGGACACACATTATGTGGCTTTTAGGTAACGAGGGGTTAACTCCCAATCCCTCCCGAGGCTGATGAATGGAGACATTACCTACTGCAGCTTTAAAAACAAGCTTCCATTACAAACACTGTCAAGATCAGAGCGCTCCAATTAAAAATGTGAAGTTTTTCAAAATTACTAAATGTGTGTCCTTTACCTGTACACCGATACCGTCAAGAGAGGCATTTGTTGCGTTAGGTTATGTAATTTCTCCCAAAATTAACAAAAAAAATACCCAAATAAATGCGTTGTACAAATGATTACATTCCTGTTTTGTGCGTTTATAGTCTTAAAAGTGTATCAAAATGACATTCCAGACCCGTGGTTGATAAAACAGCAGCACCGCAGAGGAGAGAAACACCATTTTTCCTAGTAATCTGAAACTATGACAGGGGCCGTTTTTCAGCCCCTGAAAATATTTGTGATACTGTTTTTGATTGGCACGGCGAAATCAAATGAAATCATAGGCGGACATGCCAGCTGGGTCTGTAAGTGTACTGTTTGGTCAATATGTGTTAAATTCAAATAATGAGCCTTGCACATGGAGGAAGAGAGCTGAAAAAAGAAGCTCAGTGACAGGCCGTACACTGCTGAAGCTCAGTGTTTGGGAGGAGTCAGTTAGTCGCTAGAAGGTCGCCTGGTACAAATTTTGGCCTTATCCCTCGAGCAGGATGATTTCGACGTTATCGTGGACGCCCTGCAGGAGCAACTCGCCGTCATATTTAACCACCTTCCTCTTCTTGGCTGCCCTCAGGGTGCCCACCAACGCCTCGAAGATGTTGGCACACTGGTCATCGTTAAATAGGACCCCAAACTTCACGCACATTTGACCGTCAGTGTCTAAAATGGGACAGCAGAGGAGGCTGATGAGGTTACTTTCAAACAGGACAGATCATCACTTTTAAAGTAGTTAAGATTTGAGGATTCTTGCTAGGGGTCGACAGATTATCGGCCTGGCCGATTATTGGAGCCCAAACTACAGATAATCGGGAAACATTTTGCCGATTATCTGTATCAGCGTTTTATTTTAATGATCACTGATAAAATTAATTAAAAAGTGCAAAACTGTGTCAGCATGGGAGGGACTTTTACTTTGTTATCCATTCATGTTAATATTATAATTGCATATTGGTTCCAAATGTTGGTTATCGCTTTTATTAAACACTCATAATCGGTATCTGCCCTGAAAAACCGGTCTACCCCTACTTCTTGCATTACTCAAAGACGTTTCCTTAGAGTCAGCCCTGAAGTCACCCCAGATAAATGAGAATTACACCAAAATTAGCCACTATAGTGGACAGTTCCCTTTTCAAGTCAGCTTTGTAGTTTGAATTTATATTAATATTGGATTTTATTTTGGAGTAACCACTTGTTATGTTGGCTTTAGGCTTTTTGGTGAACATCAGTTAAGACAACGATGGTGCACTTCTACTCTGCCATTAATGAGTCCATCCTTACCTCCCCATTTTCCAATTTTTTATTTCTCTTAGTGTGTTGTTATTATTATTATTATCATCATTATTATTATTCCCAACGACGACTGCTGCGCATGTTGATGCAGCAGCATATGGCTCCTCAAATCTTTGCTACTTTTTTCCTATATTTTTCTACTTTTTTTCACACCATGGCCCCTTCTGCTGAAGCACGACTTTTCTATGATAGAGAAGCACTTATCAGCATCGGGAAAAGTTGTGTAGGGTTTGGTCTGAATGTAGCAAACCGCGAAAGGATCCCCACAAACGGCATATGCTGAGCGGCCAGTTAGACCAGAGGGGGGAAACAAAAATGAAAGAACCAGATGAAGAGAGGGAGGAGAGCCGGCATCAGGGGGAGGCTGACCGGATTTGGACCAAGAGCTGTTCCTCTACCAAGACTAATGCCCGGTTGCAGGAGAGTGGAGTGGATGAAATGCGATTGATGCCATCTTATTATTTCTGCTATAACGTTTTAATGTTGTTAATTTTGGTTAGGTCATAAGGGGGCAGGGGAGGGGCTACATGGGTTTCTGATATCTTAATACTTTGAACCTTTTTATCTGCGCTTAAGCTTGAAAAGTGTTAGATAAATAAAGTTTATTGATATTGTTATTGTTATGATGATTTCTTCATATTGCTTGTTTTGTCTGACAAACTGTCCAGAATCTAAGGTATTTTGTTGAAAATGATATAACATAGAAAAAAGTTGCACATCATGATATTTTAGAAGCTGGATACAGCTCATTCAAGTATTTTACCTTGAAATTTAACAACTGTGAATCAAATTTTTGCTGCATATTTTAATATCAATCAAGTAATCGATAAAGAGACTAAACCTTTTAGCACTAGGTAGCTAAAGTTCCCACTCTCACATTAATTCGAACCAAAGACAGAGCTTGAAAAAAGGGTTATTAAAGAGATATTTTTAGAATAAATACAAGCAAGTGAAGACTGAAGGCCGTGTGACCTGGTGCTCTAATTAATGTTTGTTTACAGCATTAGCAGCAGTGAGCTGTAACTACTGATCACATGATGGCATGTGTATGATTTATCTGAATTCATATAGCATGAGCAGGGCTTTAAAATTGTCCAGCTATGACCAAGTACTTCAAGATGAAACACATCAACACAGACACAGATGCAGCATGGACTCACTTGGACTGCCGAGTCGCTTAATCTCCCCCACCAGCATGTTTACTTCATGAGCGACATTCATTGTGGCTAGAAGGGAAAACAAATCAAAGCAAAAATATTAAATAAATCAACAAAAATAGACCTCTTGCTTATTTTGTAAAGCATCAGATACACTGTGTGGGATGGGGTAAATTCATGAGAACACCCCCTCTAGTCGGAACAACAACTTGGAAAGTCAGTGATAATTTTTGTACAAAAGTTGCCAATTTGATGTCATAAAGCCTATACAGAAACATGGCGGACGAGAATAAATGTTAAATTGATAGTAATTAACTTTTTAGTAATTCACATATTGCACATCAGTTTTTTTTTCTCACATGCAGTTTCTTACTATGGTATAAGTTTGTTGCATAGTGAGATTATTTGGAGAAGTTGCTGATAAACGTTAGTTGGGTAAAGACAGAATTTCGTAGTTTGAGGTGATGTCCTGGTGCAACAACAAGTCTGCCACAAAATTACTTGTAAGTTAAAGCTGCAAGCTGTTTTCAACATTTTGTTTGAATGTTCTGAGCAATAAATACATCACATCTGTGTAGAGGCGAGAATCACCAGAGGCCCCACAGTACCATATAATCCTGATACTGAAGTGATGATACAATAACACTGGGATTTTGAGCGTTTTGTGCAGCATATTGGGATCACATTTAATTTGATATATTGCAAATATGACATTTTTTTTCAAATGCAAGTTATGGCCCCAAGAGAAATGTTGTCAATATCTGTTTTATCTAAAAATACGTTTTTACTCCTACTTTTATGTAACATCACTGTTTCCACATGACTTAAAGTTCATTGACATACAAAAGTCGGAAGAACCCCCCCAAATTTATAAAAATGTGTCATCCGCGGAGCACCTGTATGCATCATTACCCATGATAAATGCTACTCTCTTGGCAGGGAGAGACCACCAAGCCAAACTCGGTTAAAAAATCAGTCATTTTCATGTTCTGATGTTTACAGTGGTTAGTAAATGCTTTCTGAAACAGGAGATCTTTTGATACATGCTCATTCCTCAATTCGGCATATGCTTAATCCACGAGGTAGCATTTATTCCAATAAAAAATATAACTTTCCTAATTGACATGGGCACTTTGCACCAACTATGATACAGTAATTTAAAAAAATCACTGGAATAAGTGTTGTTCGTTAACTTAACTTGCATGCCGAATTTTAAACAAGAGTGTATTAATTCAGAATATTTGATTTTCAGCAAGATAATTCAAATTTTGCCAGATAAATTTAGTTGAGTTTGGGAGTGTGATTCCCTTATTTTCGCACAAAAACTGGTGTTGGGGCCTTTTGGTGACCATAAATGCAATCTACACAGATCAAAAATACACAAAAAATGACAATAAATAATACACGTACAGCAGCACCGGGATTATTGTAGCAAGCCTCGGCACGAGCAGGGCGGACCGTGATCAATGCGGAAATGGGTGGATTAGCAATTTCAGCTAGCCACCGCCGAACACAAATCCCTATTGTTATTTTTCATTTTTTGATATGTGCAGTCATTCTTATGAAAGGGTTAATAATCACTATTCAAATATATGTTTCGTTACTTCAAGTATAACAGAAAGAATGAAAACAATCAGCAGATATGAGCTCGCCGGTAACGTTAGCTCCTTTCGTTCAACAAATGATCTGCTGAGGTAGGACGGAGGAGTTCACACCGAGAGGCGGATGTAATGTGCTGAGGCTAAACATGGGGGGAAAAAAAGTCGACACAGAGCAGTTTAAATGTAGCATTAAAGTGTGCATATTTACCTTTTAATTCTTCTCGAGTCTTGTGAAATGATGGACGACTTTCTGTTCAATCTGCTTCGGTGGATGATGTTGATACATTCAGGGTCTGCTCGGAAACTTCCAGCAGTAGAAATAAAGTCTGTAAAAATATAAAATAGAAATGCAGTAAAAATAAAAACAATTTGCACCAGTATATAATTATGAATATAATTATTTTAAAAATCAAATATGTATAATGCGCTGAGTGGTTAAAGTTTGTAAAAATGTGAAAAAAAAATTATATATACATACATATACACATGCACACACTTACATTATATATATATTTGTGTGTGTGTTTGTGTGTTGAAATAAGAAGAAACTATTTGCATTATGAATACTGTAAATGAATTAATTTGTGGCACACTTAGTCATACTTTTTAATTTTGGGGTTTGGGTGAAGGTATCAAGTATTTCAAGTCAAAAGGCTCAAGTCCGAGTGAAGTCACTGGTGTTAAGTCCAAGTCGAACTATAGCTAGAGCCTAAGTCTTGTCTGACTTTGTCAAATGAAATCTAAAGTCATCAAATTTGTGACTCAAGTCCACATTTCTGCATAAACATAACACGGTCAACAAATGAAAGTCTTCTCACACTAAAACTAATGAAGATCACGAGATATGACTGAGAGCTTCAAAAATTCCTATTGAGTGACCCTTATGTTTAAAAAGGGCAACTCCATGTAGAAATTATTTTAAAACTGCCACAAGTTCTTTCAGATGTGGATTTCTCAAATTTCCCACAGCCCTTGAATGCATCGTTAAAACTCATCTGACTTCATCGTGACACAATGCGATCCTTTGACGGGCGCTGTGCTCCATATATGGCATGGAAGAGGTATGCCTGCCTCTACAAACCTGTTACCTTCTCTTGTCTTCCAAAAATGACTAAGGAAAGAGCCCAAATCCAACTACAAAATAAAAATAGCTATCTGTTATCAGCCCTTCAGAGCAGTACCAATGCATTTAAACAATTACAGAGACATTTCCTTTAATCCACTACAACTGTGACCGTGCAACTCATGGTAGCCGGATGCTTGCATACATGCACGTGTATATACAGACAACTGAGAAAAGGCCAAGTATTTACATTATGGAGGCTTCATCAAGACAAAAATAAAACATATATGTTAAAACTAATGGTATTTCTGTGCACAGGCCACAGCAGCTCAGTGGCATGACACTCTTTCTCTCTATTATTTTCATACTCACCTTCCTCTTCTACTATATCTCTTTCAGTCTATCCATTCTTTTGCGATCCTTCTCTAATTTTCTCCTATCTTCCTGTCTTTTCCATGTCTCCCTATCACCACATATTCCACCTGCATGACTTTCCTGATTTAGTGTCAAGTGGCATGATGAAGACCTTTAGATGCTATGTTATGGGGCCTACATGGTTGGCCCCCTCTGTCAAAAAAAATGAAAAAGTTGTAAGACCTTTTTTAATATCATTTTTGTGTTTATATGGTACATATTTCTAAATATTGCATTTAAAAAATGACCACAAAGGAAATCTGGGCCAAGTAGTGTTCTGACCAAGAAAACATGAACACATTGCTCTGAGAGAGAAGGAGGAACAGGGTTTAAAAGGGGCCCAGCAGCTCATTTTAGTCACAGGGTACATATGATCTTGTTATTTGCTTAAGATAAGAATTTGTGGGAGTGACATGGAAGCCAGTATGTTAAGTGCCTTCCTTTGCAGAAATACAGTATATTTGCATTATTTTGCTCTTTTTAGCGAATATTTCATTCAGTTTCTGCTCTCTTATTTGCTGCTGTAACAAAACAATTTCCCTCACGGGATTAATAAAGTATTTATATTCTATTCTATTCTATTCTAAGTATGCTATTAGTAACCTGTATGTGAAAACTGTGACATGATAAACAATTTATTTATTATTATTTGTTATGTTTATGTTACTAATCACTATAAGAGGGAGGAGGCTTGTGAAAGACGGGAAACAGTGTGATAGTCTAACACATTCCCCTCTTTCATGTCTGTATTCTCTCCACAGTAAATTGTCCCGTCTCTGCATGGTATCAGGGTAGCTTTTATTTTGAAAACACTCATCCGGGTCCCTGCAGGCCAAGCAAGCTCGCGCTGACTCGGACCGTAGCCTAGTGACGTCGCGAGACTGTCAGGCTAGCTCCAAGAAACAGGAGAAAAGACCGGAAGCGTTACAAATTTGTTTTCAGAACAAAAGCGTAATTTGTGTGGTTTTTGGATGGCTTAATATTTTTTGGATATATGCCAGAAAAGGAGTTTTCATGGTTCTCTCCCGGGCCACTTCAATAATGCATCTAAAACCTTATGTTGCTTTCGAATTACATTCATATTCATTTATTTAGTAAATATGATTAATCAGTCAAAGCTGCACAATTTGGGGGAGGCAGTTGATTATTTGATAGGATTAGATCTTTGGTCTTTCCAGTCATGAATAGATGGCCAATTCAAACTAATCTACGCTAAAATGTATTTGGTGACCTTTCTCACTGCAGGTACATATGGTGGGCACCAGCACACAGAGGGGATTATAGCATGCAGGGCAGCCTGTATGACATTGCAATGCTTTTTCTCAAATTTACACCATCTGAGAAGGAAATTCATTACTTTTTCTCCACTGGAAGGGCACCATGTCATTACCTTGTCATCATCACATCATCACATTTTCTTTAATCTCTAACCCTCGGGGGCAATTTATCATGTTTGCTCCAATGGAATGATATCCTTTATGGCACTTTATCATATTTTCTCAATTGGAAGGGCACTCTTGAGGGCATTTTATTACATTTTCTCTACTAGAAGTGCACCAAAGTATAGCTTTTTTCAATACTTTACCTCTAAATTACAGAGTTTACAGAGTGCTTTGACAAACAAGGCAAAGCAAAAGCAAGAGGGGTTTCTTGCAGGGGCAACATAACTATAAGAGCTAAACATCATGCTGAACTAAGTCTAGACAAAATTCACAGTAGAATTAAACATGAGAGAAACAATTACAAAACAAAAAATAACAACAACAAAGCATACCAATAAGAGTAATACAATTCAAAAAACATTAGCAGTAAACGCCGAAATAATAGTGCTTATAATAGAATTAAACACAATCAAGACAGAATAAAAGAATACATTATAACATAAATTAAAGAACAAACTAAAACTGATGAATTAAAACAGACAACATCACATAAAAGCAAGTCTATAAAAACGGGTTTTTAGAAGTGATTTAAAAGAAGTCACTGAGAAGACACTTCATCATGGGAGGACACCCCTGAGTCCACCAGTGTGTTTGCTTAATAAAGCTGATTCAGTCTGAACCGCATGTCCTTGCTGTTTTAATTTGAAAAACCCACCGGAAGTGCCACTCTGACTGTGAGCGGCTTGACAGTGGAGGCAGGAATGGCGGCTAAGATTACTAGAGGAAGGAGCCCAAAGACCATGAAACTTTACTTCTAACGGCCCCGCAGAGGAATTTGTCTCCAGCGAAACGCAGAAACACCACCCCACTACGGATTAAAGGGAGAAGAAGTGCTATAACGTGAGATAATCGCGACATATGTCCAGGCTGAAGAGGTGGACGCACTTTGCTAGTTAGCTTACCGTTAGTGCCACTGACTTTGATTCAAGGTAGCTGTTAGCTCGCTGCTGGCCACTTGGCTTGGCTGGCCCAACAAGTTAACTAAGTGATTAACGGTATGAAACTATTCCTTATTTGAATATATGAGTGCCGATCCGCTGTCTTTGTCAACAGAGGAGTTTTTACAGAGAGTGGGCTCAGACGACAACAAGTCGACACAGCGCGGTGAGAACATTATTACTGCTAACCTAGCTAGTGCAGTAACGCTAGCTAAGTTGGGATCCTGAAGTCTCGCCCATTTTTTGGATCCTGCCCCAGCCATTGGCTAAAGGCTAATCAACAGCCAAGTAGTCTGGTTTTCAGGGTCGATTGGTACTACGATGGAAAGTCTAACGCTGACTGATGTCGAGCAGAAATATTACTCGGATTTGTTCGTTTACTGCGACACGGACAACACCAAAAAAGTGGCTTCAAATGGGAGAGTTCTTGACCTTTTCCGGGCGGCCCAGCTACCCAGCGAAGTTGTCCTGCAGGTAAGCTAGCGTTGGCGACTGCCAGTTTTTGAAGTGTTATCATTAGACTCGGAGGTTGGCCACGAACTGTAGCGCTGACTGTGGATATTTTACAAACTTGAGTGACTGTCAGAGCTGACTTGTCGTCCAGTAAAAGCTAGCCTTGGTGGTTAGCAATGCTGCGCAGCAAAGGAGACACACCTTCTTCTGGCTAATGTTAGCCGGAGCCAAAGAGAGAGTGGGCAGACAAGTCACATAATTATTCTTTGACAGTGTCTTTATTCATTTTCACTTTTACAGCAAGTAGGAGATGGTTACATTTTGAAATCCGCAAGGGAGAAAAAAACTATAAAAAGCCAGACATTAAAATCAAACCTGTAACTCAGGACATCAGTTCAGATCC
The DNA here is from genome assembly GCF_026936395.1 of Plectropomus leopardus. Taxonomy (NCBI): domain Eukaryota; kingdom Metazoa; phylum Chordata; class Actinopteri; order Perciformes; family Serranidae; genus Plectropomus; species Plectropomus leopardus. Next base: position 20,997,602 of record NC_142191.1, on the reverse strand, counting down.
AGCAGCAGAGGTTTCAGTGATAATGTGCAGTAAGAACAATCAAGAAAAAAACCCGCAGCATGATGGCAGAGATGCTAGGCTTTATGTAGTTCGTGTCGGGTTCCCAAAATTTATGGAAGTGGTGTATTTTTGAATGTTACAAACAAATAATGGTGCTGAATCAAACACCACTCTCTGCTAGGTACTTTTTCACCAACCCACTGCAGTAACATGTTTTTATTTATATATTTTGTTTACCTTTATTTTATGTTATTCATTGCAGCATATGTGTGATTACAGTGCATCTTCTTACTGTTTTTTTGTGTTAAATATCTGCTTGGGAGTCCTAGGATGAGGGATACAGGGTCCATCTCCAGTTCAGATATTGTTTCTGTTTCAGATAGCACATTGGACCTTATTTTGTACCTTTGCAGTTTACAGCATGGCCAAAGACAGTGACTTAGGGTAACATTTCTTGCATTTAAGGCACATGGGTGAAAGAGCAGGGCTGAAATAGTTTATTTGATATGGACATAAAAGTAGTATTAGAAATGTACATTTGTGCACAAGAACCAGATGCCCTGTGTTTAGTGTTTGTGCAAATGCAAATTTGCAACGCTGGTCCAAAGGAGGCTTTAAAAATAGAATATTAAAGAAAAAAAACACATCCACAGTCACATACGCAGAAAAAAACCCACCAGTAAATCCATACACAAAATACATCCACAAATATCACAAATACATCCTCAAAGATATATCCACAAATAAACACATACAATGCATCCTGCAAATCCATACACAGAAATGCATCTGCATGATGTAGAAAATAGTGGTGTCGACTGTGCCGTGTCATTTCTCTTTTAGTCATGATTTAATACAATAAAATGGAGCTGCATTTTCTGTTCTACAGTTGGGGGACCTATGCACTTTGTGTATAATTTTAAGCTGCATTGCTTTGGTATGATTGCAGACTAATTTAGCATGTCGAGCCAAATCACACAGTTAACCTTCACTGAAGACTGAGGCACAGATGAACCTCTTACACATGAAACAGATGCTTGTATGTCTGCTCTCCAAATATCTTTTTGTGGGCATGTGTTGAACAGCACTGAATGTAAATTACGTCCTCATCAGCCCTTTGCTTCAGATCACTGCTCACTCTTTCCTGTCTTCTCGCTGCATTAAAATCTGTTATTTTGCTCTCCACTGGGTTGAGCTGACATGATGGAAATGCAGACTCAATGTCACAGTGATTAGTAAAAGTTGTCACCTGACCTAAACTGTCTCAAAAAACATTTCAGTCACAGAAAGTAACCCACACACACCTTTAGTACTTGTCAGTTAATAATCACATTATGGTCACAACAAGCATGATGCCATCCATGCTGCCTCTGCTCTGTCTAACCATGAGTTATGAGCAGGCGGTTCAACTGCAGCAGCTCCATTTTGTTGTGACTCCAGGTCTCAGTCAGCAGGCCAATATTTGCAGTTTCTGAGTCAGAATCCTTTTCAAGGTCAACAAGGGGAGCTGTGTGGAGGAAGAATTAGGCAGTGTTGTAATCCTCCACTTTCAAAACGTACACTGTGATGGCCAATGAGACACATGCAGCTACAGTGTCATGTTGTAACAGGCGGAGAAAAGTGACTGGTGTCCAGACATACTCAGAATAAGTCCTTTGTCAGCAAGAAAGGAATCAGTCAGCTGTGGCAGGCTTAGGGTGTTGTGGCCCTCAGCACTGAAGGACTCATTCGAATGTTATGAACTCCTTCCACAGGTTTCCGGTGTCCACACATAAATCACATGACCGCATGTATAATACACTTGCACCAGTGGGTAGTGGGTTTTTGTGCACATTTTAAACATTTTGTAGTTTCTGTTGTGCTGCCCATCCAGCCTACCATTTTGGACAAAGCCTGCTCATTATGATGTCAAGTACAACAAAATATGTGATTATCAGGGGTATTAGTGTCGAGATCCACTGAACATCTGCCAGTGAGCTGATTAAAGGAGACTGTTGCCATTTTTTGTGACTTAAAGCCGCTAAACAACATCACATTAAAAGAACAGTGTGTAGGACTTAGTGACATCTAGCAGTGAGTAATGCAGATTGCAACCAGCTGAAATTCTTCCAATGTGCCATGCACGACCTCCTGGTTGAGATTCATTCAGAGTTCATTGTTAAGGAGGTTTTTTTTTTACAGGAGCTGAATTAACCGCCTCCTCTCCAAAACAAATGGGCCAGGTGATTAAAACCGGTAAAAACAAACAAAGCCCTTCTCAGATACAAATCAGTGTTTCTCAGATGCTGTTTGGCTTGTTGCAGACAGGCCAGTAGCCCAACAAATACTAATGTGTGCTCACCTTTTTTCTCTGACAACTTTAAGATCCAGGCAGTCAGAAAGATTTAACTGGGAGCTATCCACTGAGGTCTCGTCCCCTCCAAAACAAATAGACCTGATGATTGAAACAAGTTAAAATACAAAATAAAGTAGTTTCATTTAAATGCAAATCCAGATCCAGTGTTGGTTTGTCCATTCTGGGCTACTGTAGAAACATAGCAAACTCTGTGGACAAGGACTTGCTCCTTATGTAGATGCATAAACGGCTCATTCTAAGGTAACAAGAACAGAGTATTCTTATTTTCAGGTGATTATACACTAAAGAAAACATACTTAATATATTATATTCTGATTCTGCCACCTAACTCCTACACACTGGTCCTTTAAAGTCAGTCAGTCTTGGGAGACCTTAAGTACAGTACAGCAAGTGTTTTACATTGCGTGTTTAATTTTCTTGTTGAAGTCTTTCGTTTGACATTTTTAAGTAGTGTATTGTCACAGGGAAATCTGGTCTTCTCTCAGCAATGGTTAATATCAGATATTCAGATGAATACACCGTTAACTGTTCCTCCTTATGTGTGTGGGTTTAGATCACAGAGCTTTGTGGAGCCACTCGGCTGGGTCACTTCGGGCGGAGCCAGTTCTACATCGCTCTGAAGCTCATTGCCATTGCCCAGTCTGGTCTGCCCCTGAGGGTGGAAAGCCTCAACTCAGGTGAGTCTGCAGTTGTTGTATGTAACCACTGATGTTACTTCAGAAGCTCCTCTTGCACAAGAAAGAACAGATTCATATACAGTATCATCATGTCAAACCTACCAGGTTCTCAGTCAAGAGTCTCTGGACTCAAAGGTTTTTTTTCTGCCTTGTTTGGTCAAAATCTTGTATTCAGTTTAGAAATTTTAACAATGAACTTTTGGAGGTCATGGGACAGGAACGAAGGAGCAGTGTCGACAACTTTAAAGTCCTAAAGAATGCAGTCTGCATCTCCTAACTGTGAAAATGATGGGTTTAATAAAGAAGAATGAAAAGCTTTTTATTCTGTGTGTCTGACGTGCTGAAAATGTGCCGTCAGTGGACACGTTGTATCCTATTCATTTGATTAAGAATGTTTGCCATTATTGTTGGTGATTTGATTCCAGCCTCCTCCTGTCCACATGTAAAAGTGTCTTTTAGCAGGACATGGAGCCCCAAATTGCTTACTTTGTGTGTATGTATGGGGGACCAAAAAAATAAATTAACTATTATCAGAAATGTTTTCATACATTACGCATTATTATGCTGAAGGAAGTAGCCGAGTATTTGTGTTAAAAGGTGCTTGGCAGTAAGAGCTCTTTCCTCTAGCTTTATATTTATCTTGACTAAATAGAGTCTGTAGCCTGAGCCCTCGAGGGTATAACTGCAAAATTGCATTTTTCTGTTTGGCTTTGGTGTGACTCCTCTCAAAAAAAAAAAAAACATAAGGGAAGATGTCTTGGTCCCCTCCTGCATGAGGTGACTTGTTTGGCCTGAATATTGCAACATGAAGTTGCTGAAATGATTTCATAATTTTATATAAATATAAGGAAGCACAGGCGCCACTTCCTCATAGCAGAATAACCGTGATGGACACATGATGCTTAATAGATTTAGGGATGTTGGAACCTTTCTCTCTTAAAGAGATTTTATATTTACACTAATACCTGCATTAAAAATCTGGTGTTGTCTGGCTGTTTTGGGCTCAGTATCTGCCAGCTACACTCAGACTTGCGTATGGCTTATTATGACAATCCAACACAACACAAATCTCATTTGTTTCCCTCCTTGCTCAGCATGGCACAGTGACTTTTGATGATACACTGTCAGTGTTGCTGTTTGCTGCTTATTTGATATTTTTATCAGGACTTTTGTACCCAATTGAGAATTATGTTAGTCATATCAGATTTGGCTATTCAATCAAATATTCGACCATTAGTTCCTTGAGACTTAAACACAATTTGGGAGGTTCACATCTTACGATAAACAAGCCAAGTTAGCTCTCCGAGCTTATGCAGACGTAAACATCCCCAGAAGTACACTGCAAACTGACTGACCAAAAAAAAAGAAAAGAAAAGTGACTGCTTGACTTGAAGAATCTTACTTGACCGGTAGCTTTTCCACTGATGATTTGAATCTTTGACTTTCAGAGGGCAGCCCCAAGTTTTGTGATGATATGAAAAAGTCTTATTTTAAATATATATTAGCTGATTTTCTTAATGTTTTATTCTGGATGTATGATTTATATGCGCTACATTTCACATTTTTTAATGTCATGTCTGTTTTACTAATTTCTGCTTTGCTGCTCATTTGATTCTTGTGGTTTTGTTTTTATTGTCCATATTGTGTAAGTCTATATTGACGCTGTAGAGGTGAGATGCTGAGAAGTGCCATACAAAATAGAGACAAAGTAGATGCACTACACGATAGTTGTCTGAAACAGTGAAAATGTCAGCATTCAGAATCAGAGCATGTGCTATTTTCAGGAAGCAGCCTGACCTTTGTGAAGTAGATACTGTCATACTGTTGTTATTATACTGCCATCACTCGCTTCACAAACATCTATAAACCACAGCTGACTGCAACAAGTTCATGCTCCTTCTCAAGGCATTCTGGAAAATGTAGAGAGTCAACAACTGAAGTAAAAGGCAGGTAACATGACATAACAGACTGATGGTATCGGACCATTTTAGTCCACTGCTGAAGGATTTCAGTCCTCGGGTTTAGTGCATAAAAGCACCTGAAAATCAATATGAAACTAATCTTTCCTCTAATCCTGTGAATGAATTCCTGTCTCACCAGTCAAAGACCTGCCGCTGCCCAGGTTTGTGGTCGGGAAGAATGAGGCAGAGGCGAGGCATGCAGCTCTGTATCAGGACACGGATAGTCAGGGGTTGTATCCAACCTCTGCCACTGCAGTAATGCCCAGACCACCAGGCAGGGGTCTCCAGAACAAGAAAGGTCCCCCGACATCCACTGCACTTCCTGCCCACGAGGTCATCCAGCCCCTGGCACCCAGCATAGAACCACAGGTCAGTAATTTTACTTTCCTCATGTAGACATGACACTTAAATGTGGTCATTTTGTAGTTTTTAATGGTTTTTATCGTCACGTTTTCTTCTCTTCTTCTTAGAATTACTGATCCTTAAAATATCCATTTATATGTGCATAGAAAATAAATAAGGGTACTGGATCAGAATTGATGTTTAAATATAAGATTTTCACACAGTTAGGTAATAGTAAAGTCTAATTTTAATGCAGTTATTGCAGGACTGTCTTTTGGAAAAACATCATACACACATTTTATTTCCTCCTACTGCTGAACCAAGCAGCTACAAGAGATATGACACTGGAATACTGTTGCATTTCCTGTGTTTTTTCCTGTGCATGTTTGTGTATTACTAGATTAAATTACTGTGTTAAGTTCTATGCAGCAGACTTTTTCTTTGCTGAAACCAGCAGTGTGTTGCCTGACAGTTACGTAGACCTCTAATCTATTTGCATCTCTTGTGAATCGTGCATTTGCTGCTTGCTTGAGCCTGCTAAATCTCTGATGAGCAGATAAAAAGCGTGAAAGCAGTACTTATGGGCTCGGAAGTGACAAGTCAATCTAGTAGTATTTAAGATGGAAAGTTAATTCCTTTGACATGTGAAACTGTGATGAGACACCAGTGACTACCCTTCTGCACACTCAACTTCTGTTTCTTCATTGTGTGTCAAATCAAGATTTTAATAGATTGCCTGTCTGGAGATGTTTATTCTTGTAAAATCTCCAGTTGTTGGCATGTTTTTACTGGATGTCTTTCTTTATCTGCGCAGTGCACATAAATATTTCATGTGTTTGATTGTACTTGTGTGTGTTACCAGCCCGAGCCGACGTCCCCGGTGGTCTCCCCTCACCAGTCTCCCCCCACCTCCCCTCACTCGTGGAGGAAACACAAGCGGCAGCCCAGTGGAGGAAACGCAGACAGGCAGCCGGTTGTGGCTCCAACTGGAGCTGTGTGGACGCAGTTCAGAGAACCACAGACAGGTAACATCCAGTGACCCACTGCTGCTGAGGGGTGGTTTCATGACAGCAGCGAGGCCATGTTAGCGTCTTGAATTGAAGTGGAGACTGATGATTACTATTTTTGAGTCAATTTTGAATCAAGAACAAATGCCAGTTCTTTGTTGTCATTGTTTCCATTGTTTCAGATTTCATGCTTTTTTTCCTGTTTGATAACGTAGTGAATTGAATATCTTTGGGGTTTTTAAGATGTTAACTTGGACTCTGAGTAACTGACATGAGCATTTTTCACTTATCCGAGGGATGCACCAATTTATCGGACAATATACACTTTGCTGACTGCCATCAGCCTAGCGGCAAATAAGAAAACATTCGACGATGGCAGACGCCGATGTTTTCCTGTCGTGTCACATCAAGTTTGCGCAGGCTGAAAGGCGTGAAAACGTGTTTGGGCAAAAGGACCCATTAAACTCATTATCCATAAGTCAGAGGATATACCTGCTAATGTTACATTGTGAACAGTGGATCCATGCAGAAATCAGCCAGAGGCAAGGTAGTTAGCATTAGCTGTCAGCAGCTCATGGCTGAAACTGCTGACAGGGGTTACACTGATTTACACCATGATGTGTTGTATTTAAAGTTGTTTCAGTTAAGATTAGTATTGAGTGAAGGTTAATGATAACGTTCTCTTGAGTTTTTCCAATGTAATTTTGTAAAATGTAGTTTTTGGGGAGAAACTTAAATAAAGATAGTTATTTAAAGGAGAAATGTGTTGATGTTTTGACAGCAGTATAAAATAGATAATTAGAGAGGGGATTATAATATATACTGTAAAAGAATGCTAACTATGCAGATATTTTTCATGTGAAAAAAGATGATGTCAAGGTTTCTTTGTAAATGTGAATTGCAAATTGAATTTGTGCTCATTCAAAGATTGTGTGATGAAGGGCCTAATGACTTTATAACAGTTCAGTTATTTTTGTATAATGAAGATTTATTTGTTTCCCTGGCACAAAAGTGGAACAAATAAAAATAAATTAGGGGTGGGCAATATGGTACATAAAATAATATCACAATATTTCAGGGTATTCTATTATTCTTGTAGATACACCAAAAAAGTGCAAAACATATTTTATTATGATTGTCAAGGACATACACTTGCAACAAAATAAGTGTATTTAGTTTATAAATAGTGTATGTAGTTTTACATGTCAGCATAAATGTAACCGTTTGCCTTCGTATATTCAGTAAAAAAAAATTTTTTTCCTAATTTCTTTAGTTTGTAAACAACAACAGTAACTGGTTGCAAATATGCTTTCAGCCACGCTTGTTGTTGCCGTGCGTAATGGTATGACAGTATGTCGACAAGAAATATTGCCATTATCAAAATATGAATTTTTCGTATCATATTAAAAATTCTAACGGTATTATTTGGAATGATGTAATATGGCCCACCCCTAATAACAACAAAACCAAATAAACAACAACAAAAAACATTGTCCAAATTGTTATTTTAAACATCAGCCCAGAATTTCATAATCTGTACATCACAAATTTCTTATTAATGGAGAAAATACTCACTAGTAGCAGCCCTAAATCAAAGTCAATAGAAGGAGGCCACAAGCTCAAAAATAATGGTTTCTCTTTATGGGCCCCCAGTGATGATAACAACAATGAAAATGCAACAGACTTGGCAGAAAAGTTGCTAGTAGTTTTGACTTTAGTCACAAAGTCAGTACGGGGCATACTGTTACTTTCTGGTGTTTGCAGCTTGTACATAAATGATGTTTGCTGAGAGTGGCAGTTTCAGCAGTTAGTCATCAGAGGAACAAAGGAGACTTTATGTGCTTTCATCAGCACAAAATGTGGTGGAGTTATTACCAAAAAGAACGGAATGAGAATAATCCTTTCTAGAGCTGCAGTGCTTCATGTATCAGTTGATATTTGCAGCCCGAATCCTTTCCCATTGTAGTATGTTTATTTGTGTCGCATTAGATCTCACTGTATGCTCTCCTCTCCTTCTCCTCCCTCTAGGCCAAGTGCCTGGTGATGGCATGTGGCCGTCCCACTCTCCCCCACCTCCCGGTCAGGAAAGTTGGGTCAGTTTCACAGCAGACACCCCGCCATCCAGTGCTATCCCAGGAATGCATCCCTCATCAGTCCAGGTAGGGCAGTGTTACACTTCTGACACCGTCACCGCTCATGCAACAAAAGAACATATTGCTGTCAAACACTATCAGCTAATCACACAGCAGCAAAAGAGTTTGTGGTGACAAGATACTATTATTTCTGAGGCCTACAGTGTCTCTTCCTCTGTGCTGCTGCAGCCTCTAACAAAGAGCATCATGAAAGTCAAGAGCACTCACTCCGCAGCAAAATCTGTGGACCAAAACGTTTCCAGAAGCACACTGCACAGCACACGCACCAAAACGACAGCTCGACTTGAAGCTATCTCAGTCAACTGAGCGGTCTTTGAATGATAATTTGAATCTGCGACCTTCAGGGTACAGCCCTGACTGATTATTCGAATGACTCAGGAGATAGAGTGACAGACTGTGTTAATCATGACAGCAAATGTCATCAACTTCTTTTATCAGATGAAAAGAAACCATCAGACATTGCAAGCATGCAGCGTAGATATCTTACTACTAACCACAGCAGGGCCTCAAACATGAGCCAGCAGTTTATATCAGTGCTTTATTGGCCGGCACTGCAAGGGTAAAACTCAAGCAAGTGACTTGCATGACATTATTTCGTAAAGCAAAAAATCTACAAAGGCCTCTGTACCCTGTGCCTAATTTTAGACCAGCATCATGTTGATGTTTTTGAAATGATAATTCATTTGTCAGACTATAGTTGATGGATGGGATCTGATGATGGCCTCTGTCTATTCCACTAGTCAAAACTTCCACAATAATGTAAAATCCTTGGTAAAATAACAGTAAAATCCTTTGCTGTGACACATTTTTGAGGATTTTGAAAAAGTGTTCACAGTCCAAAATATGATCAGAAAGATGCATTCAGTACATACAGCAATTGAAGACACAACACGTGAATACATACAGGTTTTATTCTAACCTGCTTTACTTGATTATGTATTCAGTTATATATTCCTTAAAACCAGTGCTGCTTTGTTCAGTGTTTCTGTTAATGTGGTTTCCTGTAGGAAAGCACAACGATACGAACGGTGGCCTCAGCAGCAATGACCAATGAGATCCAGCGACAGTCCAGCGGCTATGACGATCCGTGGAAGATCACGGACGAGCAGAGACAGTATTATATCAACCAGTTCAAAACCATCCAGCCAGACCTCACCGGCTTCATACCTGGTAGGAAATTGCAGATACACTCACACACATACGAGACAGAACTTCTGTTTAAAAAGAAGTGGATTATTTTAATCGTTTGTTTCTTTGTGTTTCAGGTTCAGCCGCTAAAGAGTTCTTCACCAAATCAAAACTGCCGATTTTAGAGTTGTCGCATATTTGGTGAGTCGTCACAGTTCTGCCAACCAACATCTCTGCTGTGTTTATCATTTAATGTGACATGTAGAAGTCTGAACCACCAGTGCAACAATATTGGACCTTATGACCATCATATAAAAAGGTAATCATATTTTAAACATGATGGGCAGGATGACAGTAAAAATGTTTATCACTACCATTCATTTATTTAAATGTTGGATTGGCAGGATTTAAATATGACCATTTTAGTTACTCTAATTACACCGTGTAATGAAGTGCAACTAATCTCCAAGTGCCTGTGCCTCCCCATGAAGTTGCACAGGCCGCAATATGTGATAAGATGGAGAAAATCAGCATTTTCTGATAAATGAGAAGCTGTAGAAAGCCACATTTTAGCTTTTTATACTTGATAAATTACTTCAATGATTTGATGATTTTATTATTCTTTGGAAGTTCCGTACAAACAAAACAGCTGCTTTACACAAAAACAAATGTCTCAAAACAGTAAAATCCCAAATTCTTTCTAAATGGATGCCTTAAGGTTAGTGGGAATTTTCACTCTCCTCCTCCGTGCATCCTTAAATTTCATTACCCTGTGAGGCAGCCAGATTCCCGAGATCACACGAGAATCCCAAGATCATGCGAGAACACAGCCCTGATTTGGTACCGAGTCTGCCCAGAGTAGCCGCATTCATTGTTATATCATTCAGCTCTGCATGTGCCATTGTTTTGAAGGGGAATAAAATGTTCCTGGATGATTGTTCAGTTAATTACCCCGCATCAAAAACCAGCAGGCAGCTTCTGTTCCCATTCTTGTAGGCTTATTTGTGTTGGAGCGACCCTTTGTTGTGTTAATCACAACTTGTTTTGAGCAGGACTCGTCATAACAGAGCGAACTTGTCTTTATTTATCATTAAACTGGGCCTTTGTGGGTAAATCTGCTACAGAATGATGTCCACACAAGCATCTGAAGTAACATGAACCAGCAAGAGAATACTCAGCTCTCTGTTGCAGCTGCACTCGCCCCCCAGACATGTTTTGTGAGGACGGCAGACTCACTGATGTCTAATATGTGTTTTGAAGGGAGTTGTCAGACTTTGATAAAGACGGAGCGCTGACCCTGGACGAGTTCTGTGCCGCCTTCCACCTCGTTGTGGCCAGGAAGAATGGCTACGACCTCCCCGAGAAGCTGCCTGAGAGCCTGATGCCAAAGCTGATTGACCTGGATGACTCAGCAGGTACACAGCCTCTCACACACACACACACACACACACACACACACACACACTCTCTCTCTCTCTCTCTCTCTCTCTCTCTCGCTCTCTCTTTCATTTCTCAACCTCAGGCCTCATAAAACCTGTGAAGTTACAGCACTGCTGTGTGCAAAACCTGATCACAACAGTTGTAATTCATTTGTAGATTTACTTTCCCTGATGGAGGTGCTGCACATTTCTTTTGCCCCTTTTTGTAAACATGTTTTATTGATTTTCAGAGTTTTTATACCTCAAAAAAGGGAACAAAACGTGTAAATGTCTTCAACATTCACCCCCCCAACCATTCCCTCCCTACAACCATGGCCACCCACCCATAGGACGACAGGTTACAAAATACATTCAGGTGAAGGAAGGAATACAGCTTAACTTATTCATTTATTATTTAACCTATAATAAATAATCTCTCTGCTGTAATGCAACATTTATAGGTACCAACATAGCTAGCTAGCTTTAATCAATGCATAACATCTTTCTTCCAGTGAGAATAGGACAGGAGAGTGCATTGCTTTCAGTTAAGAAGGATCAGGCATCTTGTAGTAAGAATTTTACTATGCAACTCTCTGAAGAAAGAAGGAGCCTAAAGACACATTTATTAAGATTATTTATTATTCATTTATTATGTATTTTGTTAACCATCTGGAGCCATAAGGGGTGCGTGTCCACATCGTAGTTCTCTTTTGCAGAAAAGTGGTGTCAAGGCTCTGTAGGGGACTTTATCCCACAGCCCTACATGTGGGTTTTGTTTTTATACCTTGACGTTAACATTAGCTAGTAAACCAGCGTAATGCCGTATTAACAGAGGGTTGACTATAGAGTTAACAACAAGCTGGGGCAACTTCTCGCTCTCCAGGTAAAGTGTGCAATCTATGTTAGGTAAGGTCTTTTCCATGACCCATGTCTGATTCATCCCCCCTCTCCCTCTCTTCTCTGTTGTCTCTTTTCAGCTGCTCTAACATTAAAAAGGCAAAAATAAATAAATAAATTAAAAACAATACCCAAAAAAAAACAAGTTTACAATGCATGTGGTGATAAAAGCACACCACTCACCAGCAGCATTCAAAGTCTGATCCGCTCCTACAAACGCTTCTGTCTCAATTATTTCTGTCCAACTTACAACTTAGGAAAGACGGTGACTTAGGGAGTGGCAGTAATGACATCTGAGCTTTTCTGGAAAGTTCGGAGATTTTCAACCAGAAATGGTCTGACAAAAGATCCTTGGACGCTGGCACTCAGAAAACAAATGCTTTGTGGACCCGGGCCTTCAAATCTGTGTCTTGGTTGTTAAGGAGTCTGGCTAACCTGTGTCTAATCGTGTCATATTCAGAGGTCCCGGATCAGACCGCCGACGTTGGATACTCGGGCTCCCCGGTGGAGGTCACCCCCAGCAAGTCTCCCTCCATGCCTTCACTGAATCAGGCCTGGCCAGAGATGAACCAGAGCAACGAGGTTCACAACATGCACACAACACACACACACACACACACACACACATATACACATACATACATACATACAAACAACTCCTCACTGTATCTTCATACACTCTGAGCTCCATGTCTGTTTGCTTTTGCTGTGTTTGCATTTGTATCATCATAATTAATTGCTCAGGGTTAATTAGGTGCTTTTTTTCTTTATTCATCCATCATGATTTGACTTCATCCTCTTCATCATCAATCATAATTACTGATAATCCAGCACCTCTTCTGTCACTTCCTGGACTGTGGTGGTAGCCTGCAGCTGTTCTGTATGAAAGTCTGTTTTGTTTCCATGCCCACCGACAATGTCACATCGCCACGTTGTCTGCCGATGGCCGATGGTGTCACATGACGGTCGAGGCTCAGGCTGATGATGTAAATGTGTGATGTCACTGCACTGGCTGACTGACATGTTTTTTCTCACTGTCTGTCTGTCTCCTGCAGCAGTGGGAGACGTTTAGCGAGCGCTCCTCCAGCTCACAAACTCTGACCCAATTTGACTCTAACATTGCACCAGCTGACCCTGTAAGTCAATCACTTAGTATGCATGGTTTCACCATTAATGGACAGACATTAACCCTCTCTGGATCTCCATGCGTTCTCTCTCTCTCTCTCTCTTTCTCCCACTCTGTCTCTGTCTTTCTCTCCCTCACTCAGTTTAATTCAAAGTTGCTTTATTGGCATGATTATTGCAAAAAATAGTGTTGCCGAAGTATTACATGTAGCTTAAACATTACATAATAATATATCAATAAAATATAAACAGAGGTTTATAAGATGAATATGCCATTAGCTGATTACAAATGTTAATAAAACCAAATAATAAGAATAATTAACTTATAATCTATTCGTAAAATTGGTTATTAAGCACTTTACACTTTGCAATTATAATGTGCAAAACTAAGTTGGAACAAATTAACTTGTTTGGGTTATCAACTTCAAAACTTGTGTTCATAATTATGGTAATTAGGTATTTAATTACTATATTTATGAACACATTTCTCATAAGTTTTTCATATTATTAAAAAGGAATTTTAAAGTGTTATATACATAATTATATACAAACACAGTTGATTCCTCATAAAATTATATTATTGCAAGTAATTTTTTTCACATAATTTTAAAAGAATTTTCATGGGTTAAAAAGTTTTTCAAAATAGTAATCCCTTATTTGTTTGTATTCTCTGATTTCACAATCAGTACAAATTCTTTTTGATCTTTCTAGCCATTTCCTCTTATGGCGGCCAGTTTAAATGGCCAGTTTATGATCATCGAGTCTGTATTTAGTAAGAGTTTTTCTTTTTATGGAACATTTGATTTGGGTTAGAAATTAGGCGAATTGAAATACTCTCTGTAGTAAATTGTAGCATTCTAATTTATGTATTGATTGTTTGGATTTATTTTTGCCACAGATTGAAATATCTTAATTTGTTATCTTTGTCAGAGGGTTTTAATTGTGGGATGAGAATTATTTTCATGTCATCACTTTGACTTAAATAGGCTGTATGTTGGTATTGGTATGAGTCTGGATCTGTCAATGATAGATAAATCCAAAATATGATTGGCCTTTTTTATTTTAATTAGGAGAATTGGCCTCTCTCTCTCTCTCTCTCTCTCTCTCTCTCTCTCTCTCTCTGTCTCTCTCTCTCTCTGTCTCTCTGCATGATGTTCTTTCAAAGTGCAGTCTGCTGCCTCAGCAGTGGCCTGTGTGTGTGTGTGTGTGTGTGTTGTAATTTGGCTGGCTTAGCTTCTATTGTACATCACCTTTTTTTTTCTACAGTGACATCCACCAATCACTAGCGCATTTGCAGATTGTGACAGATACATTTTTTGCATATTTGGTAAAATGCTGTAAGTACTTAAAGATGTGTAAAATTGTGTGCTGCCTTTTCATTCACTTTTCAATAATCCAGGTCCTCTTTATGGCTCTGCACAACTAATTTTGTGTAAAGTGCAGTATTGACTACCACAGTTTTCCTTGTTGCAAGCGTGTGCATCTTTTTTAGATTGCTTCTGGGTGCTCTGAAATTCTGGGCAGAAAGCGTAGAAAAGAATTCCACTATGCAGACCCTGAAAAATGATGTAAACATGCCCCTAAATCTTTGGAATGACAAATAGATGAGCTGCTTCTAATGAAATAGCCAAGGAAGAAGTTTTACTAAGAGGATAACACACACAGGGGTTCACGCAGTGATGGAAGAAGTATTCTGATCCTGAACTTAAAGTAGTTTTTAGTTGGTAACTAATAAAAAATAACATTGCGCTGAAACTGTCACAATATCTAGGCTGTTACATGAGATGGATAATCTGTGAAAAAAAATGGTATTTCTCTTCCTACTCTGTTGACTTGTAGCACCTTATTGCATGGAAACTAAAACAACCAATCAGAGTCTTAAACGTAGCGGTCAATCATGTCAGTCACTGCTGGTGAACTGCGGTCAGACTGTGCTTATCAAATATGAATCATTCATTTTTCAACTCAGATGTTTTCAGAAACATATGTTAGTGTACTGTTTAGCTGTAAAATAAGAGGGAATGTCCAGGTGGGTGGGGGGTACTCTGTGTTTGGTGCATCACTTCACTATTTCTTACATGGCGGCCAGATCACAAACACTCTCTATTGACAGCTAAACAGTACACAGATATGTTTCTGACAGCATTTGAGAAGGAAATAGACAGTGCAGTAGCAGAATCTTGATCAGAGCTGCCAAGTTTGACAGTTTGACAGCAGTACACAGGCAGTGCATGACAAAATTGACAGCTGCGTTGGCTCTTATATCACAATGATATTCAATTACAATATTCAGAAAAATAATTTCAAAAATATTTGTCAATATCAGACATGTTCAT
This sequence comes from Plectropomus leopardus, assembly GCF_026936395.1. Classification (NCBI taxonomy): domain Eukaryota; kingdom Metazoa; phylum Chordata; class Actinopteri; order Perciformes; family Serranidae; genus Plectropomus; species Plectropomus leopardus. Next base: position 20,982,202 of record NC_142191.1, on the reverse strand, counting down.
CTGGAAATAACGACACTTAAAGCGATTATAAAGTTTAAACTTCACTGTGTATGCATTTGATACACAAAGCTGTTATGTATCAAACCAAGTCTATTGACAGAAGAAGGCAAAGCCTGGCAGAGTAAACAGATGATAAAGTGTTGTGGGCTACAAACGTGTCTCTTTCTGTGATACTTGTCTCTCTGTCCCTACATGAATCTGTCTCTCACCTCCTGTCTCTTTTTTTCTGTCCTTCAGGACACAGCAATCGTCCACCCAGTCCCCATTCGGATGACACCCAGTAAGATCCACATGCAGGAGATGGAGCTGAAGAGGACCGGCAGCGGTGAGACAACCCCCCGGCCTCTAGGCTGACTGTCCACGTCATAGTTTACAGTTGCATACATGAGTATAATCACTTTATGTCATTATATGTGTGCAGCAGCAACAGAGGTGTTGTAAAGAAGCTTGTGAGGGGCTTGAAATCACTCATGAGTGTGATTTAAAGCCAATACGATAAAGAAATTACATTTGAAGAATTTGAATGAATAATGATGAATTTTAGAGATGGTAAAAATAAGATTTGAATGGTCTTGCACTAGATTGGTGCAATAACATCCCAAAGGTGCATTTAGTACACATTTACTGCCCCAGAACATTGTGTCTCTTGCTGAGTTTGCAGTGTGGGAGAGGTAATGACAAACCAGAGAGGCTGCAGTTTGTTATGAATAAACAGACACTAACGTCATTAAACATAATCAGTCTGGATTTGATTCATAAACATTTAGTGGAAATGTTTTATTGTCAGGCTAATAGCTTTTCCTAAAGCTGCTGCTAAGGATATTTTGGGATGAAATTAGACTATTTTCCTCTGTCATCGTCCCCATGTGTAATTGGCTAAACGCTGTTATTTCTCAAACATTTAGACCACAACCACCCGACCAGTCCACTGCTGGCTAAACCTCCCGAACTGTCTGAAGATGCCAAATTACCTGCCTCCATGAAGTTTGTAGCCGCCAACACTGTGGGTAAGTAAAGGCTGCTGCACCAGACAGTCCATAGCTACATGCACACCAATATTCCCGTTTTATTCCGAATATGACAGTTTTCAGAAGTTGATGAGTGTCATATAAACAGCATATTCCGTACAAATATTTCAAATTTAGCTTTTTTTGATTAAGACGTGGGATATGCCGGTATTATTTGGATTTCAGGAACATTATTTTGGCATGTATACAGCTAATTAGGAATATTCCTGTCAACTGGGGTTTTTAGTGCCATTTGCAGCACACAGCCTTTTATCTGTTCAATGGTGGCTCTGTCACGTTAATCAGAGTATGCACAGCTGCATGTAAACAGTGTGTAAGTGGAATATTCATTTTCATTAGACATGTAGACAGCTTTAGTAGGAATGTTGTCCTTTTCGGAATAAGGGCAACAACCTCACTATTTTGTGCATTACTTCATGTTTAAAAGACAACTAGAGAACTACATTGATTCAGCTTTGCACTCAGTTAAAAAAAAAAAACTAAAATTAAAATAAATGCAGCAGAATCTGAGATGTCATCTTTAAAATTTCAGACTTCTGACCTCCAAACGTTTCAGGTGCATGACGTTAAACATAAACAAAAAAACATGGCTGACTTTGACAAACTGATGTTTCTTTGGCAAGTATTTGCACAGTTGCACTGTCAGCAGTGTAGCCACCTTCATACATAAATGAAACTGAAGAGGAAAAACAATGCAAGAGGTAACAGACGTCATAGCAGATTTTATTTAATGGCACTTTTACACTTGGAAATTCATGTTTTAATTAAATACATTAGCAAATATACTCTACAGTTCCTTTTCGTTGATTGTTTACCATTTACAATGTGCGCGTCCACAAGTCGGGGTAGATGGGTTCGCCCCGAGTTTTACTGGTATAAACTCTGACTTTGAGTAGTGTTCAATTGTACTTTTTCTATTGGATGGTTGGAAATTTTGGAGAACAGAGCCCCAACTAATGCTGACTCAAAGGAATCAATTCATTTTATGAGATTTCGTACAGCTCCCTCTGGAACCACAAAAGCAACTTTTTAAATTTTTTTATTTAACATAATGCAGTAGTACTCCCCAAGACCTGTAAACAGACTTTTATGTGTAATATCAACCAAGAGTTCCAGTTTAAGTGAGGCTGTATTTAAGAATTTATAAGAAAAATCTTTTTTTTTTTTATCACCTTGAGCGAAGTGAGTATACATGCTCCTTTGTGATGTAATAGAATTTATATTGAGTTGTGTTTGGCTAACTGTAAGGCTGGAACTAACTGTGGTATAAAATGTCTTCATTTTCTGAGCTGGATTCATTGGATTACAGATCAATATTTTGATCAAGTGTTTATGGTTTGCTTTTGTTTGTTTTGTCTGCTATGAAGGTGATGGTTACAGCAGTTCAGACTCCTTCACCTCAGACCAGGAGCCAATCACAAGACAAAGGTTAGTTGCTGTCATTTGATTTATGTTTATGTTCTTTATTGTCGGGGTTTATCTGGCTTTTTTTACTTTTGCTGGACATGTACTATGTACATGTCCTTTCCTTGTGTATTTATGTATCTGTCTATCTGTATCTGGACTATCTTGCTTCTTGGAAGAATGTCCAACCTGATAAACAGCATTGTAAGTAGACTGAGTAAAAGTCAGTATCCTGTCCATAATTCTAGAAACATAAATGTTGTTTTTAGGTCCCAGTCGGGAACGTCTCCAGAGGCTCTGAAGGTGGTAGCTCCACCTCCACCTCCGCCCCGCCCCCACCCCTCTCACTCTCGCTCCTCGTCTCTGGACATGAACCGCACCTTCGCCGCTGCAACTGCTGCAGGACAACCACAATCTTCTACGATAGCTTACCCGCCCGCTGTGCCTCCTCGACCGCTACCCACACAGGTGAGACAGACAGGATAACATTTAAAAAAAAAAATCAAAATAAAACGATAAGTCATACTGTGATCTTTACAATATGGACGCCTTCCCTCCACCCCCTTCTCTCTCTAGACATCCGCACCACACACAGGGCATCGTGTGGAGGCAGAGGGAGCACCAGGAGGCGGAGCGGTTCTCACCACCACCTCACCACAACAGATTCCCCAGCAGCCCAACTTTGCTGACTTCAGTCAGTTCCAAGCCTTCGCTGCGTCTGAACAGCCCTCCAGCCTGCCAGAGGTCGACATACACAGTGAGCCTGGACAGGTAGGTTGTTACCTGCAGTGTGTGTCTCTGTTTCGAGATAGCTGTTCATGGGAAACATTTAACAACTGATTTCATAAGTCTTGCCATAAAGACAGCTCTTGCTGCTCGACCACACTGTGAGGAACAGTCTTCCTTTCTCCACTTGACGTGATCTGCCATTTTCTGAGGATGCCATTCTGCGTTTAAAGCTTTCACTACAAGGATTAAACACTGAGCTGTTAACTGTGAAACACCTTTATCTTAACTTTTTGTCTGTCAAAACAATGTCACTTAAGGCATCCTTGTCTAGTTATCTTTTTATTCAGATAAAATTGTAGGCGTTGAGGGTGTGTTCTTTCTTTTATTGTTTAGCAACGACTGAAAATAAGTCTGTCAACTTTCACAGATGATGAAGATACATTAATTAAATTAAGAATAATGGCCAGGACACTCAGTGCTTTTTCATTGTAACAACAAACCTGGGCCATAATGGTCTTAAGAAAATTGAAGATCTGATCAATTTTGTGAATGGATGTCAAAAATACTCATCTTTTTCATTTGTCTGAATTTTTTTAGTACCACAGTGTAAATGTCTTTTTGGTTGTAGTCACATAATCTGTTATGCATGGGGAAAAATGACAAACAGCCAGCAAGTGTTTAGTGGATACCCATTTTCCATTGTCCGGTGTTCTGTCTGGAGTTCAGAGTTTAACCTGTTTTGTTTTTGAACATGTGAACATTTTTGTGTCTCCAGGTGGAGAAATCATCAGAGGGAGCCGGTCCTCTAAGAACAGTCAAGAGTGACGGCCAAGCAGATGAGAGAGTCTCAGCCACTGTCAACTCTGTGAGTTGACTTCTTCTGAAAATGACATATAAACTGATAAGATGTTCAAATTCTCAAAATCAGTACAGAACTGATTATCCTGTCTTGTCTTTGGTGATTACTGTAAATACAGTGTGAAAAAAATTACAAAAAATAGTGACAAATGTAAAGTAAAGGCTGCAGCTTAACATTATTATTTTCACTATAGCATCATATATGACAAAGGAGAGCAGCACATTCTCATATTTGAGATGCTGGAATCTTTTTTTCAAATTAAGAAGAAGAGTTTCTCATTCACAATTCATAAATGAACTTATCATTTCATCTCTAAATGAATTTGTTAACTACTATCTCTTAATTTGTAGAAACATAGGCAAAAGCTCCTTCCTTGCGAACAGTGAAATGATGCAAGGAATCAGTGTTGTTTCTTTATTTTTCTTTTGGTTTTTCTTTCCCATTAGGCCAAAGTTTCTGGGTCTGGTCCCCTAGCGCCTCCTCCAAAACCAGTGCGCCGAAGGTTGAAATCTGAAGACGAGCTTCGACCAGAAGACGAGCAACATGGTCCGCAGAAATCAAATGTCATAGCCGCCGTCCTGGCCACTCAGCCCTCCATCCCCAGGTAGGAAACTTGTTGGTTGACTTTTTGACAGATCTTGTCAAGCATAAGCTGGAATTTTTCTTTATCACGTCTGAGTAAAAATGTATGTATTTGTGTGTTTTCAGGTCAATAGGAAAGGACAAAAAGGCAATTCAAGCTTCAATCAGAAGAAATAAGGAGACAAACACAGTATTGGCACGACTTAATAGTGAACTGCAGCAACAGCTGAAGGTACGTAGTATTCAAATTTTTTCTCTGACTTTTTCTTCTCTGACATAAAGAAAAAATATCACTTATGACTTTGCAACATTTTCCAGGACCTGCTTGAAGAGAGGATATCCCTGGAAGTCCAGCTGGAGCAGCTCAGACCTTTCTCTCATCTTTAACCAACGTGAAGAGGCTGTAGTTCATCTGAAGCAAGGCTGTGGCCCTCTGTGTGACTTCCCCTCCATCCCTCCCTCCTCCTTCCACCATCTCAGCTTTCCCTGCAGGCTCCGACCTGCTGCAGGGTGCTCCGTTAAAACTCTTGCGCTCAATCACACACATATTAACCATAAACCCAGAAGGACCTGAGAGCACAGTCTTACCAACAGGAGGAGGCGACAGGAGCGCGTGTGTGTGTGTGTTAGGGGGGGATTTTACAAACTGGCACTTTTCAATTTTCTCTAAAGAGAGGTGAGGATGACAGCGGACTGAGAAACGGTTAGGAGTGGAGGACAAGACTTTCCAACTGCGAGTGCCGTCTGAAGACAAACTGCTGGTGTCTGATTACTCTCTGAATGACTGAAGATGAAAGGCGGAGTGTGTTTGTCATGGGTGGGACTGTTTTTGTGCTCCCGTTAAGTGACTTACTTGAGGCAAGCACCAATATGTTTATTCTCTCTTGGGGTACAGAAACTCCGTCATACCAAACTCCAGTTAAAAATCAGGCGAATTTAAAGAAGCAGCTCACTACTGCGAAATACCCTTCTTTGCTTTCTTTGTCAGAGTTAGATGAGAAGTTCTTAATCAATTTGATGTCTGTCAGGTCCAGAGATAGAGGCTGTGATTAGTTTAGCTAAGCATAAAGACTGTAAGCAAGGACAGCTCGCCTGGCTATGTCCAAACTCCAAAATACACTTAACATCACACCTAAAATGTAATAATTAACACATCTCTCTGGTTTGTTTAATCTGTGCAAAAGCAAAATAGTAAAAGCAGAAATCTCTAATCTTATGCTAAAGTTACATCATCTGACTTCAGCCGTCACTCGAAGATGATATGATGTCAGGAAGATGTTAGACTCTTGCGTCAGACATGCGTTACATTTTGGTTGGAATAGAAATTAGGGTGATAATTCTTTAAATAGTAACCAACATTAGAATTTCACGCTGTGTGGACATTAACATCATGATGTTTTGCATATCTTACAACTGAAGTCAGTGATGAAAATACAACACCTGGGTGAGCGCACTAATTTAAGCCCCCCACCAGTGAGATGCATTAATGTGTCACTGCAAAATACGATCCGTCTCCGCATCATAAAATCATCTTAACATTGTAACTGGCCTCAACCATGCTTTGTGTATGTGATGTCAAATGTGACACATCAGTAGAAAAAAACCCAGAAAGACATGCTCATCTGCTGCAGAGCTGCGTGTACAGCTCTGGTCTACTAGCAATGGGAATGGAGTCTACAGCCTATTTTAGCAGGTTTTCTTGTGTGTAAAAAACCTGCATGCATGTGCTCACTTTAGTGGAAAAGGGGCATAAATGTAATTCCAAACAAAATAGTTAAACATCATGTCGGCATGACACATGGGATTTTAATTTCTCAAGAACACAACTTAAAACCAACAAAATGAAATAATGGCATTTGTCATCAGTATTCTGCATCAGATTGACATTGGCATTAGATGTTGTGATATTGAATTCTGGTCACCTGACGTTGCAACCTAAATTCAACCAAATAATAGGATCTAATTACATTGGTGGCCAGCTGGGAAAGCATGCAAGTGTATCTTTCCAATAGCTGAACTGTTCCTTTAATGGTGTTTTCATCTATTGGTTTACCTATTTTTCTACTGCCTTTAAAACTGGACGACTTGTGAAAAACAGGACTCTTAAAGCACTTTTGTTTTCAGTCTACTTAACATTTCCCTCCCGAATGTCACCATTTGAAAAATATACATGTTAAAAAATTGCTTACAAAGACATGCTAATACTCGCATAAGAGCTCTAAAATACATGAGAAAACAGGGTTTCCCACACATTCATTTATTTGTGGCTGCCCGTCATGATTAAAACATCTTTCGCCTCAACCACTATCAATCATTGGAGCTGGACCATTTATTAGGAGTGCTGTTGAAATGCATGTACTGTTTCGCTATTTGTTGCACCACAATCTCGGAGCACAGAGTGTACTCTGGGCAAAGATGGAGCAGCAGAATGTCAGGCACGTTGAAAGTGAAACTCAACCTTCATTCTACTGTGTCTGAAAGTTTGCTTTCACTTGCAGCTGCTGCTCGTCTCATCTTTGGCTCTGATCAGCTCTTAACAGATTGACAGATCAATTATCCACCTTGTGAGTCACTGAGAAAAAAAAGAAGCAATGGAGAGGTCTGCCTGTGCTGCGTCCACAGACCCACAAAAACCTCAGAATTTAGAGAGGGGACACAGATATAAAGGTACACACATCCAGCCCCCAGTTACGCCCGCACATACACGCTAATACTGTGGGAAACACTGGAATGTCTACAGCAGGAATTTATGTCTGCTATTAAGCTAGGAGCTTAAAATTGACCTTTTTTGACTGGAGTTTGGTGTGGTCGATCTTCCTGTAAAACATACTGTGCTACTTCTGAACAGGACTTTGTGCGTATGTTTTGTTTAGAGGTCTTTAAAGGCTAAATCATCACGGTGAAGGTTTTTTTTTTAACTCATCCTGTGACATGAATTCAGCCCACCTCTGTCTTCTTACTGCCCCTTGAAGTCTATATATATATGTGTGTGTTGCGATGAATGAATGTCTATTTTTTTCTTTATGTTACACAGTGTTTGGGGTTTGATGTGAATGAATGGTTTAACTTTATGCCAAATGACTGAACTATCACTACTCTCTCACCTCTACTTGGGCTGTGTTTAAGTTTCTTTTGATTTATTTTGAAACATAGCTGTGCGTCAACATCTCAGCTTTCTTTTCTTGGTTGTGGTAGCTATTTCCCGTCTTTTTACCTTCACCAGGATGGGAAACCATTTAGACGAAATCGGCTTTCACTGGAACGGTTTGAAGAGGATCTAGCTGCTTGACTGCAGGAGGCAGCATTTATGGAGAACTGCGTTGCGAATTGTTTTCCGATCAGCAAACACACACATGCGGATCCAAACTTACGGTGCAGATAGAGTAGGTTTAAAAAATTCTTTCCAATTGGGCAGTCGGCACTATGCAAGTACGGGCGATACATCCTCACAGACCAACTATACTTAGCTGTTTGTACCATGATAGTAGCAACTGTGTGAACAGTATACTCTGGTTTTTGTATCGTAGATCTTCCAGAACACCATCTACTGTATGTTTGTGATTCATTTTGCCTTTTCTTTTGCTGGAGCTTCTCCTGCTCTGTTGGCTCCAGAGGGAAGTCCAGATCAGTGTTTTATCAGGGCACTTTTACCCTAAATCTGTAAGATGTGACCCTTGCTGGGTGTAGATGAAGCTTAACAGGACTACAGATGGAGACCAGTCAACATAATGGGAGACCTGAATGACCCAACTGCACTTTGAACTCAACCCCCCCTCCCCCTTCTGCCTCCCTCTTTATTTCTTTTTGTACTTTTTATTTGTTACATCCCTCTTTGCTTTCTTTTAACGTTTGCATGTTCTTGTCTCTCACATGTATTTAAAAAAAAGATGCTTTAAGAAGAAAATAATGAACCACTCAAGTTTTATTTCTTCAGTTCAACCTTGGAAACTGTAAAGTTTTTGTGCCAGTACCATAAAATCTCTTGTCTCGCTTGGTTGATTTTTTTTTTTAATTAGATTTTTTTTAATGAATGTTTTGTCCCCAGAGCTTTCTGTGTTTCGCGAAGAATCTGTCTTCTTCTAAAGCCTTACTCCCCGACTGGCGTTCAGGTTTCCACGGTGGCTGACTGACCTCTCTTCCTTGTCGTATCAAGGCTCGCCTTCTTTTTTCTGCTGTTGAGGACAATGATGTACTTGGTGTGTGTGTATGTGTGTGTGCGTGTGTTTTTTTTTTCCAGACCTGGAACTAATACCATTTAAAACCCTATTAAAAACCGTGTGGGATTGATTTATGTTTGCTAGCACAATAGCTCCCCGTTCATCCTGAAACCCAAAAGGCAATCCAGGCAGGCAGAAGCAATCACGAAAGTCTTTGATGGGATTTTGAATGCTATTTGCTCCCAGATCTGTGTTGTATATTGTATATGATACACACTTTTGGACTCATATGTAAATTTGCATTAATTGCTGACTAACAGCGAAAGAATATTCTATTTAATTCCTTCTCTCTTGGCTGTGGGATCCTAGATGTTTAACTGCATGGATGTATTGTATCTCTGCAGAGTCAACTAGCAGCTGTGTGATTTTTACACAAAAATAAAAACGGCACAATATTTTAAATGCTGCTCTTCCTTCACTCACTTCTTTATCATCTGTTTCACAGCCCGGAAAAATGGTTTTCTCACGTCTTTTTTATGAGTAAAAAGGTCCGACATGATGCAAGGTCATAGGTTTTGTTTCAGCGTTGGGGGAATGCATGAAAGGGGGAGTTAAGAGGTTCTCCGCCAGTAAATTTCAATTTCAAATACTTGATTTCCTGAGTTCTGGTATTTATGTGCCAACTTGTGCATTTTTTGCATCATTTTATGGTCTCATTGTTGTCTATTTTTGCAAAGCAAGAGTCCTCTGTGACGTCTGTGGTGTTATTGGGGGAAACGAATGCACAATCAAAAAATTGATTGCGTCCTCCCCAAAATCTATGCCTATGCAAAACTTCAATCTTTTCTTAATTATGTTTTACACAAGACATTTCTTTCTGTGCTGTTTTGTCTCACTTATTTCAAGTCAACTGAATTAAGTTGCAAAAAAACAGTATTTAAATCCCAGTAGGTGTTGAAATAGCCAAAAATTGAAACCGATAGATAACAGCCAAATCAGGGAAGAAGAGACCTGTTTCACCGAAGACACTTGTGTCATAGTAGGAGAAGAACAGGTGTAAACAATTAAATGAACAACCACTGATCTACATGTAGCTGCTTTGATTTCAGTTTCCTGGTATCGTGTTTTTGCTCAGTGTCACTCTCATTTGGAGAGAGCAGAGCCATCATTAGTGTAATTAGTAACACCTGTGTTTCCTTCTGTGACAAGTCAAAATGTTTGCTGTGAAAAAGGTCTGTGACCCAGCAACGACAGTGACGAGAAAGCAGCAGCTGCTAGTTGTTTACTGAAACTAGTCTCATTATTCTTCATTAAGCTCCAGAGAAGTCTTGCGGATAATCAGGATAACAGGATGCGCCTGAGCTCAATCCAGAGGAGGGTTTTTGCTTTGTCATTGTGTGGCCCACAAAGTAAATAAAACACATTTTATATAACACATAATAACATGCAAAAAGATTCAAAATGAGTGTGAGAAGTGAAGGAGTTTTTCTCTCGATTGCTGCAAATAGAAAAAACTCTCACCCTCACAGGGTGAGCGCTATGTTCAGAATTCTTAAAGGCAACTCAATAACCAGCAAATGAATGAATGTCCACACAGAATTTAGAATTATAAGTTCGAACCTTAGGAATTGTTTTCCCCATCTAGGTGTCCTGTGGAACAAAGTTATAGGCGCCACACATCCTCTCCCTTTTGACCCCATGCATTCAACCCATCTCAGATTCTCTTCATGCCATGCTCCCACTGCTGACCCCTGTTGGAGTGTGTAAGTATATGCTACAGTATTCATGTTTTAATATGCTACAGTATTCATGTTTTAATATGCTACAGTATTCATGTTTTAACAAGTGTTGAATTGTGTGGGTGAATGTTTGAGAGAACACATATATCACTATATACGACAAGCGTAACCTTAGAATTTAGTGCTTATGTATACTCCTTAAGAAAAAGCCGGATGTCTTACGGCATGAAACCAGTCAGCTGTTTTACTGTATGAAATGAGTGTTCAGACATAATTTAATCTTTGGGGTCAGCAGTGGGAGCACGAGGTGGAGAAGATGAAGAGATAAGGGGTCAAAAGGAGTTCATGGAGTCAGAATGAGTGCAGAAGGTGGGGTCAGAAGGGGAAGGTTGTGTATGGCGCCTTTATCTCTGTTCCACAGAAGACCTAAATAAAGAAAACAACCCCTAATAAGGGATTGTCCTTGAGGTGGACCAATCCAAGGATGGTGCCATGCCAAAAGGGGGGCCAGATAACGAGGAGAGCCAACCAGAAGATGATTCTACCTACATTCACATTTCCTCATTGTAATAGTATAAAAGACTGGATCAGGGAAAGACAGGTTGTCAGAATGCAGGCTGACTCGCTGATGTTGTCGGCTAGGGAGAGGCATTTCTGATCCAGAGCTCTGTAACTGCTTACTGCTTGCTGTTTGAAAAGATTTACTAAAGGTTCGAACTTATGATTCTAAATTTTGTGTAGACATTCACTTATTTGCTGTTTATTGAGTTGCCTTTAAGAATTCTGAACATTGCGCTCACCCTGTGAGGGTGAGAGTTTTTTCTACTTTACAGCATCGAGAGAAAAACTCCTTCACCCCCAAGGTTAGACTACCATCTAAGACACCGATTTATGCAGTAATATATCTGGTTTCTTCTAAGGATTATACAAGAACACTAAATCATAGGATTACACACGCCATATGTAGCAATATATCTTGTTTCTTAAACATGAACACTGTAACATATACTTATACACTCCAACAGAAGTTGTGTATTCATCTGTTTCTGTACTAAGGAACTTGCAGTGACCTCCTGAGCTCTCTGCTCAGTCACAAAGACTTTGATAAATGTATTTTACTCTTTTGACTGCCATAGGAGAAGTAAAAAAAAGTCCAGCATTTCAATTAGGGAGACAGTATTTTAATTACATATATGTGAGTGCTTGTGCTGTTTTCTTACTGCAGCAGACTTGATTGAGTGCGATCAGCAGTACGCGTCACACCTGCGGCTGCATTGCTCCATACACATTTAATGATTCAGCAGCAGTCAGCCTGGCAGACCTCCTCATCTCAGAATCAGAATCAGAATCAGAATCAGAATCAGAATCACGTTTATTGGCCAAGTTCAACAAATGAGGAACAAGGAATTTTTTCCGGGTTGGCAATGCTCACAGTACAGGGGAGGGAAATAAGTTAGGGATAAGAAAAATAGAAAAAAAGACAGACATAGACATGTAATTGTATTTACAAAAGGAAGAGATAGGGAATATATACAAAATGTACAGTATGTAATTCAAAAATATACAGTTAGTGCAAAAACCACTGTGCATGAGGTAGTATAAATATATATATATATATTTGTTGTTTGTTGTTTTTTTTGCTTGTTTGTTTGTTTGTTTTTGTTTTGTTTTGTTTTGTTTTGTTTTGTTTGTTTTTCTCTCCTGACACTCTGACTATTTACAGTTCATCAGAGTGACAGCCTGGGGGTAGAAACTGTCTTTGTGTCTGGTGGTCTTGGCATACAGTGAACGTTGTCATATAACTAAGGCTGATCTTGCTCACATGTTTTGGTCATGTAATAAATTGCTTAATTTTTGGACTATGATATTTCGAACACTATCTGAAGCTTTTGGCAAAGATATTCAACCTAGTGCTGTACTGGCTATTTTTGGAGTCCCAGGAGAGGGTTCATCACTGACAAATAAAATTAAGAACATGCTTGCTTTTTCAACTCTCCTCGCCCGGAGAAGAATCCTGTTAGAGTGGAAATCAGCATGTGCACCCAAAGCTTCCCCATGGCTGAAAGACTTGACTTTTTTCCTTAAATTAGAGAAGATAAAATATAGTATTCGAGGGTCGACCCAAAAGTTCTATGACACGTGGGGGCCTTTATTAACCTATTTTGAGGGTCTTGAAGTCCTCCCACAAGATTGAAAATTAAACTGTCGAAATTATGTGTACCTTTGCCTGTACTCCCCTGTAAACTGAGGGGCCCCCCAGCAAACCTTTGTAGTCAGGCAAATACTCATTGTTGAGATATCCACTCCATTTCTTTTTTTTATATATATATATATATATTTTTAATTAATTAATTAATTTATTTATTTATTATTATTATTATTTTTATTTATTTATTTATTTATTTAATTTTTAATTTGTGTCTTATGTTGACAGCAGGGTGGGGATGGGTGGGTGGGGGGTTGAAGGAAAAAAAAATGTAAAATGTAAAATGTAAAATGTTACATTTACAAATATCTGTGAACTGCTCTTTTTGTCAAATAAAAACAAGTTTAAAAAAAAAAAGTTACGCCCTTGCTGGAATCACACATGGAGAATAAGAAACATTAAATGACTTAGAAACTTGGCAGGCGTATCCCAGCTCTGCTCTACTTTCATCTTCACCACAAACTAAAAAAGGCCTTGTTACAAAAAAACATCTGGGGACAAGATATATTGCTGCATAAATCAGTGTCCTGGATGATAGTCTAACCTTGGGGGTCAGTAGTGGGAGCATGACGTGAAGAGAGCTTGATACTTGGAGATGAGAGGAAGAGATGTGTTGGATGCATGGGATCAAAAGATGATGCCATGCTGAAAGGGGAGCCAGATAACGAGGGGAGCCAACCAGAAGATGACTCTACCTTCATTCACATTTCCTCATTGTAATAGTGTAAAATACTGGATCAGGGAAGAACAGGTTGTCAGAATGCAGGCTGACTCGCTGATGTTATCGGCTAGGGAGAGGCATTTCTGATCCAGAGCTCTGTAACTGCTCACTGCTTGCTTGAAAAGAAAACTAAAGGTTTGAACTTAAAATTCGAAATTCTGTGTGGACATTCATTCATTTGCTGTTTATTGAGTTGCTTTTAAGAATTCTGAACATAGTGCTCACCCTGGGAGGGTGAGAGTTTTTTCTACTTGCGGCAACCAAGAGGAAAACGCCTTCAGCAAAATCCCAAAATTCAGAAAAACTGTCACATAAATAAACAGACACTGAGTGGGTTTGAGCAGGTTTTATTAGATCTCTAAGTATTGCTTCACTGCGAGGCTGTTGTACAGAGGGGCTCAAAGCAACATCATCAACTCCTATTTCTCACATTGAATCTCTCCGATCAGTGAGTTTAACCCCCAACCTCTTCAACCATCTCAGATAACAGCGATCAGAGATCTGTAAGAAGGGTAGATCAGATCTGTAACGTCACTGAAACAGCCTCAGTTAACTTGCTCTAAACTTGAATTTTCTGCAAATGATTTTCTCAACTGTGGTGGAGGAAATATCAGTTTAAATCATGTTAGAAATGCAGAGAATAAACACTCATTTACATACATTTTGGCTTTCAACAGAAACTGAAGCATAAATCATTTAAGAACAACGGCCCCTTTTTGCAAAGCCCAGCTCACAAATGATGTAACAGGCCTTCCATGTTGAAGATATAATAGACACAAGGAGGCCTGTTATCTACATCTACTGAATATCTTCTCTCACAGCAGGACAAAGAGCTCTAATTTAACAATATAAATCTCTGAGGTTAAACTGAGTCGTTTGCAAAAGCAGGACTTAAAGAGGATTTACAACAGAATCAGTGTTTCAGCTTAAGGGTTTGTTTTTTTTCTTCCAGGTGTGTTTATCGGCGGGGTTTCTGGTGTGTTTCAGTGAGTCCAGAACATTCACTGGTCAGCAGACAGCGCAGGGTGGGACTTTATTTAACCACACTGGAGACATAAACAGAGGGAGATCAGAGATAGTCAGTGATTCTTTTAAATCCTGTTGAACATAGAAAATTAATTTTCATTCCGTACGATCGATCAATCAATCAATCAATCAATCAATCAATCAATCAAGCTTTCCCCACAATCTAAGTCAGAGAGGATAACAGAAGATCAAAGAGCCCTAAATGGACAAGAACTGGAAATATCTTTGAAATGTTGCTGTTGTACAGTGATAAAGTTCTTCAGATCTAAAATTCAAATGTTCCCAAATGATTTATTTTAGTAAAAGCAGCACAACGAAAAACTATCCCATCCAAAATTTGATAAGTAGCTGCATCAGTCGGTGTAATTAAGTAAATTCTACAATACTGTGTTCACACTACGAGCGACAGAAACAGGCTACAAGTCACTTCTGATAAAGCAGGTAACATAAAGCTACACATGGACACCTGACAGCCGTCTCTGCAGACAAGCATTACACGCCACAAACTTTAGTCAAGCTGGTCTCAACTGTCTTCAGCTCTCCAATGACGCAGTGAAGCGTAAACCAGTCACATGTTTTGGTCCTAGCTGCTTGTGCTGTCTTATTTAGCTGACACTGAGCTGGTGCGGCGAAATGTTTAAACGGGGCTCAGAAATAGATCAAAAGCAGGGATATTATTTTTTTACTGAACACTTACTGTAGATGATGTTTATTTGAGATGCTTAGTGGCAAGTATCAGACACACGGTAGCCCATGGTAATGTAACTACAATAACAAGCGTTTGGGCAACACTTCAACAGCAACTCGGGGATAATGCAGCTGGTCACGCTGGCGTGTTGTGAACACAGCGTAACTCTGCTCGCTTACTTTTTGTCCGGTGTCAAAATGATCTGGAAAAGTAAAAATTCTCGCACCTCTGACACTAAATTTAAGGTGACCTCGACGACATATGTCAAAAACATACAAATGCTTAAAGAAATAGTTTGAGCTTTTTGAAATAAAAGCATGTGTTGTAAATTCGTGGATGCAGCTAGTGCGTAGTCAGCTTAACTTGTAGAAATTATCTGAAAGCATTTATAACAATTAAGACAACATCCATTGTTTTTTTTTTCTTTTTTTAAGCTTTTTGTTTAGCTTTGGCCTTAGCAAGGTTAGCCTTCTCCCTATTTCCAGTCTTTAGGCTAAGCTAAGCTAACCAGCTACTGGCTGTAGCTTGATTTTAACCACACAGACGTAAGAGTCGTATCAATCCTTTCATTTAACTCTCAGCAGGAAACAGAATAAATGTGTATCCCCGAACTATTCCTTTAAACTTGGGTATTATTTCCTCCCTCTTCAGCCCTGTCTGACACTCACACACTGGTTTCCTTGTAGCGGTCCAGAGCCTCCTGGGCCACCACCTCAGAGAACTTGGGGTCGGTCCAGGGGATGTCGCCCGGCACGGTGAAGTTCATGGGTGGAGCATCGAAGAGCTGCACGGACACGTTTGTCTCTCCAGGCTGCGTCTTCTCTTCGTCTGGCTCCTTCTCTGCGTCCTTGCAGTTCACCTGCAGAACAGGAAGTTTCACTTTATCTTCAGTAACAATACACAGCCTACAACAACGACCAAAACGTGATCCTGTGATATTTATTATCGATTTTATTTAGCAGCTTGTTAAAAAAATCCTATTTTGTTAATATGTG
The DNA here is from genome assembly GCF_026936395.1 of Plectropomus leopardus. Classification (NCBI taxonomy): domain Eukaryota; kingdom Metazoa; phylum Chordata; class Actinopteri; order Perciformes; family Serranidae; genus Plectropomus; species Plectropomus leopardus. The sequence continues at coordinate 20,966,068 of NC_142191.1, read as the reverse complement.
AAAAAAAAACCCATAACCAAGTGGGTTATGGTGAGCCTAAAACTAACCATGCATTAACCACAACGTCGTTTAAGCATCAAGTTTCAACATATCCGCTACATCAGTGGGTTTCAAACTTTTTACACCGCACACCCCATCAGAAAATATCAGGCTCTCCAAGTGCCACCAATATGGCCGTTGTTAAATACAGTGGCGTAGGCCTATGCGTCTCAGCGGTGGATGCAGCTGGCGGGTTTATTCCAAATCAGAAGATTATTTGTCAGCCACAGTCACGCTGAATGAAGGGGTAACACTCGAACTTCTCCAAGCACTTTGAGCTCAGCTGCTCAAAACATTGTCCTCCTGATCTTTCTCCTTCTGATATTTCCTATTCAAAGACACGACTGCAGTGTTTTTAAATCATTAATTTTACCTTTGCTTACTATCATGCCGTCACAGTTAAGCTTGTAACTAATAATGGACGTACTCACGCACCACGTACATGAATGTGACAATGGAGTAGGCTGATATGAAACTATAATATTACAGGACAGGCAAAACCTAATTTAAATGACATTTCAGAGGTCTTATGGTTTAAATATTTTCATTTACAATGTAGCATTTTGATGGCATTATATATATATTTTTAAATTCATTTATTAATTGTTTTGTAAATATCTTGGAAGTGCTCCTTCTGTCCCTAGAGGGAGTTTACTTACCACCACCAGTACTGCTAAAATAGTTCCAGTGCAAATGTAAGATATCCATGGTTTGCAGAGACGAACATGTCAACGTTTATTCTGGCGATTGGGTCGCATAAAAGCGCGTCACAAGTAAAGAAAGATGTCACAAGTGATAAGAACATATTGATTTTGGCTTAAAAAATTGTCCTCCCTGTCTACGCACCATCTGAACTCGGAAGATGTCGTCCCTGGTGTTGTTCGCCAGGGATGACACCCAGCCGAACTGTCTGTTGAGCATGTCCAGGATGGAGGAGGTGTTGAACATCTGCTCCTCAAACCTCCTCAGGAGGCTGTTGTACTGCTGAGTGAAGCGCTCTGCCAAAGCCAGTGCCTCCTCCAGCTCCTCCTTCAGAGGGCCCTCCAGAGGTTTCTTCCCGGAGCAATCTAAAGGAAACATCACCACGGAGCAGGTTAGAAAATCACTTTACTGATCACACTGGGATTGTTTTTAGTCAAAAAGGACATTACATTTGTTTCATTGCATTACTTTTTTTATATTGTTAGATTTTCTTTTTTTTTTGCATCAACTGTGGTCAAATAACAGTTTTTACAAGATGGGAAAAGTAGAGTCTAATACCTTCTTGATAGATTGCTAGTTTTCGATAAGAAGACACCAAATTTAGGCTACAAATGTAAATTCCAACAAGCTGAAGGGCCCCTTTGAGTGAGAAACCAGTATAAACCTCTTTGTGTTTCCCAAATAACTGTAGACGATACATTTCTGCTGTCAGAGGAACAAAAACATCATCACCACAAAGGAAGAGACTACATAATTAAATCACATTCATTTGAAGCCCTTCCTGTTTCCAACATTATCATAAATACTAATTGTGTTGCTCTAATAAAAAAATCCCTGGATCATCATTCAGGTCTCCACCTCCGGTTTCCTGCTGAAGGAGGCTGCATGAAAGGACACAGCCCACCTAACCGACATCTCTGTTTATTTATTTTATTATCAAGGATGTGACTCATCTTCTATTTTTATTTAATGTATACATGATTGTTTATTTGTTTCGTTTAACAGCCTACATGTTATACATCTCACACAGTCTGTATCCTCGTTTCTTTTACTTTACCTGCCTTGTATCCATGTTTACATCTTGGACTAATACTATTGGTTAAAACATCAACGAATGAATAAAACACTTTGTCCGAGAGTTATCTTACCAATATGTTGGATGTCTTTGCATTTCTGACACTCGTCACGGAACTTGAGGCAGCCGGCGGAGTTGCGGCGGATCTCTCTGCAGGTCATCCTGCCGTTACCAAAAGGTTTGGTGATGACCACGTCCTCATTCATGCTGCCATCTGCGACCACACACGAACGTTATTTAAAAAAAATAAAAATACACAACCTCATGTTCATTCTAAGTTTACATGTATGGTTTGAAACTAACTGAAAAAAGACATTGTTGACTTTTTTCAACTCAAACTTTCATAATAACTTATATAGTTAATACAGTAAGCACTGTTTACAGCAGCTAATACAACTGATCCTTGTAGCAGTGTTTTCAATGGTGATTCAATTAATTAAAAAGTCTTTTTTTTTCAGTTTAAGTCATTTTTTCTACTTTTGTTTACATAATTTTGTTCACCCAAAAAATATCTGTCAGCCTTATATGTTTTAACACAACAAACAATCGAAAGAAAACTATACCTCCCTGCAAACCCTAAGAAAGCTTCTGCAAGCTGAGCAAAAAGTAAACAGACCGTCTACAGTTTTGCGTTAAACAGAATACGTACCCTCATTAGGAGCTACGTCTGAGTCGATGTCCATCATGGAGCCCATGGAGCTGAAGAAGTTCCTGCCCATGCCCATCATGGGGGAGAACAAACTCTGGAAGTTGTGGAACGGATCGTGGAAGAGAGAGCGGATGCTTCTGCTCCGGCGGGTGTACGGCCCCAGGAAATTGGGAAAGTGGAACACCGGAGGGTTGTCGTGCGCATGATCAGCCACCTGAGACACACCGATGACACAGAGACACAACGGTTAAAGTTGTGCTGTCAGTGTTGGAGGATACAGTCACTGGACCGCCTCAGCAGGTACAAAAATACATCATCGCTAGAATATATACTTTATGTATACAAGAAATTTGTGTTTCTGTGTCCGGTGTTTACATCTGCGGTACCTTCATGCTGTCTGAAAATATGCTGTCCACCCCGTCGGCCATCTCTGTGTATCTTTCCTCCAGGTTCTTGAACTCTTTGCCCTGACGCCGTCCCTCCTGCATCAGGTCGTCAATCTTCTCCCCGTTGATCCAGATGGAGAAGGGAGACGTTCTGTTAAGCACGTCTTCCAGCTGCAGGTAAAACGGGAACTTTTTAGAATCAAATCTTTAACCCTTTGAAACCGTCATCGCTTTTCTTGTGTTGCGCTCAGACACCTTTCACAAACCTCTGACACTGGAGCAGATTGGTTTAATTTAATTTGAAAACAAGGCTAAAAAGGCAATAGCAACTTGGCAAGAACTTAGTAAAGGTCTTATGCAAATTTTCAGGTAATTATTTAGGTAATTTCTTGGCGATATTTTGGGTAAAATTACTCATTGCCCTCTTCTAATGTTCATAAATCAGGTCAGTTTTCTAAGGTTTCAAAGGATTAAATCTCTCTTGTTAGCTGACTGTCTTATCAGGAGAGGAATGAGGTGTGAGCCAGGGGTGGAAGTGGGAATGATTATGTTTAAATGAGCTGTATGCAACATTCAGAGTATTAATATAGCAATTGCTATTTGCTATGTGAAGACATAGTTGAGTAATGGCATCCTGAGCACAGAATGACATCATGTGGTAAGCTGGTCAGGCCACACATGCATGTTAATGCCACTCTGCACTGCGCCTCTACATCAATTATCGCTGATATCAGGACAGTATAGTCTAGAACCCCTCTGGTTTCCTCCTGGTTAACACTGTTAGCTCTGTCAGCACCGTTGCTGTTGTTTGGCGCTGTTTATGGAGTTAGCACCGCTAGATGCCAGCTCAAATAGACTTAAGTAAAGAACAAGTACCTCAAATTTGTACCTAAGTAAGTGCAGTACTTGAGTAGATACGCTTTGTCACAACGCACTGCTGAGTACAGTAATTTTAAATGAATTCTGCAGTACTGGTCTGATTCTCAAAGCAATGCGTATTCAATGAAAGTGCTTTATATAAGTTGGCATGAACCGACTGACATCTGGATTATACTAAAAGCCCTGTGTATATAATATTGTATGCAGTACATGTATGTGAACATGTGATGGTCTGACCTGGCGTCCCACCAGTCCAGATCCACTGCTGCATGTTCGGGAGTAGTATCTAACGCAGGTGTTCTTCAGACAGGGCTTGCACTCCTCCCACAGAGCCTTCATCGTCTCATTGCAAACCTCCTCCTCCTGCTCCAGCTTGGCCTCCATCTCCTGAGCCACACGCATCGCTTCCTGTCGGGAAACAGATACAACAACTTCAACAGGTAAGCTCTTATTTTGGTAGGATGCTTATAACTCAGTGGTTGTCGCAGTTTTTGTTGTTGCATCTTGTTTCCAAGGGATCAAATATTAGTAAGTTTGAGCATCTGTAGACTTGAACAAAAGTGAGTACTGTTGTCAGAACTGTTCAGATAGCAATCATCTTTAAAAAAGCAATTTCTTCCTGCAATATTTTTTTTTAGGAATTCAGTTCTTTTTGTAAATAAATGAGTAAAATAACAAAACAAATGAACACTTGCCATGCAAGACAATGGTTGAATTTGTTTTTGATTCTGCATCATGCCTTTTGCTCCCTTGCAAATAATTTGTTTTTCAATTTCCACTTATATAAAATTAAATATACAAAATTTCAAAACTTTTCCATGCTTTTTCAAGGACCCATGATAATATTTGCTAGCTGGCGTACATGAAGGAAGAGAAACAAAATGTTGACACATATCAGAGCTACGGTACATTGACAGTTTCTGAAAACAAATTTTCCATTATGTTACATTATTTGGAAGAGTATCCATACAAGATGAGTGTAGCAATTTTATTACACACAACACAATTCCATGACTTCTCCAAAACTTACAACGATTTTTAAACCTTTGAAACGTAGCCTGACATTGATAGGCTATTTTTATGATTGTGAAATTCCATGACTGTTCCAGGTTTTTCATGACTGTGGGAACCCTGTCTGTATAGTAAAAAGAATCCAGTGGATCATATCATAACACCTACTGTATCTATATATGAAAAAAAACCTGTGTTATTTCAATAATCTTTCCATCATGTAAAGAAACACCATGATATCCAAAACAAATCATTTCTACCTCTTTCTGCTCCTTGGTTTTCTCCAGGGCGTCCAAAAACTTTTTGTGGTCATCTGAGGATTTCTGCATCACGCTCTTCATCTCCTTCACTCCGTTAACGGCATTTTCAATCTGTTCATCCACATACTTTCCTCCCTGGATTGAGATCTCTGTAAAAAAGACAAAATATCACATATTCACTGCAAGTGGTTCCTGTAACAGGCTCCTGCATTTTTGCTGACTTTGACCAAACTGAGGATTTAAGTAAATTAAAATATATGTGTGATATTTTTGCAACTCTTGACTTGCACTTAAAATGTTCTCATATTTAATTGATTTTGTGAAGTTGCTGCAACTTAAGAAACATAATACTAATTAAATCAATGTTTCTAGCTTAAGCAACTTCAGTAAACCATGTTTACTGTGCTATATATCGATATTCTGGTTGCATACCAGTCACTCATATTTGTATTTTCTTAAACATGTTGAGAAAACGGAACTCGCAGATTTTCTAACTTCATTCATTGCCAAAATCCTCTTTGTGATGATCAAGTTTAGTCAGACTAACCTGGTTTTTTGAAGTTGGTTACACACAAAAGAACACAATCATTTCACTTATCATTTTTAAGTTGCAACAACTTGAGAAAATCATTAAATACAGATACATTTTAAGTCAATTTAACAAGTTAAAATTACACAAACATTAATTAAGATGAATAATTATATTTACTTAACTTTTTTAAGTCAATCAATCAGTTTTCTGATTGTTATTATTAACAATTATTAACAATATTAACAATTATTATTTTAAAATAATTCAAGATTGTGTGGCCAATGGGGATACTCTACAGAGCTTACTCTGTACTGTTTTTACTGGAAAATGGAAAAAAAAAGAAAATACATAAACACACACACACACACACACACACACACACACACACACAATGTTTTCTGTAATTCGAAAAAAACAATCCTTTAAAGTTTTGTAATGTGGCTGCAGAGAAACTCACCGTTGAGATCGTCTTTTGATGGAGGAACGATGCAGCTGGCTGAGGCCAGAAGTAGAGCCACCACAGCCAGAGTCTTGGACCCCTTCTTCTTCATCATCATCATCATCATTAACATCCTCTCTGACTCTCACAGGGCCAGCAGGCAATGATGAGATAAACCTGGAGAAAATAAAAACATAAAAGATTCAGTCTAAACTGCTGTTGTAACGCCCCTCTGTCCCCACTAGAGGGCGACACGAGCTGCAACTCAGACAGAGACCTACGCAGTAGAAAATGACCATCATTGCTCAGCAGTTTTTCACCCTTACACAGCAAAACATAAAAATAACAGCACTGATCAACACTAATAAATAATTCAGACTGATGCTTGCTGAATGGATCTTTGTCTCCTGTTAGCAAGGACATCATCACCAAACTGACCTCAGATCAGTTTCCTGTGACTTTGACCAACTGTGCATTATATAAAGAGAACAGCAGGCCCTTTCTCTGCTTATTTTTTCCCCTCTGACGTGTGCTTGCTTGGTCAGCTGCCCGTATTTTCAACAATGACAGCTTCAACACAAAGTGTCTGCAGATATTTTTTTATTCACGTTCAAACACACAGAAGAAAAAGACAGAGATAAAGTAAGCACACAGATGGGCTGACTGTCTCTGCTCTCTGTGCAGCTTTCCTCAGACAGTATTCATCCCTCTCTGTGAGTCTACTCTCTGCTGATTATTTCTGCAGCTGGATATTATCCTCCCTTTCCTCAAAATACGCAGTAACGTGATCAAACTGCACCAATCTATCCGCCACTGTCTAGCAAAGCAATGGCATGATCTGAAGTTTGCGAGCCAGAGTCGTAAAAGTGAATGAATAACACTCAGCATACATTATACTCTATGGCCAAAAGTAAGTGGACACCTAAGCATTACAACCATATGTGACTATTTAATGTCTCATTCCTAAACCATGCTGCTATAACAACCTCTAGTTTTCTCCAGATTTTGAAACCTGGCTGCAGGGTTTTGTTCTTATGCAGCCACAAGAGCATGAGCGATGTCAGTCACTGATGTTGGCCTGGCTCGCAGTCTGAGTTCTAGTTTTCCTCAAAAGGGGCCAATTATCGGTGCCGATATTTGACATTTTGCAGATTATCTGTATTGCAAAATTGCATATTGAAGGATAGTCATAGGCTGTATCTTAACAGTAAACTTGTGGGCCCAAAAACAAAAAAACAATGAGCTGAAAAATGCTAAAACAAGCTGAAGGTAAATATAATTAGGTGATAATTGTCTTTGGGTTCATCACTATGAGTGACCTTTCACATCATGCAGTCATTTTAGTAAAATAAAAATACTGAGTATACTAATTTTAAGAGTGCTGACAGGATACTTTTGACCATATAGTGTAAGTGAAGTCATGCTAAGTCATTGTATTATCCATGAGAGGGATGCTGACCACTATGAAATAAAGTTACTTGTTTACTTTCCATTATGTGTGTTCAGAAAATGGAATGAATAAAATTTCCTGAGAACAAAATATATCTTATGTAACTTGTTGTCTTTGCCAATTCATCCCCTGCTCAGTCATGTTTGTGCAGTCACCTGCTCGCCCACCACCTCCTGTTCCTATGGAGACAAGCAAAGTGCAGCATGTTGTTTTTGCATTTGGTATAAAGCTGTCCTTTAAACACAAAAATGGATTCATAAGTTTTACATCAATCCGTTATTTGACCTCTTAACTGAAAAATGTCCCCACTTTTTCCCATCTTATTCCACACTGTCACACAGTGACATATACGAGTATATTTAATTGTATCTTATCTTCAAACTTTTAATTGAAGCTCTTTTGAGAATTAGAGGGAAGAAAATTCAATGTACTGATCATATCCCCTGTCTGAATCTCTGTGCTTTTAATCTGCAGTGAAAAACAGAAAGAAAACATTGGACGCCCACCTGGTTCTCCGCTCTATATGAGCTCATGAGTTTAACATGTACAGTGCAGCAAACTGCAGCCGTTTACACAATGAGGTCATTATTCATGTGACAATAATCCTCTCGCTTTAATTACAGCATGCCAGTTACTGGAAGGTTTGTAAACAGGGGCTGACTGTGACCAGTGAGACCTTTTTCTTTATTGAGGAAAATAACACAGAATGAGTAAGACTTGACGTGCAGAGGGAGGAAAGAATGAGTAATGCTTTAAAAAAAACAGTCAGGGGAAGGTTGACAGAGAGAAAGTTAAACACATAAAAAAAAAGGAAATAAAGGAGAAATAATTTACACTGCAGAGGTCGAGCTACATTATTTGCTGAGTAGCAGCTGCAGGGAAGCTCGTTACACAACTGAAGAATGCAAACCGACCAACCGTGCAGATGTTACTGGCGAGGCCTTCCAGAAAGTTCTGTATCAGCCTCGTGAAGTGAAATGCAGAAAAACATCTGCCTCAGATGCTGTTCTACATTGCACAATATTACATATATCACTATATGATAGTACTATATTAATATTATATTGGTATTATTGTATTCTTATTTTATGTTATCTACGATATGGCCTTGTCTTCCATTTTTACACAGAATATATTACAGTACATATTTCATACGACTGTAATATTACTGTATAATGCGTGATTATCAAACATACTGCTCATATATTATATGGAACACTATATACTTTTATATGAAGTGGAAACAATTCACTAGTTAATAGCTTACAATTGATCAGCAAGTATTTCGATGATCCATTTATCTTTTTTAAGCCAAAATGCCAAAACTTCGCTGGCTCCAACTTGTGTGTGGGTTCCAGATATAAACACTAGCCGGTTTTCTTGATGGATTTATAGTTGATGATAGATAGCTGATGTTTTTAGGGTTCTTTAGTTTTATATTGATGTTTTTACGGCATTTTAAATATATGCATAGTTGTATGTAAGTGTGTGATGTGTCCGGTGTATGAGTGTAAATGTATGAGTGCATGTTAATATGTGATTAATGTTGTGTGTTATATATTTTTTAGTGTATTCAATTTTTCTTATTATTTTAAACATATGTACCATAAAAAGTGCTCTTTAAATGAAATCTATAAAAGCTTTAATATATATATATGTATGTTTCTTTTTTATAATGTAAAATCACATACAGGTGTAGTTATACATTTTAATTTAAATTCTGCATCTATTTAGTTGTTAACTGTGAGCATGAATGTTAATAAACAGTTTATTTGTAGATTTTATAGGTTATGTAGAATAAGCATATACGTTGATATAAAAATTGCTACTGACTTTCAAATAAGGAATATGTAGGTTGCTTTTTTAAGAACATAGATAGCGAATGGCACCATTTTAATTTATTCATTCAATCTGAATCATTTGCAGGGGCCCGCTATCTATACACGCCCCCAGACCAGGGGCCCCTGTGTAACTGCACAGCCTGCACATTCTATATTTATGCCCCTGCACCATATATTTATATTATATATGCATATAGCTCATGCATAATCTATTTGAACTACTTGATTTCCTTACACAAATATTTGCACAACTTGCTAATGTAGGTCAACTGTAGTGAATGTATTGTATTTTATGGTAGAGCACTTTTAAATGTAATTTCTGCCATGTCTAAAATATCATCAACAGCTGATAACTGCAACTCGCTGCTTCTGCTGATGCTTGTTTTCACTATTATTCAATTCTATGTCTGTGTCACTGTGTCGTTTAAAAGCTCAAACCTGCACAAACGACTTCCCCAATACTAAAATAACAAGGAGCAATTAATCTGGATCATCTCAGCTCCATTTCCAACAAATGGGACACTGTCACACATGGCCTCATGTTGGCCTCATTTAAGGTGTTTGGGGATTTCTGCACCCAAAGGATTCACTTGTCATGTGGTTTAAGAGAAATTAGGGTCATCTCAAACTAAAATATGTACAAAATTTTCAATTTTAGTAAATTTGGAGGAGTATTATATCATTCAAACTGTCAGAATCTTCTTTTACAACACCGTCAACAGTCAAATAGCATGTTAATAGCATATTACTATTTTGCAGTTAGTATTGCTGCTGCTGGGTGTGTCTAGCTTAAAGTGCACTAAAGTGAGGCAGCCACAATATGACGTCATCTACCCTAATCCAGTTGTTTTGATCCAAAGATGGAGGTCACACCCATGAGTAAGCAATATAAACAGCAATCACCTTGTCAACATTAAGTCTGCATGAAGAAAAACAACTGGAGGATTTTAAAATAAAATCACATTATGCACATTATACAGCCGAATTAGAGTCAGAAATGTTGATGTTGCATAAGGTAAACTTGGAAATTCCATTGCACTCTATTCTAATATAATTTATCCTAATGACACAGTGGTAATTGCATATCCTATAAATAGCCCATTTTCCTCTGAGCATCACCGAGCTGCAGACTCTGAAAAAATAAAAGCCTGTGACTCACCTCTGTTTGTTTCCTGAGACTCCAGACCGTCTGAAGCTGCTCCAGCCTCTCTGCTGCTCTGTTTTATACCAGCGGATAACGGGGACGGTGCAGACATGTGATTCATGCTCCCGCCGCCGAAACTGTCAAGCTACCGCAAAACAAGACCCGACTTCCTGTATTACCCTTCAAAATAAAAAGAAAGAAAAAAGGGACGAAAGAAGTATTCAGATACTTTCTTCAGTAGAATTACCACTACCAAATTAAAGATAAACATACTCCATTACAAGTAAAAGTGTTGAACTCATAATGTTCATTACGTTTAAGTGTGTAAGTATAATGAGGAAAATTATAGTTTATGACTTAAAGTATTAAAGATAAAATGATTTAAAACAAAAATGGCTCCCGTAGCTGATATATCACTGTCCTTCAATACATTAATATAAAGCTGGATATCCTATTTGATTTATAGTTAGTTGAAGTCAAACAGCAAATAATGATTATTTTCATCATGCATTAATGTGCGGATTATTCCTTCAATTAAAAGATTAATTGTTTGGTTTGTAACAATTCAGAAAAGAGTTGTAAAGACTTACTATAACACAAATATTATTTTGCGATTATAAAACATGAAATCCTTAGTGATTACTGCAGCTAATAAGACCCTTCAAGAAGTTATATCGGAGAGCAACTGTAGAAACTACAAAAAATGTTGCCAGTACGTAATTAAATCATTAATTAATTGATCACATTTTTCCAGGAAAAGTGACTTTTATCCTGTGTCAGTCCCACCCGCAGGTAGTGCAACATTTTATGCATTAATTAATGCATGACATAAAATAAACTTGATTGCTATTGTTATTTTTCATTATTCTACAATTTAGAAACAGTAGCTGACAGAATTAAATTTTTTCTTGGTCCACGAGGCCATCTAAAATCAGGTGTTGTGAGCGTGGGAAAACAACACTGCGCATGCTCAATGCTGATAAGAGTTAGAGTTAGCCCGGTTAGCCACGAAGATCAGCTGATTAGCAGCAGCTTTTGGAAATACCTCTTAAGGTACAGAAGCACGAGAGTGTTTCTGCAGCCACCATGAAGAATTTGGATTATTTTATACAAAGCACGCAGTTTAAAGTCTTCACCAGCCACGGAATATTGTAACTAGCCAATCCCCTGGTAAAAAATAATCGTATTTAAAAATGGCTAACTGCTATCCTTAGCTTGTCAGAGAGGAAGCTAACTTTAGTTTTTGTTTGTGTGTGTGTTTTTTCAGAGGAACTGGTCAAGACCAGACCTTCAAGATCTTAAATTCGCTCCTAGAAGATCACCGAAAGTGCGAGCAGAAGACACAGACAGGTCAAGCATTACTGTGCAGACTGACAGGGCTTAAGCTTTTGAATTGAGCGGTTTGACAGCAAACTAAGGAGAGCAGGTATGTGACCAGTCAGTCTATCACCTGTGTTTGACTGTGCGAAATAATGCATTATGTAAAATTGTGCAATTTTTGGGTTTCGCATCTGTCCAAAGTAACGTCAGTTATTTAACATTACTCACCATTTCTTCACCTGAAAATGCCCCTGCATAGGTCATTTCTCTAATCTCCTTGGTTACCATGTGTTTTCTGCCATGAGAAAAAAACTTTCACTAAAACTTCCCAATAATTTATCATTTTTAAACTCAATCAGCGTTCCCGTGGATCCTTAGAGAGTATTTAAAGGCATTGCAATCTTTAATCTAAAAATAAGGCCTTGATTGGTATCAAATGGACCTAAATGAAATTTTCAAACGTCTTAAAATGCTCAGACATTGGTAAGTAAGATTTTATGAATCTTTTTTTTTGTGACTTTGAATTGTAAAATTAAAAACGCTTGGCAACATCTATTTTTTGTTAAATTATTTAATCAATTATTTTTCTTAAACTCCTCATGATGAGAATTCAAATAGTGGAATTTCAAAAGCACATTGAGAAGCACAAAATCACCCAGAAAACTGGCCAGAATTGCCAGATATTTCCCACTTTTATTGGTAAACTAAATAAATAGATGTGTTCAACTCTAAAGTGGATTTGTTTGCAACATTTAACATAGATCATCTGTTTTTTTGTTTTCAAAAGTCATGTTTTATGCTCCACTAAATAATTGGGCAAAATAAAATGGTCTCTCTTCAGTCTTGGTTGTTAGAAAACTGGTCTTAAACACAATTCAAAATGGCATTAAAATTGTCTTATAAAGTCTTACATCCATCCAACTTGCTGTGTCAATATAAAACCAGAAATTACACTATGATTACTGTCTTCATGTGTAACGTTACCACTCCACGTTTTCTTCTACTACTAAAACGGTTGGGCTTTTATTTTTGTGTTTTCCTGTCGTCACAGTGTTTAACCTTACCTGACTCGACGCTCTTGAGCCTGAGGAATTTCCAGAAGTTTTTGTTATTGGCAGCAGCACTCAGAGCTGCAGAGCAGGGAGACAAACATTTGATTCACCCTGACCATGACTCAACACTGACTAATAACTTCACTTTCATGCTTCATTATCTGCATTTTACAAAACCAGATAATATCTACATGTACAGTTACACACCCAAATATGTAACAGAGGCTTATAAAACAAAAGTTAGAAGGACAACTCATAATACAGATGACACACAGTTCCTTTATTGACAGCATGCATTAAATAAAGCCTTAATTATTATTTATCCTTTACCCTTACCAGAGTTTATGCATTCTTAAAATTTAGTGTAAATGGAAATGCATTTTGCATTTTTTGCATACAGTTCTTTTTACTCTTTGCTGAACTGTGTTCTCCAACAATATTGTAATCTGAAATTAATACTTAAGAAGTCCCATAATAACATTTAAGCATATTGTTACTGAAGTGATGTAACTTTTCTGCAGCTCCTCTTGGCTCAATTTTCAGGCTTCAGGAAATCTAGCTGTTTAGAGGACATTTTGGCCCATCATTGGTTATTTCACAGAAAGGCCATCTCTGCTTGTTGTTCTATAAATGCAGACTGGGGGCACGTATCCCTTTACATAGCCTGATTCAATTATGGAAAATCATGCAGAAAAGGTTGTTGTTTCAGAAATGGCACCAACTGCCTACAATGCAAAGCAACCCATGAAAGTCAGATGGACTTATCAAAAAGAGAGTCTGACAATGAATAATAATATTAATAATAATAATAACTTTACTTATATAGCACCTTTAAAAACAGACTGTGGGAGTGCTTTGACAAACAAAGCAAAGCAGAAATGGGATACATAGTCAACGTAGAAACAACAACAGAAAGCCAAACAGTCCCATTGAACGCAAGTGAAAAGAAATTAGAGCAGAATTAATATTAATGCATGAAAAAAACAGAAGACAAATAATGCAAGATGCAGGACACATGATGTCAGTATAAAATAATACAAAGTAATAGACCAAAAACAACAAAAACAGAAACAATACAAGCAATCAAACCATACATAAAAGGAAATAATATAGATAAAACATACATGAAAAAGGTTAAAGAAATAAAAAGACAAATAATAAAGAAATAATAAAAGATGTGACATTGGCAAATGTTTCAGAGATGGAGAGAAAATGTTGCTAATAGTTTAGCCTTCTGCGAACTGTAGCCAAAGGCTCAAAGCTGTGGCATTTTCAAGCTCATGTTTATGTAGAGTCCAGGTAGAGCCTCGAATCACAATATGTCGTCTTAAACGGCACCTCCACTGAGCATCTGAAGTACTTCGAATCAAGCCAGCACAAACCCTACAGCTGGCAGATACTCAATACTGAGTATGAAAGTTTGGGATCGGGGGCAAAAACGCGATATCCCTAGAAACAATATGTTACCCATTTTAAATTGTAAAAAAAAGAGAGTTACAGGAAGAGGGTGTATTTTCAGATTATGCTGTGCCTTTTCCAGAAACCTGCCCACCCCAGCTTTATCTTGTGTTGTGTCTGTAAATTAGTCACAAGTTCAGGTATATTTAAAATGGTATTTTAAATTTAAAAAAAAGGTCTATATAGTAATTAATTTTAGCCTTGTTGACAATTTTGTTTCTTCATTTGAATTTTTCAAGGTTTTGAGAGACTCTAGATCTGTTTTCTTACCAGTAAAAGCACAGTTGTTGTCATCATAAATGATAGCTCCAGAGTGTCCCAGTAGACCTGCATTTATGAGCTACACATAACACCAGAGCCCTGGAGCTGGGACACCTGAATGCAGCCATCTTTAATATTATTAAATACAGCTGTGCTTTTCATGCCTTAACAAGTCCAAATTTTGCTGTGAAAAACGTTTGTTTCTTGAGGCAAACTGGCTAACAGTGTGAACAGAAGGGTGTAGGAGTTACTGAAAAAATATTATCTATCTAACTAAAAATCTGCCTGCGCTAACATGCACTGCAACTTTCCGTAAGCTTTAGGAGGCTTTTGGGAATTAACACAGCAAAAGGAGGAGCACAAGAGGTTTAAAATCGGGACAGGCGCACACAAACACACAACAGATGAGGACTGTGTCATCTCAGGGGATGGATATTCCAGTAAATCACTCACACTCACACTCACACACATTTACACACTCATACACAGATTCCTTAGTTCTGTGTCAGTGACATGTTTTGACTTGGCTCTGGTATCTGCATTATATGCTGGTACCTCAGCGACTACAGACGTTTAAACTCTCCTCTTGAGTGAAACTGCCAGGCTTTTGCAAGATTAAAAAAAAAATTTACTTTGGATAACAGACAGCAAGTTTTGGCTGTTTTGTGTAGATTTAATTCTTCTGTTAAAATGCAGAGTTTTGAATGACTGGAGAGAATCTTATTTGTGGCCTTGTGGCTTGGTCCGTTGGCAAAACGTAAAATTAAAAAAAGTCAAATGCAAACAAATCATATGACATTTTTAAAGTAAGGATTAAATATTGCAGGAGAGTTAAGAAAAGACTCAGCAGCTCCTCTCATGAGAAGCAGACAGGTAAATGAGTAAAAAAGTAAAGTTTAGGAGGAAACAGTTAAGTGCACTTAATTTTCATATAACATGCAGCACTCTACATTTACAGAATATGCTTTCCAAGGAAGTTAAAAATCAAACTGGTCATCCAAATCATTATATTTGAGGTAATTTTCTGTCACAAAAAATCAGATACAGGAACCCAGGCTGTGAATCAGGCCATCGTCTTGTTCTTTGCTGCGAGTAGCTGAAGCATGTGCACACAAAATGAAGCAACTGTTATCTTCTGAGCCGTTTAGAGCACATTAATGAGTTTTATAAGTGCAAAAGCAAAATGTACCACTAGGTGGCAGAAGCTCCGTTCTTATGCAGTAAATTCTCCTCTCAGTAGATCCTATCACTGTATTCATACAGTATTTTACTGGGTATTGTTGACTAGAGTTTGGATACTTATTTCCCTTACAGTACTTTTATTTCATTTTCTTTTTCTGGAAAGAAATAAGTCTAAATATGATAATAACATAAATATTTTCTGCTGTCTTTTTTCTGACTTTTAAAAACATTTCAGTGTTGCACCAAGTCACGTTGAGTCTACAGCATTTCACTGCATCAAAATAAATTAACAAATTAACAAACTTAGTGCCAGAATATCTGTGTAAAGAAAATGAGGACAGAGAGGATACCGGACTTATAAATTTGAGTTGGACACTGTAAAAATGTCCCTTTATTCTCTGTCCAATATGGATCCTGCGTGTGAAATTCCAGCCAGCCGTAACACAGCATCCCTTATTTAACAGCGACACTGGCGTCGACGCAACAGCAGCTTTACTTGATTTAATCTATTAAACAGATTCTCTCCGTTTAAAACACCGCATGGAAATGTAACAGTATTTAAATGTGACCGTGAAGTGAGGAGTGGCATGAGCCAGATGTGCATTTTTAAAATGTTCCTATCACGCTGTGTCTTTCATTTGTTCCTTTTTTTCCTCCCTCACTGTCTCTATTTCTGGAGACTTATTTGCTTCCCGACATACTCCGGATGGAGCTTCATTAAACCAAGATGGACGTTGTTGCAAAAGAGTAAATTACTGTCAGACAGTCGTGCATCTTGCAGTGTTTATCCTTTATGCTGATTTACAGCCACCCTGAACTCACTGTCACACTTACAGCAGGAAAACCCCTGAAAGATGCAACTCATCGCATACATGCAAAACAAAAAATAACTTTAAGATGCGAACATTTTTTTAGAACTGGACATCGGAACTGTACAGTTACTGACATCAGTTACCAGAGAAAGACTGTAGCTACAAGATGTTTCAGATAAACTGTTCTGAACAAAACAGGCACTGATTATTGTGCAAGGGCCTCGCCTGAATCAAGAAAAAGAAACGTTTGCAAGATTTGTTTTATGCTGAATGTGGAACAAAGACTCTGTGTTTGTGTCTTCCATATTATTGATTTTTAATGTTGGGAATGGTGAGGCATGTTGGTGCAGTCATGGCTGACTCTAGGCGGGTTTCCATTACAGATTTGCGCAAAAAACTAAGCGATATTTTCGAAATGTCGATAAAACACAATTGAGTGATAACTGTGTTTCCATTGAGTGATGTAATGCGACCTCTCTCGCAATGTTATGCGACTTCTTCACTAGTGAAAACATTCCAAAATGCACTGCGATAGATGTTTAAAACATGAGCAGGTTTATTTCTCTTGCAGCCACTGCACTAGCCATCATTATTTCCAGTTGAAGGTGATGGAGGTGTGTTATGCGAGTGATAACAGAAAGGTAAGCCACTTACATATACATGGGAGCGGCCACGTATCAGAGATTTCTTGGAGGTGATAGTCCACAATTTTACAGAGGTATTGTGGATTCAAAACCTCCAGATGATCCACTCAACGTTTGAAGAGTTATGCGATGCAATAATACCTGCATCATGCAACATGCATCATGCATCCCCCTTTTGTGTGGCGTTTGTTCTCCCCATGTTGGTGTTGGTCCTTTGGCCTCCTCCAACATTTCAAAGACTTGCCGGTTAGGTTACTTGGTGGTTTGAAATTGTCCGTAGCTGTGAGCATGAATGGTTTTGAACATGCTTCTTAGGTGATCTGATCACATGTGGACAATGCTAAAGACAGGTGTAAATGACCACAAAGACACATTGTGATCTGCTCACTCAGTCCACTTGCTGAGGTGGTCTGGGATGCATTTGACTATCTATCTTTTACAGTGTAAATGCTAATCCTAAATGCAGGATGTGGTGATTGTTTTGGTGACAGCGCACCAAATCCCTATAACTTGCCCATTTTATTTGGAGTTGGATGAAGTGTTGCTTGACTGTCCATCATTTCGCCGTATGGAAGGAGACGTGTTGAATTTTGTGAGTAGCAACGTGAGTAGCACACATGCTACAGAGCAGCTAGCAAAAGTGTGGTTGTAATAACTATGTTTTGGGCAATAACAAAATCTAAACACAAGTGATCAGCTGGAGACTCATAATAGGGACACATAGGAAAGGTGATGTGTCTCACCTGTCCACTTTTGTTTGGATTGCCAAAATGCATGTTAATATCAGGTCTAAAGAGGCTCTAATAAGCATTTCCAGTCTGATCACTCAGTCTACTTGTTGAGGTGGTCTGGGTCACATTTGAACTCATAACTTTTCTAGTATAAACACAAATTCATACTGATGTGCGCCTGACAAAGTTTACGGCATTAATGCAGAAGCTGGCGTGGGCTTTGGCGGTATCTATTTTGTCATGTCATCATACCTTTCTGGAATTTCACAGGGGTATTAACGGTTTATGAAGTTTGCCGCTCTAAAATCAGCCCGTCTGGATTTCTAAAGACCCTGATGTACCGTAATACCGTCATACCCCGTGCCTAATGTGGTGAGTGCTTTGGTGACGGCACACTTAATCTCTATAACACTTGACTCCATTTTACATCGAGTCAAGTGTTGCTTGATCGTCCATCATTTTGTTCTGTGGAGGAGACGTGTCGAATTCTGCTGACGTGTTCACTTCCACTGGCAACAATTGCATGCCAGTGAGAGTGTGCAAATAATAACTTTGCACGGGTTCCTTTGAACGTCTAGTGTTTGTGAACTAGGCAGAAGCAAAATCTGAACACAAGTGGTCTAATCTACAATGCTAATAGCAGGTGTAAACAGGCCTCTCGCCCAGTGTCAACCAGTATTGGCTTCAGATCCCTGCAACCTTGTAAATGATAAATGGTTGCAGATAATGGATGGATATTCACATTGTCAATTTATAGACAAGGCCTTTGCACTTCTTAATCACATTAGCAAGTCAGTGAAGGTGCTTGCCATGTGTTTCTGAAATGTTCTTTTAAAATTAAACTTTTGTACAGCAGCTTTTATAGCAAAATGTACTTAATAAAGATTAAAATATACTAGCTAGACTGTAATATATATATTTTTTTATGTTTTTGCCCTCTAGTGGCATTGCCTGTAGTTGTTGATATGGAAATATTACCCAACTTGTTCCAAAGAGAAAATTTTACCAGAGATATTGCTGAGCATGTTCTTTAGGACAAGAGGCAACATGGTTTTTGGGGAAATGTGGTCCTAATTTGAAGAAACACGAGCATAACTACAGCTGTTTTTAGATCTTTTGGGTAAAGTCCAATTCATGTCAAAAGTCTTCAAAAGCCAGCTGCATATCTCGCTGGCTATTAATCTTTGAGCTGTATAACAGAGACATTTTATGACAAAGTGTAAATAGGATTTCTGTTGCTGTCTTTACTCTTTGTCTTCTACTCTTCTGGTATTTATCCAGGTCAGGTTGCTTTTATAAGAACCACTTTAACCACTTTTTTAACCACTTTAGTATTGTACTTCTACAACATTGTTGATCATAAAATGATCAAAATAAATTTAGCAGAACTAGCGATATCATCTTTTTTTATTTGTCACAGTCATCTTCCTTGTTTAAACCTGGTGACTACATCACCCATAATGCAACATGACTTAGATCTGGATTTGTTATGCTAGTAGCAGGTGATGTAGCTTTCAGCCGCTAGCCTCAAGCAGAGATGAGGAGTGGGCCACAGAGGTCTGGTGATCTTATTTCTCTCTCTTCTTCTCTACTGACTCCACATCCGCAGATATTTTTCATTTTCAAGCTTGTAGCCTTCAGATCCTACTGATATTTAATTTATCTAACTGAAACGGCTCCAAAACCTTCTGCACACTTGAGTACAAGTCTGAAAGATGTACTTCACCAGCAAATGTATGTCAGTTACTCACCCTGTGTTATATTGAATTTGTGAAGAAAACTTTGTTTTTCTGGCATGCCTCCACAGAAGAATCCAAAAAAACGGAGACAGTTTTTGTTGAGTTAGAGTAAAAGGCGGGCACATTTAACAACTGTAAGCTGTTAAACTATCACACAACCGTAATATAATCCAAATCTCATTTATCCAGTCTTATAATCAGTACTTCCCAAAAACCTAAAACCTTACTATTCAAAACACTTCCACATTCGAGTAGTGCACCTTGGACACAACTGGTCAGAAATATTTACATGTGTGTGTCTCTTTTTTTTATCATTCTGTGTCCCCACTCTAAATTTGGACATTCTTGCGGGCCATGAATGCAGTGCAGGAGAAACTCGTCATTATTTTTTTTCCTTAGCAACAGAGGAGTTTGAGTTGTAGGGTTGATAATTGATAGGTTGGTCAGGTCAGAGCTGATCAGACCGATGGATGAGAGGAGCAGCTGCTGCAACAATTTTCTCTGGTTTTGGATTCTTCGTTTAATGTGGAGTAGGCTTGGGTGGTATCAGTTTTTTCATACGTTCATACTTTCCTTGAATTTCTCCGGGGTATTCAGTATATGAAAGTATCATTTTCCTGTTTCAATTTCAAAATAAAAAGCATTCTGACAAAGTTTCCGCCGACAGAATCATTTTAATTGTTGACACAAGGCTTTTTACTGTGAGACATTTGCAGGACAGTGTTGTTGACAATGCATTAGTTTGCACAGCTTCATAAATGAGAGTAGTATGTGCTTTTAATAGTGAAGTAGTTATAGCAGGCAGCTCTGCAGCAGTACCACAACAGTGTGTATTAATTCACACTGCCAATGTGAATTAATACACACTGCTCATGCATGCAGTGTGGCCCAGGTGTAACCTCCAGGGCACGTGATGCACACTGCATGCAAAACATCCTCAATACAGCCTCTCCAGTATGAAGTTAATAGAAAGATGAGGGTCCATGTTTTTGACAGTATTTTATCACACTGTCTGTATTTCTAGATAACCTGGTACACCATAAGACCATGATACCGCCCGTACTTACTGTGGAGGTATGCAAGAGAAAAAAGAAGACTTTTTTCACAAAGACTGAGTGAAGTATTTCTTTAATTCTCCACAGTTCTACAGCTCTGGCTCTGGCAGTACCACTAGTGTGAGATAAAGGTACAAACCATGGACTAGGTTTCCGTAGTTACCAGTCAGCAACTTATGTAAGTTAACTTTATCATCACGCAGGCCAGCAGTACACATGTGGAGCTAAAACACTCTGGCCTCGAGGATTGTTCAGTTTGTGTTGCTCAGTGTTGACAGTTCAACAACCCCTGATCCAGTGTGACTAAACTAATTATCTGTTATGTGACCCATTTCAAACTTGTGTTTTGCTCCACTTTGTCAGTGTGTGTGTGTGTGTGTGTGCATCATGTGCCAAGCTGCTCTTGTGTTAAATTGTCCAACTAGTGAATAGAAGCTATGTAGATCTGTAGCCAATTTTCAACCAGTGGAATAAATTCAACATATCAACGCACGCATGCAGAGAGAGAGCTCTGAATGAGCGGCTCTACTGGCTTCTAACACAAAACATAATTATCACCAGGCTTAATTGGTCCCATCGGTGGTACGGAACGACCCGTGGCTGACAGGCTGTAGATGAACTTCAAACATTTGGACGATTCTGGTATCAATTTAGGGGAAATTGTGTTTCTGTGTGCATGCGTGACTATGAGTAGGCTGGAATGTGCATGAACAAAGCTGATTAAAACAATTAATGTTCTAATCAAAGGCTGGTGGCTTCATGATCAGAGTCCAACTGTCTGATGTTGGTCATTAAATTACCTCATGGAATCTTAATTTTAAAAACTGTAGCATCCAAACCAAAAATAACTTGTAAAGAAGCCGCGAGAGACAAGCATGTCTCTTCAAAGCTATTTAGGTATGTAGAAGTAATCACGAAAAGGGCTTTATTCAAGCAGATTACAGTTGAGATGATGATGTAATGCTGAACAATTTGGCAGCACGGAAAGGTCTTGATTAGAGTATCTACAGTAATCATCAGTGCAAAGAATGTTCTTTTGGGGTTGTAAAGTGTTTATCGAAATAGTTTTTCTTGATTGGTTGACCATTTGTTGAATGTTGCCATTTGTCATGTTGGCCATTTGCCCTATGATGATCCAGTAGGCCAAAAATTCTGTACTTTTATTGAAGAAAATCTTTTATTAAGGCTCTTTACTTTTGCTATTAAGTATTTCTACATGGTGGTATTGCTATCCACAGTAAAGTTGATAATCTAAGTACTTCTTTCACTTCTGCTTTAAGCTTGAGTAGACAGCAATCTGGAAGAGGCAAACAATAAACAAAAATCAGTAGAATTTTTAAATACATCCCCCGCAGCTCTCTCGTTCCTGTGCAAAGCCCCTCTCAACAGATAATCATGGGTATACGCACACGCTTCATACAGTAAGCCAGTGTTTCCCATACACGGATTTATTTTGTCAAACAGCACAAATTCACAGAAGACAGCCAGGAAAAACAAAAGAAGAGAAGAAGACAAAAAAGTGAAGAGTCCATAGAAAATGTACCGCACCGAAAAGCTATTCATGTTATTACTATTCGACATGCAACCAGTTTGTCACTTGCTAACTTGTTTGCTATGTGTAGTAACAAGTCAACCAGAAGAAGGTCCAATAGCAACTACGTGGAAGGGGGCATAGCGCCACCCACCATGGCAGACTCAGATATACTTCCATCAATAAATTAATTATTAAATTGAATTAAAATTAAATTGAAATGGCCTAATCGAGCTCTAACCGTAGCTTGAGTAAATTATGCATGTAAACGTACTGACTGACGGGGCATGCATGCGCTTCTGCATTTGCAGAGCGGCCAATAGGAATGCCGTCTCTCTGAAATGACCTGTGATTGGTCAGAGTCTCCCGTCACAGGCTAGACTTTCTAAAGCCTGAAAACAGAGCCAGGCTTTTCTCTTAGTCGACTTAAATTACATTATACAACAGTTAGCTCCAACCAATCAATTTAATAGGTTAAGAATCATTCGGTGAGTGCTGATATACAGTATAACAGCATTAGGACGTTTAACTCTTCATGTCTCACTCTTGGTTATACAGCGGTGTTCTTGAACAAGTCCCTGTGAGAGCTTTTCTGTGGACGTGTGGAGCTGTTACCTGTGCTGTTGTTTTTAGCTTAGCTGCCTCGGTATAGCTAGCTGTTAAAAACCACATGGTTCTTCAAGACTGTACACAACTATGTTAGGAACATGTGGCGTGGAGATGAGGACCCCTTTAAAACCCGGTAATGGGATGTTTGACAGACGCTCGCCCGGCAGGGACTTTAAGGTTGACCTGCCCTCTCCCTTCACTGGAGACGGGAGCCAGAGTTTGGTCAGCTGGGTGAGGCAGCTGGAGGTGGCTGTCAGACTGAGTGTGGGAGGCTGCAGAGACTGCAGTTATGAGCTGGGGAGGATTTTTTCTACTCGAAACTCAAGAGGGACACACTATATACAACAGGCTGTTACAGTTAACAGACTCTAATTTCACAGGAAACATACGGATAATTGTACCCGATGCTAAGCAGCTGGTCTGTGCATAACGTGTAGACCCAGCAAACAAAAAATAGCAGGCTAATTTGCTGACAAATGTTTATGTGTTGTTAGGCAACAGCTCTCACCTCCAGCGTTTGTGGAACTATTTGTGTTGGCGGAGCCCAAAAAATCATTAGATGAACAAACAAATCATTATCTGTTGTCGCTTAATGATGCTTGAAGAACTGCTGTTATACTGTTTATCATCACGGCTGTGAATATCTACGACCAAATCACAGCTGTGATAATAAACAGCACAACAGTACGACCTCTGCAGTGTGATATTGCTTTATATGCTCAAAGATTGTTGTGAGATTTTTTTCTCAGAAACTTTCTCAAAATGAAACTGCATACCCCAGCTTTAGGTCTCTGAAAATACTCAGCAGCTGGGTTGTGTTTATATTTCATGGATGGGTATGAATATGATAACCCACTGGAATATACACCCATCTTCTTACTTTGCAGTATATATATTGAAGTATCAAAGTGGGTGTAGGAGAGGAAATAAAGGAGCTGAAACTCCACAGTGCCAGACAGCCACTGGAGCTGCCTCGTCAGCTGGATGGCCGGATGTGTGTGTTGGTGAGAGAATTACACCTGCTGTTTAGTCTTACTCGCTGGTAGTCGAGGTTAGCGGGAGCAAACTGAGAGTTGCCAGGTAGGGATTATAGCTTTGACATGTGTGTGAGTGAGTGAGTGTGTGTGTGTGTATGTGTGAGAGAGAGTGTGTAGGAGTGTGTTCACAGAAACTGTTTTCCTGTCTCGCTTGCCAAGGCCACAGATATTCAAGGTGCTCACACCACAATGTTCAAACATTTGTTAGCAATTAGCCTCGGCCACAAAACTGACTTTCAACAAAACACATGGACCCTCCCTCTCCCTCCCTTTTCCTTTTTTTTCACCCTGTCCCTTTTCCAGTCCCTCCCTCATTTTTCCAGTTTCTTTGTTCCCCTCCCATCTCTCTCTCTCTTTTTTACCACCCTTCTTCTTTCTCCTCATCCCCACTAGCTCCATTTCCTCCCTACCTCTCTTAAGTTGCACATGGTTTCTGTCGGAGGAGGTTCAGTTTCCTCAGGCTCTGGATGGGAGAGGGATGATGCCAGAAAGCTGCAGGCGAGCACACATGTTCCAAACTTAAGAGGAGCTTTGACCAGTTTCCTTCAGCACTGATAGACTTGCAAGAATATTGGAAAAAAATCTAAAAATTAGACAGTTTTTCTTGGGTTGCAGAGGTGCTTCTTTTTGTTCATATGGATTAACGTCCAATGTGGCTGAATTGTGAAGGGTTAGCCTGTTGTTCACCAATTTTCCAATATGTGGAAGTAAGATATTTTGAGACTTTGGCCTTTCTTCTTTCTATGGAAAACTGGAAAATGTTTAATGAATGAGTTTGCTGGCGCCTCAGAGGTACATTTTTGACTACCTTTGTTATTCCTGGACACTTGCTTTGTGGGAAAAAAGGTGAAGAGGATTGCAATATCACCACCTGCAAGTTGAGCATCGGCACATTAGACCACAAGTTGTTGGATTCTTGAGTGCGCAATCATGAAAGGTAGTGTAATGTCTCTGATTTCTTAATTCTGAGCACCTGTAAAATATCCTGTTACATTACTTTCTTGTCATGCAAAAAACATTTCTTACCAATGCATTGGCAAGTGTGAAAACACTTCAAATGTACACAGGAACAGTATCTGTCATTGTGGCATGAGAGCAAGTAGGCACCTGCACAGGGCACCAGCGACCACATATGCTTCTCATCTGCTGTGAAACTTGGCGGTGCTGATCCTGAGAAAGTGCCGGTTTGTTGTTCTTGGATGTGAGACTTTGATCAGTCAGCTTTAAATCGCTCATATGTGTGTGTGTGTGTGTGTGTGTGTGTGTGTGTGCGTGCGCGTGCACACCACAACCCTGTTTCATAAAACATTAAATGTTCTCGAGCCCTGCCAATCTGCCGCAGATTGACTTAATATCCCCCTTTAGAGGAAGGCGAGTGAAAGCATAACATTTGAATTTGAGCTTTTTCACAACATGGCATGAAAGGAGAGCTGCCACCGTCTTTGAAGAGGGCCGGGGCTCGTACATGGTTCCCAGACGTACAGTGTGAGAAGTTAACGGCTGACACAGATGGAAGGATACAGTGAAAAGAGGGGGATAAAAGAGAGGGGATGAGATGGAGCAGGAATAAAACCCACATGTGGGGTAGCCGTTTGAAAAAAGATCTTGAGACCTGTTGACATATTCATTACAAAAATTAATTGGCATATGATGGAATTGTTCCTGTATTTATTATTGTTGTTAACTGAAATCTAACTGTAGTCTTTCAGCTGTTTAAATACTTTGTGTCTTTCCTTGGATTTTGTTCAGGGATGGCGTTTTAGTTTTCGTGGATGGCGTTTCAGTTTCAGTGGTGGTGCTGTTTTCACTTTGCCATTCACTATAAAACTCTCATCCAAACAGGTAACATTAAATGTAAAAACTTCTGTTAGAATGAAATAACAGTCTGATCTCCTCTTTTCCTGTTGTGAATATTACTAATTGGCTCTGCATTACAATACAAATACAATACTGCTTCTTGTGTTAGCTTGGATCATAAACTGGTAAAGATGTGTAGTTTTTAGTCTTTCAGCACAATATTGTGTGGCCATTAAATTTAAATGTAAAATCCTTTTTACTTAGTTCTCACTTTAAAACAAGTCAGCTGAAAACAAAGTCAGCTGAAGCCTGTACTTTCAACTAACTCAAGGAGTTGGGAACTTTAGCTATGTTAATTAGCTTGCTAGCCAAAGCGGATACAGTCCGCTGGCAACAGTTATCGACTCAGCCTGGGAGGAATGACAGTTTCAAGCTGGAAATAAAAAGCTGTTTTTGGCTACCTTTTGTAAGAAATCAAGGAAAAAGTAAATTAGTGAATCTGCCATCGCTTTGAACTGTATTTGTGCTATACAAAAACAAAAAGCAGACAGCAGTAACGAGGGGGCGGGGCTTAGCAAACAGTGATTGTGCTAACTTTTCAGTTTATCTGGTGCAATGCCATCAGGGTTGGAAAGGTACTTTTTTGTTCACCTGCCATGGTGGCTGTTGAACTCCAAAATGTACCAGCCATCCATAGATTACCATTTTGCTTTTGGCTGATGAGTAGAAAATCTAGCAGTCGCTTACATATTTTATCGGCATTTGGCTGGTGGCTTTTACTAATTTACAACCCTGCATGCCATTCTTCTGACAGCCCCATTATTCCAAAACCCTAATAGTCCAAAAAAATTTTCATTGAACCAAAAGCCTGTTATCCCGAAAACAAACATCCATTGCTCTGAGGGCCCATTTATCTGATAATGAAAAAATGTACCAGTTAGAAAGATTCAAGGCCTGTAATCAGTCAGCCTGTCTGCGGTATTTTTTCTGCCTCTCATTGGCTTACCCTGATATTCTTACCCTAACCAATCTCACTCCTCATACCGAAGCCTAACCAATTTAACCATAGAAGAACGTGAGCACTCGCTCTTAAGTAGGGAAGGTCATGCCTTCAACATATAGGCAAAAAAAATTGACACCTAGGACGGTATGATGGTATGTTTGGTGTGTGTATTTTCCAGAGCAATAGGCCTTCAAAGCCACAGTTTGTTTTTGAGATAATGAGCTGTTGGACAAAGGGAAATTTTTTGGACAAATGGGGTTTTCGGAATAAAAAGCTGTCAGAAAAAACTGACAGTTTTGACAGTTTTCTAAACAAAATTCTTCTTCTTGATGAAAAAAACATATACAGCCACCTAGTGGTATCATGAGTAGGAGGTTGCATTTTTCTGTAGGCTCTGCAGTGTGGTTTTGGAAGTGAAACGTGAGCACAGGTAGTTCCTCACCCCAGTCAGGGCTCTTGGCTTATTGTGGGTGTTTCTTTGAGAATATTTAGTTCATTAGTTTCAGGTTGGTTTATGGACATCTTATGTAGAAATGATTTTCATAATAGGAAAACCAGGCAGTAGGATTGTAAAGGTTTTTACGTAATGAGTTTGTCTTATTTCAGTCTATGGAATAAAGTTGCAAAAGTGCAGTAGTTTAGTGTAGTTTAGTAGTAGTTTAAGTGCAGTTTATTGCGTTGGTTATTAGTGTTCAATAATTTAGTTGCTCAATATGCTTTCTAATTTGGAGTATGCTATAGGTTCTTGGTTTTTAGTGCCATTTTGACATTTTTTTCTAAATGCAGGGAGTATGAATTTGGATTTCACTTTCTTTTACATGACCTTTTACAAGTAATCAAGGAAATCTTACAAGTTTTAAAAAAGGAAATCAAATCAGCTTAAAGCTTAAATTCAAGCAGGGATATTGTATCTGCTCCCGTCCGATCTCAAGTGGAGAAACTGCCACAAGCTAAGAGATGATACAACATACTGACTCCCAAGAACTTATACAGTACTCTCCTCAGCCGAGCAGTACAGGAGGTCTGTTAATGTGGTTTCCAGTCTTGCTGAGAGCGGGTTCAGCCCTGCCCGACCAGAACTAAACATGCTGCCTCATACATTCCTAACAGGGCTTGAGGGGAGGGGAGTCAGAGGAGATGAGGCAGGTGTATGGCTGGCAACAGAGAAGGAAAGAGTGAGGGAAGGGGAGAAAAGAAAGGAGGTACAGAATAAGAGGCAGATTTTCTTGTTTTTAATTCCACTTTTGCTCTGGCAGCGTTAGAAATTTACAGTCAAAGCATTTTGAATTTGGATTGAAAGGAGAACAAGGAAAAAGTCATATTGACTTGTTCTTTCTGTATCCAGCGTGCACTTTTTCATTTATTTTTGCCCGCTTTGATTAATTATCTGAAATATGTCCGCTGGACTTTTTCCTGGTTTCACACCAACTCCAGCTGCAAACGCATAAAAATGTTGAGTGCGCAGCAACTGGACACTTACTCAAGAAGAAATAGGTGTTAGATATATAGAAGCAGCTGTTTATTTTTCCCAGTTGATTTACTTTTAATCATTGGTAGTGCTGTTTATATAACTTTTATACAGATAAGGCCAAAGGTATATGGAAACTCCCATTTATATACCTCTCTGTACTGTTAGTTTTCCTTAGTTCTAATGAAGGACAGCACTGATGTTACAGCATACACTGATTTTCCAGACAATTTTGGCTTCTATCTCGTCAACAGTTTTTCTGTGCACATACCAATTATCCCACACACAAACCTCATAATGTGGTTGGTGGTTAATTTGTAAATTCATCACTAACTTTTTGCATTAAGTCCTTTTTAAGTGATGCTAGATTCAAAGTATTGGTTTTTTGGATCAGGTTGCACCATGAAAACCTTAAGATGGACTTAAGTTTCATGTGAACTGGTTGTAATGAAACATCTATAGCATTGTGAACTTAAAAACAAACAGTAAACAGGAAGTAAACAGGTAGCATAAGTTTCAAAAATATAAGTTTAGGGACTAAGAGATATGTTTTGAGCGGACTGTTAGTTATATTCTCACAGTTTAGATTGTGTGGAAAACAAATGTTAATTTAACTAACGGTTTTTGGTCATTTAGTCTAACTTTATTTACATAAACTTGTAAGTTTGAGGTTAATTGTGTTATTTTTTATGAAATGCAATCTCAAATCTTCCTGATTTACATCATTATTGAACAGCATTTTGACCCATTACGTCATTACTTTGAACAGGTAATATATAGCTAGTTACTCACAATCAGTCACTACTAACTAAATATACTGATGTATAAAATATCCGACCAAATTGCCAGAAAAAAAATTGGCATTGGCAATTCTAGTCATGGATTTGTTACATTTGTACCTTCTTATGAAGTGGATAGGTCAAAAAATTTCTGGTTTTAAGAATGCTGTGGTTAATGCGTGGGTAGTTTTAGGCACAAAAAACAGTTGGTTATGGTTAGCAAAAGATCAAGTTTTGTCTTATAAACAAACAACTGGAGTAGCTGTCAGTGTCTCAGTAAAAGTCAACCACTTTTTGAGCCACAGTCCCTGCTGGAAACACAGCAATGCATTGGTAAAAAATCAACAACTTTTCAATGCACTATCCGGTCTGGTAACCCAGCAATGTCTTGTTAAAAAATAACTGCTTTTTGTGGCAGTATACCCAGTGGAAAAAAAGCGAGTGGTGCTGTCTACCGCTGTAAACAAAAGGCACTGTAAACACTGATAACAAGCTAAAAACCATATGGTTCTGTTAATTGTTGGTCGAATGGCGATTGAAATTTGTCTGCTGCTCGGAAGGCATCTTGCCTAGGTGTCATGCCATCTACCATCTCCTCCACCTCCTGATCACGAAGTTATAGCTCAAATACTACATCACTTTAGAAAACTTGATATGATACATATAATACATACAAATGTATCATGTTCGTTTATTTATTATTTTTTCTGGAAACTGGGTTGAAATATCACCTTTGGTAAACACTCTTGTTTTGTAAGCTAAATGTGTCTTTGCTAAAAGCTGATGCAACTGGATTCAGGTCCATAAAGAAACTTTCAAACGTTTCTTTTGAAAAGATTTTCTTATTCTTATCTTTATTGTGTATAGCTGAAAAGTCCCTATAGTAGGGTGATCATGTGAAATGTATGGGGCAAGTGAGAAAATAGGGAAAGGCCTGAAAACCCACTCAAAACATTAGAAAATATTGTACACGCCCTTTGGCCTTGAAGGCCTGTAAACCCAACCAGGCTTGTCTTTGTGTCTCAGCCTGGCTGTCCAAAGTGGTTTTACTCCTGAGAAAGCATGATGTGTTTATGGGATCGTGACTCTGAAAATCTCCTATTTCACTGGCAAACCACAATAAAAGAACATTTTCTTGTAATGGCTCGTCCATAACTTCAGCCTCGCAGTCTGCAGCAACACATACCAGGCGTTTATAGTTTTGCAAAAAGACCACACATTCCAGTCAGAGGGCACCTAAATGGCTTGGATGTCAACAGAGGTTTGGAGAGCAACTCATTTGGCTTTACGAGTTGTGGTCAAGACCTCCGCTCTGATCTGGAGCAGGGCCCATCTCTGGACTCCTGGTTTCACTTAAGGCTGGGACTTGCTGAGGTTCTTGAGGGAGATTTTCTGGTCAGCCTAACTAAAATGAATTAATGAACGAGAGGAACATCAAAAAGCACGACTTGTTTAATCTATGCATCTTTACGTGTGTAGAGGGCATTTCCGTCTGCATGTAAAATCAGAGCATGGAGTGATGTGGTGAGGTTAAAGGGCTTTCAGGGCATGTTATTCACCAAGGATAACATTTTGCACAATCCCCTGGCAAAATATAAACCCAGAGGGGGAATGGAAGGGGGGGACAGGGCGGGGAAGGGGTTTGGAAAGTCCAAAAACCTCTGAGAATGAACCACCACAGAGGAACCACAAACATGAAGTGGTGCTGATGGTTAGCTGACTCAAGTTAGAGGCCTGGTGCTACGTTCACATACACCAATGGTCTGATGGTGAGAAAGGATGAAGGCTAAGTGACTGTGTAGGTGAAGAACAACATCCTAATATTGTAGTTTTCATTTTTTGTATTTCATAAAGTTTATCTTCTAGTCCAAACTCTCGCCATTATGGCAAAACGAGGCATTTGAATATGTTTGAGAACATATTCTTCATGTATATTCAGCCTAGTTTTACCATTTGATAAGATTTAGATTCGAGTTTGAAAGAGAAAAAAAAGGGTCGGGTAAGTGTCTTGATCAGCTCCTACTCTTTTGAGTCTGTACTGGTGGTGGCAGGGTTGGAGGGCAACCCACATTGAAATTTTTTTAGTTGTGGTGGCTGGTCCACTGTACACCTGAACCAGCAACCTACAGTGCAGTATACTGACTGGAACCACAACAAGCTCCTACTAAATATTTTTGTCAGGCATTTTTGTTGAGCTTTTGTTTGCGAGCTGATTATCCTTTTATGGGACATTAGGCCTTACATGAGACCATTTTTGTATTCCTTGTTACTCTTTACTATAAGGGTTGCTCATGCAAGAGTAGTCACATTTACATTGTTCTCCCAACTGCACAAACTTGTCATTACTTGAATGTTTCAGTATGATGAATGCCACCTGTTTGTGGGGAGGTGAGCCTTCCTGAGATTTAATAATTCACATAATAGACACCCCAAAAGTTGACACAAAAGGCTGCATTTTGTGCTGTTTGTGGCTACAATTTGGGGACAGACAAATGAGACCGAGTTCCATTTACCTTGGAGGTCGGAGCTGGAAATGTTGTCACACACGGGTTGACCACGCTCCGGTGCAGCAAGTTTGTAAACCAGGATGGACGCCTCCAGGGAAATGTTTTGGTGTTGGTGAGAGTATGACTTTCCAAGTCAAAAAACAGATTTTAGTGGGTGTTTTAGTTGAAATTTCCAACAGGGAACTTGGAAGTTACAACTTTCCAGTTTAAATAGAGCGTGGAGAGAGTCTGAGAATAGATCGACATCATGTAGATCACAACCACCTGAGCGATGGATTATGTTTTTTTTGTGTTGTCTGCTTTGTGATAGTGACTTGACAATCTCTGATGAACCATTAGAGGTGTTGCTGTATTAAATTAAAATCACTACAGTGTGTAAAACTTCTGATTTTTGCCAGCAGTTTTTTTTTTTTAAGGAGGATGTTATTGGTGTGACATAGGGTGTCCGCATACTCATGGAATGCAGTTCTTGTTGAACTAAATACAAAATTTAATAGTATGGTATAATTTCTGTGTGTAGTAGCAGTATTGTTTTCACTTCAGTGACCTTGACCTTGAGTGGAGAGCTGCCTTTATATTTAGATTATAAAACCAAGGGATCAGGTGTCAAAATAGCCTTGTAATATAGAAAATCATAAAAAGTATTCTTAGCAGAATTTGGAAAAATGGTCATTTTTCTGACCTTGTTGTACTTTTATTGAATTATCCACCATTCTGAACTGTATCCTTTGGAGAAAAAACTCTAGGAAATGTTTAGCTCTGCTGATTTTGTTTAATTCAGTTGTTCAAGGCTTTCCTGGAAATACACATCCTTACAGTATATTTACTTCTTGTCACAGCATAAGTACACGTTTGCTCGGCTCTCAGTTTGTTTTCAAACTGCAGTGAAACTTTTCCATCCTTAGTCCGCCTCCCTGTCTGGATAAATGTGAAGAAGAAAACATGTCTGGTTAGATCTTTTCTGAACAACATTAAACTGCAAATAATCCATGTATTCCGTTTTATAGTTTGTATTTCTGAATTTTACTGTGGTCACAGATGCATTTTATCGGTCAGTTATCCCTGTTGTCCCTGTAATTCATGTTAAGCTTTTTTTTATTTTGCTGCTGAATTTGGTCCTGAACACATTTTTAGATTTCTCATTGTTTTCTTGAAGTAGTGCATCCCAGTACAAAGATCCCCTAACATTAAAAGAGTTCCTATTTTAACCCAAACCATGACTTTTTAACTAAACCTAGCCCAACCTAAACCATAGTGTTCTCACACCAGTAAAAAGATTTATTTTTCAATAGTTATGTTAACTGTTTAGGAGGGCAAAAAAAAATAGTGTCGTCCTGTCAATAGGGGCATCAGGTCAGATAACACTCCTACACACTGTTCCATAAGGCATGGACAAAGTATTATTATCATAATATCATCATAATTTTCTTAATGCCACATTATATTTCAATCCTTTTTAGGGCCCTGAAGAGATAAAATGATCCAGTAATTTGCAATGATAAAAGCAAAAGTTTAAAGCAGTCGGAAAAAGTAAGCAAAAATCTTTGCGTCTGAAATGTGCGTTGTTGTTCTTCTTTAAATTCTGTTAATCATCTTGCCAAGACTGCCAGGAAGGATTTGCGTTTTTGCAGTGCCACATTTTGCAGGAACTACTTCAAACCTTGAAGTTGTTTTTTCTCCTAATGCAGTTTTCTTAGAAAAATAACATCAAAACCAGTGGATTGAGACCTTGTTGCAAGGGTGGCTTTAAATGGTTTGATCCCTCTCAGTAACAGAAAAGCAAAGTGTGTAATGTGTTAAACAGGATATTAAGGTTTTTCACAGATGCTTTGCTCCACCACACATTTGACCAAGTGCACAAGCAAGTGTAAACTTGACAAAGAACGAGTGTGTTCACTGAATTAGACTGAACTAAGTACAGTTTTCAGTAGTTTCACAGTGTTTTGCCATTGCCCGACTGTATAGGTGTGACCTGGTAGGGGCCACATGTTGTGCTGCTGTCACATCAGCTTAGTTCTGCTCTGTGAGTGTTGGACAGGTCGACTTCCTCACTAACGAGACAGACATGAGGGTTATTTCCACAGAGAGTACAGGGAAAACATGAGGGGAGAAAAAAGGAGAGGGAGGGAGGTGAAGGAGGAGAAACATAAACGAGGAACAGGCAGATATATGAGGGTGGATACTGATGGTGATATTTTGAAATTTCAGCTTTCAATAGCAAATAATGTGCTGACATTTCGACATTTCGATCTGACCAGTTTCATGCCACAGAAGTCCAAGAAATGACAAAAATTCAGTTTTCCCCCAGACATGTATTTTAATCAGGGTGGGAAAGTCTCTGAAACAGGATTTAGACCATATGGGACACAAATTCTCCACTGAAAACCAGAAAAATGATGGCACGTAACGTAACTAATAACCTTACCATATTGATTACTTGAACCACTCTTTATACTTCGACTGCTTTCAGATTGAAGTCATGTATTTTCATTCTTTGAAAAAACAGTGAAAGACTGAGATGTCAGTCAGTGTGAACCTGTGGGTCCTGGTTTTTTTGAAGATGCCACTTGATGCTCTCCACCCACCCACCATTTGGGACCAAATACCCTCAGGACATGGCATTTACATGCTCCAACACGTAAACAGAATACTCCAAAAACCTGATCATAAACAGGTTATTCGTGTCATATAAAACACACTCAGTGTAACCCAGGAGGAGTCTGTGCAGGTCAGCTTACTTGCTTTCCTTGTGAAAAATATCATTTGGACATGTAATTTTTTGTCTTTCTTGCCTCGTATCTTCAACATCCTTGTCTCCTCTCCTGCCATTTTCCTCTCCCTCTGTCCTCCCTTCATCATTATGTCAGCCTCAGTTTTTTGTGACTTAGATCTGACCTCAGCTGCTCCACCGCTGACTGACATAAACATCTTCGTCATTGTGGTGTTTGCAGGCCAAGTGTACTTTTCTCTATCAAAACTTTACTGGCATTGTTTTTGGAGAAAATATCATGTGTGTTCTTTATTTGGTTTAAGCTAAATTTAAACAGTGAGTTCATTTGTGGAAACTTAAAATTGAAGTTCTCAAGTTTCATCCCTGTTTGTGTCACCACCTATCCCATAATACTAAACGAAGACTGTTTTTTGCCTCTCAAAGACCAAAGAAAAACCTTTCCTCTTATTGAATTAATTTCAAATATGCAGAATTAGGTTGAATATTTGCACTCTAACAGTCTGGTGTGGATGTGCTAAGTACACAAGGAATGATAACATTTATACATGTTAAAAAACAATCTAAATTATGTATGACAAATTATGATTCTGACACATCAGAATCATAATTTAGATCTTCGTCAGAAATTGTGTTCAACTGCTCCTGATTTTATTCTTTTCCCAAGCCATTTTTCTCCTTTTTGTTCCTCATGAGAAGCCAGACCTCTCTTCATGTTGAGCTGATTATGTGGTTAACCACAGATATTGATCCACAGCAGACATTTTGGTTTCAGAAATTATTTTGCAACATTTTGTATTGGCCCGAGAAATGGAATGAAAAAAATAAAATATCTTTTTACAACTCAAAATGTAAACCAGTAAATCCTCACTTACAGCGGCACCAATTTTTCACTTACATAAAAACACACTATAGGGACCAAAATTACACAGTTGCAGTGACAGACAACAGAAGTCACCCTTTAGCTCTTTAACAGTTTGTAGCTTAATCCTCATGCATGTGACAGTAGATTTATTCAGCTTAGATTAAGAACAACTACAATTAGATTCAACCCAGTGACCTGGTTTCCTGTCAGACCATGGTATGCTTACTGTGTTCCAATATTTACCCGTATTTTCACCAAAAAGTACGAGGTATTTGAATGAATATGGTTGGATGTCACTATTTAGCTGGTAGCCAAGCAGCCTATGAATGAGCAGCTGCTGCCAATCGGCTATTGCAAGTCTGATTTAAGGACAACCACTAACCTCTGAAAAATGAAACCAGTGCTGAAGTGCCAAAAACTGCAGTTGTTTGAATGACCACCCGAGGCTTGCTTGAAAATCAATACCCATAAACCCCCATGTTAAAATGCCCATCTTCACAGCAGCATGTTTACAGCCTGGTACAAAGAAACGGTTTGGTCTCTATAGCTGATTTAAAAATTCACAACAACTTTACAGGGGGTTAATGTTTATATAACTCACACATTTACATTTTAATAAGGGCCAAAGTTACGCATAAACAAGGGCAGGCTGCTTTGATTGACAGGCTGTCTGATGATAGAGCCTTTCATTTAGATCCGCCCCTCACTCCCCCACTGTGCCAACCTCTTGCCAAAACATGGTCACTTCTCGCTCCCAAAAAATAATTAGATAAATAGCAAAGATGACGACAGCCAAAATGCTGAACAAGAGGCTTCAGATTGGGAGTCCAAAAACCAATGGATGATGTCACAATAGCAGCATCAATTATTTTTACACTCTATGCGTCAGGGGCATGTTCACTCTGAAAACAAGTGTGCGCTGTTTTGCTACGGTTTTCAGGTTGGACCGTCGTCCAACCTGAAAACCGTAGCAAAACTTTGGGGTGCATTTTCTTTCATTTGGTGGGTGTGTCAGAGGTGTTACTCAGTCAGCAGCGACAAATAATATAAACCAAATTCTGGTTGATGTTCACTTATTTCACATTTTTGTTTTATTTCACACTTGCTTTGGCAATAAAAATGCATTTCCCATGCCAGTAAAGCTCCTTTGAAGAGAAATTGAATTAAACCCTGCCGTACTCCTGCTTAGGGGGCCGTACACATGCCGCGTCTTTATCCGCCTGGAAAATCCGAGGTTGGGCGCTGGGTGCTTCTCTTGTGTCCACTTTATGCCAACTCTCATGAGTGTGAAGGCAGGTTGTGTGAGGTTGCTAAGCGACCATAACAAGCTCTGTATCATCGCCCTCTTTATCAAGCACACTGAGTGTAGAGCTGATCTTCCTCCGGGGGTTTCTTAAGTGTGAGTTGGGCCTAATTTATGGTCTGTGGGAGAAATGTAAAGCTCTGGTTATCCCTGCATTTAAATGATCAACTTCAAGACTGATGTTTACAGAGGAAGGGGAAGATATTTGGTAGCTGTAATTGGTTGTTCCTCGTCACAGCTGCACACGTCTCTACTGTGTCAGCGTGGCTTTTGAGCGCGTCTTCTGTGTGCCTCCATAGAAAACAATAGAAATAAGCCTGCTGAAAACGTAGCGTGTGGCCTCTTACGCAACAAGATACTCAACGTGCCATCATTTCTGTTTAATAAATGTTTTACACACAACAAGGAGAAATCCTAATGCTTTTCAGACTCACTTTTTAGTTTACAGGTGGACTCGAAGCATACATTTTTAGTGGAATATTCCTTAAGATTACATCACATCTGTCTAGACTCAGTCAACACATTTTCCACCATCAGAGGCGTCATTGCAGAGTCATTTAGCTGTGCTCATTTTCAGGTGCAGCACTGAAGCCAGTCTGGAGTCGCATGTGTGACCACATACTTTACATTATACAGTAACATTTCCGCAGTCTGACACTGTTTGCTTTAAGGCCAGCTCGTCTGGCAATATCGACACAGCACCATGGCAGAGTGTCCAACTGTCTCTCTTCAGCTACTCACCAACCTGCCAAGCCTCTTTTTCCCTGCTTGTTAGTATATATGAATGTGTTTCACAGTTATTTTCCTTCAGAAAAAGCCTCTGCTGCTCCTCTACTGAGTGTGATTGCTTCCTAAACAGAAAGTGCCTATAAGGTGTGGTGTACAGTTAATGAAGTGTTATATAATGTCATTTGCTGTTTCACACAGTTATGAAAACATGCTGATTGTATTCGCCTTGTGTGGTTTATTAGCCTCTCTGGTTAAATTCTGTGGACGTCATGTTTCTCATTTCAGTCCTTTCCAGCAAAGACTGTGTGATGACAACCTCCTCAGACACACAATACTCCCACCACAATCACCACACAAAACCAACAACTGTTCTCATACTTCGCACCACTGTGGGGCTGTTTTCTCCTGAGTGAGCAGAGAAAACATTGGAGCTGAACAAAACCCTTCCTTTTTATTGTGCTGAGATAGCACTTGACATGCTCAGTACTATACAGTGACTTCAGGGGGCAGCTGTGGGGGACTGTGAGGCAGCTGGTTTTTATGAGTTATGACACGAGTATTAAAACTTGTTGGTGGCTCCAGCAGAATTGGTTTCAGTCAGCTAAATGTCTGTTCTGTTTCTCTCTTTTTTTCTTTATTTGGCAGATAACTATGGTGGATACGAGAACCAGCTTTTCAAAGGTAATGATCTGGATTTTTTTTTATTGTCTCAGAAACATAAATGTACACGGTTGTCACATCACTACATGATAAATATGGTACAATCAATTGGGAAGTAATATATTTGAAATTTCCACAGTTTTGTGTTATTTATTTGCTGCCCTTACAGAATCTTGTAAGATTTATCTTGAGAGGTGTCAGAGAAAAGTAGCCTAAGTGAGCAATTGAAAGGTCTTCCTTTTTATAGTGAAATAAAAATCGGCCATTGTTTAGCTTTTTTTATGAAAGTGAGATGAAACAATTAGTTTATGTTAATCCTAAAATGACAAACCATTTCTGTAACACATTTACAACTACTGTTTGCAGAGGTTAGTCTATGTCGCATCTGTTAAAGAAATATTTCTCTGATATATAGAGGGTCCTCACATAAAACTACGCCTTCTATGCCGTAGATAGACGCAAATACTTATGAAACTGGTGCTACATGAACAGAGAAAACAGGAAAAGAGCTGTGGCATTCATGTTTGTTAAAGACGTAGAGAACCTACAACTACCAAAATGCAGTGCGTCGCACCAGACCAATAAACGCTTTCGCTAGTAGGTGAGTAATCAGACTCGTTCGTTCAACACAACTACAGCTGTCTGGTAACAAATGACCTTGTATTACAGTAATTGCTTTAACGTGTCTGAAAACGTTTAAAGCAAGAAATAGGCAACGCAGTACTCTCAGATTTTTGGCCTCCGTTTTCACTGTGCAGGAAGCCGTATGGCATCCACTTCCTGTTCACAAACTCTCGCTACAGCTAAACAGCTAAAGAGGGCGTTAAGATATGTGTCTGAAAATATTTTAGGCAAGAAATACGCAGCGCAATAACAGAATCTTGGTTTGAATTCAGTCAGCCTAGTTTTATAGTTTGATATCTGGGGATATCACGGCACTGGCAAGATGGAGGGAAGTTTTCTACAGTTTGTCTACATAAGCTGCGTAAACTGTTTTGATAGAAATACTTTGTGAGATCTGTGTTACTGACTTGATGAGGAGTGTGTGCAGGTGCATTGGTCTGCCAGCCAAAATCCAATAGTTGACGCAAAATGACATATCTCATTGTACGGCTGATTTTTGCTCACCGTTCGGGTTGGGAGTTCCCTGCGCCGCTAACACGGGTGCATCTTATCACCATGAATCTGCACGTACTCCCCACGCCTCTGTGACGCAGATCCGGTTGAAAATTAGCAAAGTATCCCTTAAAAGAAATTATCGCTGATCTGCACTAATGTGATTAATAGTTTTTGTTCTCCCTTTTGCTTATTTGTTTTGTTTTTTTGTCTTTATTTTTTGTTTGTTTCTTCACTGATCAAAATGACATGACAATAAACACTACGAACGTTTATTTTGTTTTTGTGCGTTCCATGAGTTATGTATTTTGTCAGTGGTAGAGCATAGTGTTTTGAAATGATCGTGTTTAAATTTTTTTCCTTGTCTTTTTTTCCAGAGGAGGATTTCACTGGAGAGGAGGAAATGCCTTCATTTAGAGGTAAAGGCCACACACACACACACACACACACACACACACACACACACACACACGTGTCTAACAGCAACAAATAATGTTATCTGCTTAATGTAATTTTTTCTCATCAGCGACATACTGTGTAGACATTTGACCACTCTTTTTATGTGTTTATGCATTTGCCATGATGAACACACTTATTTCAGAAGTAAATAATCGTCTGATCATCTGATCAAGTATGCTGCATTGTCAAAGATTAAACTCCTATCAGAGCAGTTAAAAAATCAGCTTCACTTCAACCACATGACATTAAAATGATCTGATATGTGGAGCTGAAACGCGACATCAAGTCAGTTGAATAGACATAATAATCAGTAACAATTATGACAATAAATTAATTGTTGTTTTTTTTGGGGGGGGGGGGGCATGCCCAGATGTTTTCTTAGTGGTTTTGAGTTTATATTGTATTGCTTCTTTTGCCTAAGAAAATGAACTGAATACTTTTCCCACCACTGGTTATATGGATTCAATATGATGATTCTCTAAAAGGTTGAATAATCAAATTAAATCAAATGTCAGTGCACACTCTTATCATATTCTGATATTTTTGTTAGTATTTCTGCGTCATTGTAAATCATTGTTCTTTCAGGTCGTAGCAGAGGTGGCTGTATGAGGTGCCAGCAGAGCCACTCTCTCCAGCTGGCTGTCAAGGTCCTGTATGGATTTGTTGCATTCCTCATCATTACTGTTGCAGTGCTTGCAGCACTTGGTAAGTTTTTTTAACATTAAGTTGCAATCAATGAATCATGTGAAGTAAGTGTGTAAGCCAAAAATAGCCAATATATTATCTGCCGACAGCCCCACATGGCCATTAATCTCTCAGGTTGGATGCAGTTAACAGCCTTGTGATTAGTATGGCAATCCCACTGATTAATGCTGACAGTACGTGTTAAGAAAAGTGAGAACTGGGCTTTTCACGGGAAAAGATCAGACTCTACTTTCCTATGTATGTGTGTGTCTTAATAAAATACAGTCCATTTAACTCCCATAGATCAAATGACTGTGGTTCCGGGCCACATGTGCCATGTTTTACCTGACAGCTGCTCAGCACAAACAGATGCGTTTTACATTAACATCACATTTTATGGGGTTTGAAGGCCGTAAATCTTCATCTTTTACTGCCGTTCAGGGATCTCAGGAGTAAAGAGAGAGAAAGAGGGGCTTTCTGAGAGTGATGTGAAATCCCACAGCACGTGAACAGGCTCGTATTCAGGCACAAAAGAGAATAAAATATTATTTAATTACACATGTTGAAAACATGCGACCTACTGTACAAGTTCACTAAAGCTCTGCCACCAGCTGTTAGTGTCAGTTGGACATTTTGTTGCCATAGCAACCACTACTGGCAGAGTTTCTTAGCAGCTTACTCCATCTGGAAACCATGAGGTGGGTCGCTGGGTGCTACTCTTGTGCACCCAGGGCCCAGAGGCATTTAGCTTCTAATATTTTTAAGCATAGGGCTGTACTCAACTCAGAATCATCTCAGTGGAAATGGATTTGACAGTTCAATACAAATATTCAACTTTTTTTTTTTCCATACAGAGTTTTAAAGTGTGAACCGGCTCCACAGGACGTTCATTGTGACAGCTGCATTTATCTAATATAGTAAACAACGGCAGATTGCAAATGTGCAACATTTTTTGCCGACTCTAGATATCAAACAGAAGGCAAAGACTGTATTATATTAACTTGTTGTGAGCTGTACTCTCGCCACCTCTAAGCAGAAGAGCAGTCTCTCTCTCTCTCTCCCTCCATGCCAAGTATCTCCTTCGTGCCCCAGCTGCTTGAATCAAAGAGTAGTGTGAAAGTGATCACTCCGCAGCAAACTTAAAACTCAAAACGTCCCCAGCAGTCCAGTGCACAGCACACTGACTAGAAAAAAAAGAAAAACTCGACGGCTCAACTTGAAGCAATCCTAGCTGACTGAGAGGTCTCCGTCTGATGATTCGAATCTCCCACTTTAAAGGGGCAGCCCGAGCTAAGCAACCATAACCCTCTTAACCAGAAATCTCAAGTTCAGAACTAAAGCTCAGGGTGCACTGAAATGATGAGCTTCTCCTCCATAGTTACCATAGCCTAATATTTACAAAAAAGTGAAGAAAAGATGTTTGCTGGCTGTGATTGGTTTATCCTTGTCATAATGTGTTGTGCGTTTTTGTGCTCCAAAAGTTGAACAATGTTCGACTCAGGATGCAGCCATCACACCCTTGAAAATAGACGCCTGGAAATACTTACCCGCAACAATATTGGCACTCTCATTTTGCCTTCTTCGTGTCTACATTGCCAACAATGCTTTTGAGGCCAAAAAAAAGTGTGGCAAGTGTCTGGGCTTGTGTCATTGGTACATCAGCCATTTTGTGAGATTTTCAAATTTTAATTTAATTTTTTTAATTTTTTTTAAACATGTCTAATATTTAGGGATGAAAATCTGGATCATGACAATTATCATTACATTAGTATGGAGCAGCTGGTGATGTTGCCAAAAAAACATTACACATACTATTGTTGATATAATCGAACTGACACATAAAAACTCAACTCTACTTCTCACTGAAGAATAGACAACCTGTTTGGACCAGACTTGTTCTGCTTTCTGCTTTTGTTGTTCTCATCCCAGTTTGTTGCTAACAATATCTATCAGAAAGAGGTATAAAGGAGAAAATTATCCAAAAGTGGGATTACCATACAGATGTTTACTGCCAATAATATTGATAATGTTAATGTACATACATAGTGAGGACAGAAGAGTTAAACTGATACCGCTGTTGGATGTTTGCAGGTAAATGTTTAGCATGATAACAATATGAGACCTTTTATTGCCAAATCAAATGTCTGCACAAAGATGAGGTATCATCCTGAATTTCGATGGAGAATTTCAGCATCCTGTAGACAAGAACGATGTCCTGGGGAAACATAATTATCATTTTGTAAATGTCAATATTTTTCATAGGATATTGAGCATCAGCGAACACAATTGAGCATCGAAAGATAAACAAACATTTACAAACATTCATTGTACGCAACTGTGTGCCAACATACATATTAACATTCGCACCACATACACAGAATTGCTGCTCTTATAATGCTTTACACACAGGAACAGAGATTGGTTTATGTTTGTTTCAACTTCCAGCACAGCTGTACAACACCAAAGCCCTGGAAACTTAAGTATAAACACAAAAGATATTTCACTTGGCTGCAACTCTCAACTATGCATGTGCACAAGTAAAAACAGAAACAAATAACCTTTGATTTTCTGTTCCCTGCTGAACATCTGTGTTATAAAAAAACAAATTCTTCAGCAACAATCCGTTAAGTAAGAATGTGGAATAAGGTAACACTTTTAACACGCTCTGTGTTTCCTGGAACAAAGGATTGTTTGGAGTGAAATACATTTTTCCAAGTCGTCACATCCAAGACATTATAAAACAAATACTGCTGGTAATGCATGTGAAGAGTCTGTAGTGGCTGAATTGCACACAGTCTAGAAGAATATTGCCTACGAATTATTGCACAGACTTTAACAAAAGCCTTAAGCCATGTTCAGCATCACTGTCACTGCAACTAATACAGTAGAGCAGGTGGTATGTGCATGTGGAAACATTTATATAAGCAAACACACTATGGAACAGACCTGCATTAATCCTCTGAGTCAGGGTTTAGGACGCGAACACACACTGTACAAACTAGCACTCTCACAAATGTACACTTGTCCACACAAAACTTCACACTCACTAAATTGTTGTTGCTCTCTGGGGAAATATGTTGGGAGAGCAGGACCTGACCAGCTGGCTGAACCATCATTCATCACTGTTTTGGTTACGTTTGTTAGCTAATGAAAACTTTACATGTTTTATTGTCAGGGCTTAAATTACAACTTCCTGTTTGTACTTCTTTAAATACTTCCTATATCCTGTTAACACCAAGGTACTGCTGATGTTAATCATTTCTGTATTTACTCCTCAGGCTTCAGAACCATTCTTCATGGATATATGTGTGTTTAAAGCTATTAGTTTAATTCCTCATTGACCTACACTGACTTTAACAAGAACAAAACAGTGTTCGTTCACTGAAACTAAGGGAAATCACCATTTAAGACAAAAGAATATGTGATTTGATAAAAAAAAGAAACATTAATAACAATTTAATTAACTTTGGTGTGCCTCCAGTGTTTAGGAAGGTTGACAACCTGTCTGAGGAGGAGTCCGTCTACCAAAAGAAGATCAGCAGCGTTCAACAAGGAATAGAAGGTAAAGTGAAGTCAAGGTGGCCTCGTAGGGTCTCAACATTATTGGGAAACAACAACAATTAAAGAGTCTTCTAAGTTTTTAGAAATAACCAGAAAGGATTAACAGTTTCCGCAAGCAATAGCCATGGCCAGTGGCAT
The DNA here is from genome assembly GCF_026936395.1 of Plectropomus leopardus. Classification (NCBI taxonomy): domain Eukaryota; kingdom Metazoa; phylum Chordata; class Actinopteri; order Perciformes; family Serranidae; genus Plectropomus; species Plectropomus leopardus. Next base: position 20,922,433 of record NC_142191.1, on the reverse strand, counting down.
TTTGTTTTTGGGTTGTCTGTCCCTCCCATTCAAGTGAATGTGATATCCCAATAACACCTTAAGGGAATTTATTCAGCATGAATGCCCACTTGGATTTAGCAATGAATGAATTAGATTTTGGTGGTCAAAGGTCAAGGGCACTGTGACCTTGTGTCCGTCTCACTCTCATAGATGCAATATCTCAAGAACTCCTTGAGGGAGCTTCCTCAGATCTGTCAAATACGTCCAATTGGACTCAATAATGAACTGATTAGAATTTAGCAGTTAAACATCAAAGTCACTGGGAATTTGCGTCCGTTTCATTCTCGAGAATGTAATTTCTCAAGAGCACTTTCTTAAGAAATTTCATCATATTTGGCATAAACATCCACTTGGACTCAACGATGACACCATATTTTTTTCTTTTAATTTTCTGAAAAGTAGCTTTTAGACACACATGGTTTCTGCCCGACAGCAATAATATACACCAGCTGTTTTTAGATCCTTCATGAAGTGTGAAGCGGTACGGGTTATTAAGTATGATGTCAGGGGAGCTTAAAGGATCTTTTTCTCTTTCACACATATGGTTACCAAAGGCTGGTATGTATATATATATCATATACAGACATCTAGAATGTTTTTTCCATCCTGTCTTTCACTTTCTGTCTTTGTGTCTCCCCTTATTTCAGATCTGAGCTCCACCTCAAACTGTTCAGGCTGTCTGGATGTGACTCTGTACAGCGAGGAGATCAGCAGGCTGAAGAAAGAGTTTGAAGATATCCAGAGAATGATACTGGGACAGGAGCAGGTACTCCTTCAAGTCGCTTGCTTTGTTCAACCTTCAACTTCAACCTACATCCAAATACTGAAGATATTTAATCATTTTAAAACATAAAATGGAGAAAACAGCAAATCCTCACATTTGAGCTTTTAATAACAAACAGCAAATGGAAAACGGGTGCAGCCTATGACTCCATTCATGTCTGATCCCTACCTTTATTGTTCTGAATCCCCCTCCAGATCCTGGACCAGGCCTCCCAGACCCAGACCACCCTCAAGACTACCAGCAATCGACTGACACATGACATGCAAAACCACCTCATGTCGATCAAACTTCTCAACCAGTCGCTTGAAAGATACCTGGATCGTGTGGAGGGCTGGAAAGATGTGATTGAGGAAACCGAAGACAAAATGAAGAAGATTTCGGAGGATCAGTACGACATCAAAGCTACAGCGCAGCAAGTTAACACAACGGTGGCTCTCAGGTAAATAAAAAGATGCAAGAAAGAGAGAATAATCTGAACTGAGAAGATGACTCAGGTGTTTTTGCAAAGCAGTTAGATTGCTAGGGGTCAGATATGCAACATGAAGCTCATGTATCAGGCAAGCATTGCCATATTTTGTTTAGTGTGCCGTTACAGGCAAAATTACACACAGAAATGTTTAACAAAGGAGGAGCCAGCAAGGGGAAAACAAAGGAAAGGGCAGCGAGTTTAGTGGCAGAACACACTTCCTAATTCTTAAAATAAAATCCTCACTGACTACCTACAGCTGGAACAAAGGAGTAAAACACAAAGCTATCTGTCTACTCTGAGCCTAACTTACGAAGAAAGCACAGCTTGGACTGCTGATTTAAACCTACAGTAGGATGTAATCAATGGAGTTTAGCAGATATTTTTTTGTTGTTTTGAAATTCATACATTTTAATGTGGTGATGATATTTTTTGCAGTATGTGCAGGATTTATTCACAAAAATATCTTATGTTTCCTTTCCTGCAATAATTTAGATAGTTAAAGTAGTGGTTTAACAGAAAAAATCTAGGTAAACACTTGTTGGCAGTTTCAGTAGTTTGTAAAAAGCAAAATAATGTGAACACTGCACTTCACATGTGCACCCGTGTTTCCCTCTGCTCTCCAGTACAATGTGGATTGATGCACTGCAGAGAAAAGCAGATGAGGAGACTCTGGTCCTTCAAAAGTTGACCAGCGACTGGCAAAACTACACCCGAATTCTGAGCGCCCTCAAATCCAACACAAGCAGCACCACGCAAACGATGCGCTTCCTTCAGAACAACATCATAGCAGATCACCAGAGAATCGCCATGTCCACTGAGGTGTACTATGAACTCACCCAGCAGGTGTGTGTGTATGCATTTCTCATTATTTACAAAATAGAAATGCTGTGATTGGAAGGCTTTTAATGTGAAAAATGTTGTTTAAATGACGGCATCAGTTCTGTAAAATAGAAAAGTAGGAAAGGATGAAAGAAAGAAAGAAGAAGAAAAAAGAAAGAAAAAGGATGATGAAAGTTAATTCTCTTAAAAATATCAACTCAGAGCAAATAACTGGTTAGTTACTGTGTGGTTGTCATAGCAGGATTTCCCCACACATTTATTTATTTGTGGCAGCTTGCCACGATCAAAACATATTCCAACACGTATTGATTTTATATTTTTGGAGCTGGACCTTTTCTTTGAAGCACTATCGGTAAGAACCCTGTATTCTTCATTGCACCATACTCTTGGAGAATAGAGCATACTCTGGGCACAGATGGAGCAGCAGAACATTAGGCACTGTGAAAGTGAAACTTAACTGTTTTTTGTGCTGGCTGTAAAAGTTTGCATTCACTTGTCTCTGCAGCAGCTGCTCCTCCCGTTCATCGATCCAATCTGATCATAATTAGCTCTGATCGGTTTGGCAGATCAGTTAACCACTCTTCGTCCCAAACTTCACAAACTGCTGCGTAGGAAAAAGACAGACTTATTAAGAGTTCTGTTGGTGTTGCTTTTAAGGCCTTTACACGACAAGTCTGGATTTTTTATCCAAAATTGTTTGAATTTTCTCAAGGTGATGAACCTGCAGATGCAGCTTGACAATGCGACGTCTTTCATGGATGAACACGAGGAAAACATGCATGACCTTCGCTACCATTCCAGGTAACACACATGTACTGCTGCACATCAGAGGACATTGTGTTGGATTACACATCCTCGAGGTGAACTGTAAACTTTCATGCCTAATCCACACTTTTACCATGACCTTAACATAAGACTTAGGGTTTTTTGTCTCAGACAGGAGTATGACATTGTAAACTGGTGTCCCCACAACACCATGAACATATATTATACACACACACACGTTTAAAACACAGACACACTAAAAAAAGAGTATTATCATTCATGAAAAGTAAAAATTAATAATAACCATCCTCAACCTCATCCTCTGTAGATACTATGAAAACCGGACGGGTGAGCGTTTCTCTGCATTGGATGGTCGTCTGAACTCCATCTCCATGGAGATTGACACAATCTCCTCCAGCATCAATGCCACAGTCAGCCACGTCCAGAGTATGTACAAGTACATTAACATCGAGAGCTCGTCCTGCCAGAGCCGCATGGGCAGACACACAGAAGATTTACAGGTAGCTCACACAGAAGATTTTGTTCTTCTTGCTCATGAATCTATTGATAAATCAGACAAAACTGATGAATGAACAACTGATATAGTAGTTCGTATGTAGGTAGGTATTTGTACCTAATAGAATGTCCTACTCTACATTTAACTACATTCATACAGGTAGCAGTCCATTCTGGTAGATATTTGTACCTGACAGAATGACCTGCTCCACATTTATGCAGGTAGTAGTTCATCCTGATACATATTTATTTTTGACATAATGTACACTTTACATTTTCCTATATTTATACAGGCAGTAGTCAATGCTAATAGATATTTTTGAGTGACAGAAACTCCACATGTATGCAGGCAGTAGATTTTTCTAATAGATATTTCAACCTGACATAATGACATACTCCACATTTGATAGACATTTGTACCTGATAAAAATGACCTACTCCACATTTGTACAGGTACTAATCCATTCTGAACGGCATTTTTGCCTCAAAGAATGTACTACTCTACATTTTTTACAGATATTTGTACCTGATATAATGACCTACTCTACACGTATCTTCATTTATATGGGTAGCCATTCATTCTGATCTGATGAGGCAAATATCTTCCTTCATTCAACATTTATCATAAACTGCTTATCTGACTTTCAGTTCATGTATTTAATTCATTGGCATGTCTGTGATTATTTGTCTTTTTCATGCCTCTTAAATATAAAGTTCTGTCAGATGATCCATGTGCTGCTGGACTAAAATTGTGTGATGACATATTTCTAGCTGTGTTACCATTAAATTGTTGTGCAAATGTTAAGCAAACTTGTGAAATGCCCGAGAAATCAAATGCATGTTAACTAGTTTGAAATGAGTAAATTAGGCTCCCAAAAAGGGTAACATTGTCAGAAGTTGGCAGTATAGGCTATGCTTTAGGCGTGGCTGTAATCTTCTGGTTTTTCTTCTTTTTTCTTTATCCTCATCCCCCTCTCTCTTTGTGCAGAACTTGAACAACACAGTCTTGTTACTCCTCCGCTTGGCCGACACACTGAGGCAGCAAAACATGTTGTTGAATGTTCAACTGGATATGGACATTAGGAACCTGTCCATGGTGATGGAGGAGATGAAGCTCGTAGATGTTCACCATATCCAGCTCATTAAGAACTTCACTATACTAAAAGGTACAGTAAATGTTGTCATATAAGAAATGCACTTGTTTTCTGACGTAACCTCACCACCCTCTCTCAACAGGGCCTCCTAAACTATAGCCGCGGCGAGAGGCATTATGTTTTCAGCTTGTCCGTCCATTCTTTGTTACCGACTCATTCTCGTGATCACGATATCTCACAAACGCATTTAGGAAATCTCTCCATATTTGTCACAATTCTCCCTGTGGGCTTAAAAATGAGCTGATTAGATTTTGGTGGTCAAAGGTGACTGTGAGTAGTGGCGTAATGTAACAAAGTATTTTTACTTTGTCACAATGCTCAAGTATTTTTTGTGAGTATCTATACCTAACTTGGGATTTTATATTTATGTCAACTCTTACATTTACACCACTACTTTTCCCCTACGCATTGCAGTGACTACAAATATTTTTTTTTTTAGTTTTAAAAAAGATCCTGCTTTTATTCAAATGTAATGCATACTCCATTTTTAAGATGATGAAGAAGATGATGTTAAGAAGAAATAATCTTCATAATCCCCCAAATTCTGCCTGCATGCTTTATTATTAATAACATTTAAATTTACTTTTACTTTAAATATTCACATTTAATGTCATAAAACAACTTTTCATACTCATGCACAGTAAATATCACATACTTAAAGACTTTTACTTAACTAATATTCTAAAAGGCGACGTTAACTTCTACTAACGTCATTTTCTAAAAAGATATCTGCACTTTTACTCAAGTATGGCTTTCAGGTACTTCATTCATCACTGAGTGAGACCTAGTCTGAGTCATTCTCGTAAACTTTATATCTCAAAACCTTGAGGGAATTTCCCCAAATTTGGCACAAATATCCACTTTGAGTCATAGATGAACTGATCAGAATTTGGTCAAGGTCACTGTGATTTCTTCGTCATTCTTCTGAAAGCAGTATCTGAAAAACACTTCGAGTGACTTTATTTTTTAACTTAAGTTAACCGTCCTCTCTCAACAGGTGCTCCTGGACCTCCAGGTCCAAAAGGGAACCGTGGTGAGACCGGCTCAAAAGGAGCTAGGGGAGTGACCGGGAGCAAAGGTGACCAAGGCTCTTTAGGAAGCCGTGGAGCAGCCGGAGAGAGGGGTTCTGTGGGACCCAAAGGACCCCCAGGTGGAGTAGGTCCCGCTGGCAATAGAGGGGTAGCAGGAGACAAAGGAGCTAAAGGGTCTCTTGGGCTGCCAGGACCACGTGGTGAGAAGGGCCAGATAGGTGAGGTTGGCCTCCCAGGTTTAGATGGTGCCTCAGGACCCTCAGGGCCTCCAGGAATCCAGGGTCAGGCAGGACTACCGGGCATCATTGGACCAGCAGGACCGAGGGGAAAACCAGGGCCAGTCGGGCCACCTGGGCCACCAGGAACCCCCGGACCTCCAGGCTTGCCATACTCCCATGCTGGGACCAACACCCAGCAGCGGACCATGACGCCTGCCACTGGGTCCAAGAGACAGTAGAAAGAGAGACGAGGACGAGGACTCAGAGGTGATTTTTCTGGCACAAAGAATTCTTAGACTGATGAAGGGATTGGAATTACAATAATCTATGTCTTTGGGATTATGCAAGACATTTGAGATTTTTTATCTTTATGGACAAATGTGACAAATCAAATTCAAGAGGTGGCTTTAAAGGAGGCTTTCCCCCAACAATATGACATGGCCACATGACATGAACCAGGAGGAAGGTCTAAACAGAACTGAACTGTTGTTGAGAAGTGAGAAAGAAGATCACGAAAGGCCAGAAATGGACTGTGTTTGGACGGACTTTGAATTCGTTGAAGAAAGAAAGAAAACTGCCTGACACATGGGTCTCATTACTACTTTTGATGAGTGTTTCCTTGTTCACCAAAGCCAGAGAAAACCCAAAGACATCAAGCTCTGCCCATACCTGACGACATAGTGTGAGATTCTACCAGAATTTAAAACTTGTCTCGGAAAATAATAGGAATAAAAAACAGCAATTTTTGAAGTCCTGCCAATTTGAAAGTTTGAGGTTGTTGTCAAGCCGCCAAAGCCGGCTGGGGCATAATAAATAGGAGAGCTATTAACCACAGATTTGGACTAAAGTGGTGACGTTTTCCCGTCCAGACTACTCAAAGATTTACACTCCCTTGCACTCTTGTATGGGTACAGAAAAAAAAGTTTTGTTTTTACATTGTGTACACGTTGATTCTTCCTTTTCTGATGAATGGCACTTTAGTGGTACTTAAAGTGCAAAAGTAAAGTTTGCTTATGGCATTTCAGAGCAGGTACTCTGAAGACTTTTCTTTTATCTTCTGGGCAAAACTTCTATGATCTTTGTTTGAAGAATTGGAGAATTTTTGGCCTCTAAATTTGTGCTGACATTTGTCTTACATTGTACGCAACATCTGCTTCTATTGTTGCTGTAACAATGAAGAAAGTAGCTTTCTTGTTGACGCCTGTTGACACTTTTGCGAGGACATTGGGGAAATACACCCGGGCCCAATCTCCTCTTGATATTTTTCAGAGACTCATATTTACGGAAGTAAAGGGAAGAAATCTGCCAGCTGTGATTGGTTGTTCCTTTTTACAGGACAAACCTTGAGCGCTGCTGTGTTCCAGAAGTCGAAGTCTGTTTATCTCAAGGCAACGTGCATGTTTTGCAATGTTGTCACCGTGGCTTATGAGCGTGTCTGCCACGTGTTTCCACTGAAAACAATAGAAATGAGGGTGTAAAAAATGTGACGTACGTAGGGGCCCCTAAAAGAATACTCTTACCTAATATATCAAATTTGTTTGATCACGCCCTCTTCTTGCCTTAGGTCGTTTGTTTCCTCGCTCCAGTTTCCGTTCTCGTGTGCTGAGCTTAACTGCCCATCAGAGTGATCTCATTCAACAATGGGCTCTGACGCCTCTGATACCGCTTCAACCTGCCGAATCTGCCTAAAAACAGCCGACGAGGGTCAACTAGTGCCAACGGTGCAGGACACACCGCAAAAAACTAGGTTGTCAGCTTTTCATAGACGGCCCAACATTGACCAATGGCCAATTGTTTGCTTGGTGTGCCAGGGCCCTAAACAAATTGTCTCTGGCTCCTGCTCCAACTTTGGAAGAAAACAAAAATAACTGTTTTTCATAAAATGTTGAACAAATCCCTTTTCGGATGTATAAAGGTCGGGGAGGTCATGAAAATCTTTCAATACGTAAATGAATAATAATGATTAAAATGTCAAGTAATTAAAGGAAAAATCACCAAAGTTGCATTTGTTGTTATGCAACAAGGGCGTCACATTAGCCTCAGTTTTCACCATCAACACTTGTGATGGCAGAGTAATGACTTATAAGAGGGTTTGGGTCGAATGATACACACATAAATAACCTTTTTATATCACTGAATAAACATCTTACAAAAAGGGAAACGTGCTATTTTTGTAAACCTGTGTGTTGTAATGAAATGCGACTGGCTTGCATCGAACTTCAATAAAACTTGTTTAACAGAGTCATTCTTGTCAATATCCCACTGTCCTTCCAGAGCGGAGTGCTATTGTTGCCCTCTGAGGGAAAGGGAGCAGCCATTAATAAAAAACACATGTCAAACCCCTCCCATTAGATTTTTTAGGTTTCCTTCCAGTGACTATATTGTCTAGATTTACTCTGTCGTCTTAACAGACGTGCTCTACTATAAATGTGCCCTAGAATTAACAGATTGAAGGTTGCAGTAATATACAATAATAGTAAATATTGTAGGGTCCAACAATAAGAGTTATTATTAAAAATAATACATTTAACCCTTCAAAACCTGAGAAAATTGGCTTGATTTCTTTCAAAAAATGGGGAAAAGGGCAGAGCAACATATCAAGAAATAGCCCCCAAATTAGCAAGAAATTAGTAAAAGAAATGACAAGAAAATTCCCTAAAATTAACACAAAAATAAGAATTTAAAAAAGAGATAAGACAATGGCCTTCAAAAAGTGCAATCGAATAAAATAAATACATTTTTTTCTGTAACAGAATCTTTAGTATTTACAATTATAAATAAATAAATAAATAAATAAAGTTTTCTGGATATTGTTTCCCTTTTTAGGACAACATCTAATAATTTCCCTTACAACCAATTTTCAAATAATTTTCTTGTTTACTTTTCTTTCTTTGGCAGTTTTCCTGGCATTTCTTGTCAAGTTGCTCATTGCCTTTCCACGTTTCCAAAAGAAATCAAAACCAATTTTCTCAGGTGCCATAGGTTTAAATGCTTGTGAAAGGTGTCCGAATGCAACACAACAAAACCGATGTCAATCCAAGTTCTAAAGGGTTAATAAATCATTTTTATTCTAAAGAAAAGCATTTGTCCTCTTCAAAGTACTTCTGGACGTATTTGAATGTGACGATCAGCCAGCATTAATGTCTGAAACAGGCTGATGTGGGTATGTTGTCGTAGACAAACAGCTGATAACCTCCCTGCAGCAGAATGCCCTCATCTCCTGCTGACTCATATGTTCACATTTCTCTCTCCGTCTAAGTGCTGGAACATGACAGGCCTTGTGGGATGTTAGGAACCTGATCTCCAACAAAAACTTCCTTCAAGAATCCACCCAAATCCCTTATTCCTGCAGCCCTCACAACCGTTAGTTACGTGCATGGAACATTTGCTCTAAATCACTTGCTGTTTTCACCTCAGAAACCTGAAGCGAGAGCGTAAAATTGCTGCCATTTCTGATCTATGAAGCAGGAAAGTATGGCTAATATAAAATCCAGGATTAGACTTATAGGCCTATAGCTCTGAATATCTGAATGCTTCGCACGTCAGACATTTTTCAAACTGACTAGCACCATTGCTTTGCTTGTGGAGAGTGAGACCTCCTGCAGACAAACTATTCCCACATGTGGAGCCATAAATCACCACGACTGTTGCTAAACTGTTGGACAGGGCACAGTATAACAGATGTCACCACATGCAGCCACAAAAGAGACAAACAAAAGCAAAGAGACTGAGAGGAGAGTTGAAGAAAGAGCCGAAAGAACTGAAAAGAAAGGGATCATACGTTCACTAAAGCTTTATACACTGAACAAAAGTTAAACTGAACACTTTTTTTCTAGCATTTTTCACAGGTTTAAGTTTATTTATTTATTTATTTACTTTGGATCCCCTTTAGTTGTTACCGTAGCAACAACTATTCTTCCTGGGGTCCACACAAATGAAACAAAACATACAAGATCAATCAAATATACTTTAATAATAAAAACATAGATAAGAAATATAATCACAACAAACCAGAAGCTAAAATAATGCAGTGTATAAGTACATAGATAGTTTTAAAAAAAAGCAATCTAACTTGACATTTGTACTTTAGCTAATTAATCATCATTCACACACATTCAAAATGTTACACGTCGAAGAAAATGAATTCTTTTGTAATTACTGCATTCCTCAATTTGTTTTTAAAACTTATGTTACTGGTGATCTGAACCAAGTACAAAGGGTTTAAGTTAAAGATCTAAGACTTTGTTCACACACTCAGTAGATATATTTCTCTTTAATTTTGGTCACAAATTTGTCCCTGTCAGTGACAGCAATGTACACTAGAGCTGTTGTCTGTGAACGCTGAATGTTTTATCTACCATGAGACGTATCCAACACTGTTTCCATGAATTTGGCAGTACATCCAACCAGCATCACAAGTGCACAAGTAGGTTCAGATGACAAACTGTTGTCACGTCAAGACCCTGGTGAAGACCATGAGTATGCAGATGAGTTTCCCTAAAACAGTCTCTGACAATTTGTGCAAACTCTTCTTTTGTGCAAACCATTTGTGGCCAGAGCTCTTCAGTTGGCAGGTCTCAGGTGATCTTGCAGGTGAGGATGTAGAGGTCCTGAGCTGGTGTGGTTTACCTTGTGGTCTACAATCGTGAGACCAGTTGGATGTATTGCCAAAATCAGGGAAACGACATTCAAGACAGCATACTGTTGAAATGAACATCATTCATTTAATGCGCAAGCCAATAACACGCTCTCTCAAAAATTGTGACATATGTGACATTATTTGATCAAACTGCACATTTTAGAGTATCCCAAGGCACACGTGTGTAGCAATGATGCTGTTCTATCAGCATCTTGATATGACACATCTTTCAGGTGGATAGATTATCTAAGAAAAGGAGAAGTGATTGCTTCCACAGACTTTTCACAAATTTGTGACCAAAATTTGGCAGAAAATGTATAAATCTACTGAGTGCATGAGGAAAGTATTTAATCTTCAATTTACATTTGTTCAGTATAAATATGGCAAATGATTATATATCATAGTCAATAGTTAAACAGTCTCATGCATGGTTGAGTAGCGTGTGTATTTACGTGCACCTGCATGCACACACATGCTCAGGGCGCTACCTGATCAGACTACTGGTGGTGGGGTTGGGAAATGTGGTGATGGAGATCTTGCAACATCATGCTTTGGTGCCATACACAGAAGATAAGAAACTGTTGTTGGTGGAAGTAGCCAAGTTGTGAGGGGAGACTTATACCATCTAAACTCTTTTGGGGGAGAGCAATAATAAAAGCCAAACTTCCAGAATAAATGATTGACTTTCTTCACACAGCGAGCCTTTACGCCAGGATTTAGGCCAACAGGTGTAATGACCACTGCAACCACAGTGAGGCAGCAATGCGCCAAACGCGCCGATAGTCTGCCACTAAATACCAACATAAGAAGAAGTCCTTTCAGCGACAGGGTTCAATGGCGGAGAATCCTGCAGATAAAGTTGCTATTTCAGCAACAACTGTCTACACTGCCAAACAACCCAAGAAAATGAAGACGGAGATTTCAAAACGAGAGTGCAAAAAAGAGTCTGATAATAAAAGGAAGAAAACGCGGTCATTTTGGAGGAGCGTTTCCGGAAATGATCTTCAAGTTGGACTTGCAGTTTCTCTCGTGGACAGGTAAGATGCTAACCTCGCGCTCCTGTATGTAGAAGTATGTTGTCGTGGTTGGTTAGGGTGTGTAAGATGAGGGGCTGTTTTGGATTTTGCCTTCTGCTAAAGGTAAAAGAAACAATGACAGCTGCGGCTTCTTGAGGTTTGTGTTTATGCAGCCTGACGCACAGTCTGCTACCTGAAGGGCCTTTACGGGATCACAAGTTTGCAAAGACATCAGGATGTCAGATCTGCCTCTGTATGGACTGTCTCACATACAGTTGCTAGGCAACAGCTTGGGTCCATGTTTACTTCCTGTCAGCTGATGCTGCAAAACGTCCCGATGGCAAAGACTCAGGGACCTGCTCATGTTTGTCATGAGCAAGAGCAATGATGACTTCATGGTTAGTTACAGTCTCATACTCCAACTTTATTTTATAAATATAATTATATGAAGGTGAAATAATCAGTTCTTAAATGCTTAAATGCTCTTAAATGCTTGAAACGTAAACGTAAACGTAAAACTAGCAGTAGAACTATTTAGCATGATAAATTAATATGATATGCAAGTATGACCAACCCATGAGTTATTTTTATTATACATTATTTTTCTATTTATGTATATATTTTTATACATTTTAATTTTTCAATCTCTTTTCTGTTTTTGATTTATCTTTTTTTATCTTTTTTTTTAAATTTGATTTTATCAGAACGTCAGGATGAGAAAAAGACTGAACTAAGACTGTTTGGACTGAATTAAAGCCACATTACACAAGATGATCGAGATCACGGCAGCTCACGCCAACTGAGGAAAAAATACTGTGTGTTATTTTGACTTTGGAAATTTATATGTGACAGTGAAATTGGTTGAAAAGTCATTTGGTTTAAGGCTGTCATTAGGATAATCCTGATTCTACTACACATTGTCTTAATAATTAATTCCTATGCAGGTTACATACATCAGCATTTTATTAATTTTCTATTTAGAAAGTGCACTTTCCTGCCCCAGCACTGTCCAGACCCTCTAATCAGTTACATCAACACACAGTGTTTCCGATTGTTTGTGATGTTGGTGGTGCGGTCATGTGACCGAGGCCTTGAGCTTAGATAAGATGGTGGCTTTATATTGTTTACCAAGTCTGAAGAAGAGCTGTTAGCTCAAAAGATCACTTGTGAGTAGCTCAATAAAAGCTGCAAGGGGAGCTAAAGTGTGTGGATCTTTCTCTGTTTTCAGATTGTCAGTCCGCCATCAAACTGAGGATCACTTGAGTAACAAGAGAAATAATCCCAGATCAGTTTACACTGGCAGGAATCACTTAAGTTCGGTTTGCTATGCACACAGCAGGCTTGCTCATAAGGTATTTTTGGGGACTTTAAAAGGGCCAGAGGTCACCCGAGGAGCTTAATTATTGTTGTTTTCTATTTATCATAGTGACTCAGCATCTATAATCCTAGAAAATGACTCAGCAGCAGCAGTGTTTTTATCGTGGGTTTTGAAAAAGATTACCTAACCTGCAGGTAGTATAATTACTGTGAAACTACAGCCGTGTATGAAGTCAAAACAAGAAAATCTCCAACACGGATGCAGAGAACGAGAGTCAAAGGAAGTGAAGTGAGAAGTGTGAGAAGTGCGGGAATGGTTTGCTGTAGCTGTGGTGAAAAACACCAGGCAGAGCCAGCATAAACCCCAAGGCCAGATGTGCTTTCTGGAGCCTGTGCCAGCTCCGACCTTTCCCAGGTGGAATATATTTCGCCGCTTCATATACGAGTAATTTTCTCACCCCCGAGGTTTAGAACCAGGCTGAAAGCTCTAACTTCATAATGCCTGTTTCTGAGAGTCATTAATGATCGGGATGTAACACCTCTCTCCCTCTCTCCACATGAACACTTTAAGTGTGATCGGCTGTGAAGTGGATTGAGTAGCTGTGATGTACTGTAATGGACTAATGGTTTGCTGCTGATGCACCCCAGAGGACCGCTGCTTTGTGCTGACTCAGTGATGTGATGCTGTGCCTGCACATGACTCGCTCTCCACAATTTTTTACTTATTAAAGGAGCGTTAGTAAAGCAGAAAACAGTCCTGAGCAGAGGGTGAAGTCAAAGGCCAAATGGTGTTGTGTGCTGAAGTACTCCAGATCGGTCTCGAGACCACTTTTAGGGTGTCTCGGTTTCGTCTCGCAGTCAAATGCATTTTGACTCAGTCTTGTCTGGGTCTTAGACATAGCGGACTCTGGATTTTAAACCAGTCAAGACCACAACATATTTATTTGTGAACATAATTACTCCGATTGAATGTACAACTCTTCAAATCCAACGAATCACACAAGACATTTTTAGTTTGCTTTTCTTTGTCGCCAATAATGGCTGCCACCCTACTCCGCCACCTTTCTCTCATGTGGGAGCAGATTTATGAAGAGGACACGAAGGGATGTCCACCAAGTCATCTGCAGTCAAGTTATATAGTCGTGGTCTTAACACGTTCTTGGACCCTTAAAGTCTTGGTCTTGTCTCGTCTCGGCACACTGGTCTCGGTTAAGTCTTAGTTTCGGTTAGTATGGTCTTAACTACAACGCTGTTGTCATACTCAGCATATGCACAATTTTGTCCCTCTTAAAACTCTTCATTGATGATAAAGTCCTCATCTGAGGGACACTAAGAAAGTAAAAACAATAATAATAGGCTTTTATTGTGACACCTGTTGCTGCGGTGATTCATGAAATGAGTTATTTGTCCATCAGAAAGCAAACATCTGTGACACTTTAAAGATTTTTCCCCATTATCACAGTCTCTTAAATCATATATTTTGCAAAGCCTTTTGACCTCCTTCTGATAGACATGTTTATTCTTTATAGTCACTGACTGCTTCCATCTTTATTAATATCAACGCTTCACCTCCGCTTATTGTTACACCGCTCATTAATATAACTGTGTAATGCAGATCATTCCCTTTGTAAGCTTCACTCTTCTGTTTTAGAGAATGAAATAAACAGATTTTCATGCAGAAAAGTAAAACAATAAATGTTTTTTCTTTATATTCCCTTTATTTTCAAATGTACTTTCTCTTCAGCCCTCTGCCACGTCAGTGTGTAATCACAGTCGTGATGACATTTAATCTGTGCGGAATGGGAGGTGGCACATAGAGAGACATTACCTAAGCTGGTCCAACCCACACACACACACACACACACACACACACACACACACACACACCCACACTTAAACATATGCACATACACACTCACAAATTGAGACGTTAGCTAACCGTTGACTGGACAGGCCCCCAAAGAGCTCATTACGTAGACAGCTGTAAAAATACACACAGCTCAGGTAACCATTATTCTGTGTGTGTGTGTGTGTGTGTGTGTGTGGTAATCACACCTGCTGCAGTGTGTGTGTGTGTAGTGAGTCAGTAGTATTTGGGTCTGTGATTGAAATGCACACATTGTGATTGCAATGATGAAGTTCGAGGTCGAGCTCAAGTCCTCACACCTTTGTCACCTGAAATAGTTTTCTGCAAATACAATTAAAAACTTAATTCAAAAATCAAACAACTGATTTTGTAATTTAGATGTCAGTATTAAGTGGATAAGGGAAATCCTAATTTATTCTTTTTTTTTCAATCATGCTCTTTATTGTGTCTACGGCAACCTAAACCATGACAAACAGAGCTGCATGTACATTTGATGACAGTTGACAAGAAGGTAAAAGATTATTAAAGAACAAATTATTCGAAAAAAAAAAACCTTATAGAATAAACAAGAAGCATTCACACAATAGGTTCCCAGCATCTACATATAATCTTGTGATCCTGCCCCGAAATTAGTTTACCTGCACAGGATAGATACAATATACACACTGTGTGTACAAGGCCACTTTAAGGTACATTTATCAAGGTTTAAAAAATAAATTATGAAACAAAAATATTAATAATAAAAACTGTATACGAAAAAGAATTACAAGGGAAAAAAACTAAAGTAAATTAAATATTAAACAATTCGATCCTGATTGATTCTTAAATGCTGGGTTGCTGTTTTCCACAGGTTGGCTGCACACTGACAGCACTGTTCCCTCACTTTAAAGACGCTGACTAGAGAAAATGAGGCCTGGATGGACCTTCTGAACCCCTTGAGTCACCCCGTGTGAGATAGTGTTTCTGTTGGCAGTGAGTGCAGCGAGCAGGGTGAGGACTCGCTACATGCACGAGAGCGTCTGCAGAGTCACGGCAGACGATGGAGGAACAGTTTGAACCTTGTTTTTGTCCCAACTGAGGTACCTCACGAGTTTCCCCTTTGAGTTTGGAACAAAGGAGTGGGTCATTGTTTTATTATGTGAGAGACATAACAGATGTATTCAGTTCACGAGTCCTCGCAGGAAAAGCAATCCATTTGTTTGTTTTAAGGGGATACCAGTCACTCTCTTTCTGAAACTGAGATGAATAAGAAGTGTCTGAAGGCTCTGTTGATAAACCTAGGCTAGACTTTATCATATTTTAGCATAAAGACTGGAGGTAAAAGGAAACTAGCAATCTAAAGGTGGCTGGAAGATGCTGACTATGCTGATTGTTCAATCCGACAAACAGAAAGGTAGAATCAACAGCTGTAACCATTTGTCAGCGATCAGCAATAAATTACGTCAAAACAGTGATGATGCCATCAAACTTGCATGCACGCTAACTCCCTTCTTGTTTTATACATTTCTGTTTGTGTATGGATTAAACAAATGAGATATAAAATGTGTTAGTATGCATGGTTTAAATTAAATCCAGGCTAGCAGTTTCTCCCTGCTCTCAGTCTTAATTCACTCTCAGTGTTACTTAATGCTAAGCTGCAGGCTAATTCTTTCCAACATTCAGCTCTATACTTAACGCACAGACATCAGAGTGCTATTATATTATTATAAATAAATATTATAAATTATATCATTAATCTGAAAGAAAGACTGCCTAGTTTTGGAGGCAACATTGAAGTTAGTGACCGTAGTGTATTTTGTTTATAGCCTGCTGTCAACCTTGTACTTTTGGCAGTTGTATTTAGGCTTCAAAAAATTATCTTGCTGAACAAAATGTTTAAGTATCAGAGACATTTGTTTCCCACAGAGTATATTTTTTCCCAAAAAATCCCAAATGGAAAATAGAAAAATTCGACGAGGGAACCAGAGTGACATTAACTGCCTCATCAGCCAAAAAAAAAACCATCATCCCTGCAGGACTTAATAAACATCAGGCTAGAATTTGTCTCAGATTTCAATCATTTTTAAATTATTCTTGTCATAATTGCATTTACACTCAGCTTTTTTAGAAATCGCATAACCATTTGATCCACCCAAAATGCATGAAGTAACACTTTCTTACTGAATTATGAAGTGCAGCAGCAGCAGCAAGTGTTCAGAAACTGAAAGCTGTGATTGAGATCTGCTGCTTCTGTAAGGACTGTTTACTTCTGCCAGACGTCTTAATGTTTTAATGAATCCTCTGTACATATGTAATATACTGTATATGTATGAATCTTGGGACAGAGATCGTATCAATATATTGGAGAGCGGGTTAAAGAAAAAAAAACAAAAGAAATGCACAAAAAATTCTTGAAAATACACACTTGCAATTTTCACATTACACACCTGTTTACCTTGAGCAGCGGCCCGGCTCCTGATCCACTCTCTGTTTTCCTCCAGAGGTAAAATGACTCGCCTGCAAAACAGCTTCCTCCAGACGCTCTGAAGTCATTTCAATAAGTAACCCAACATTTAATACAGAGACTAAATTAAAGTATTATATGTTTGTTTGCTTTGCATGGCAGCAGGGGGAAAATGAGGTCTGCTATTATTGTAACCATGTGTTTGGAGTTTGGAGTGAAGCTGCAGCCCAATGAGAAAGATTAGTCCGCAGTCACCGGCTCGAGAACATTGGCTGATTTGTTTTCCTCCATTTTATTTTTGGCACATTGATCCAGCGTGTCCCGTATTGGCTCCAGAAACTGTCGTGTGAACTGGTTCAGTTTTTAAATGCTTATTTTATTGAGGCTAATACCAATGAAATGTTTTCGTCCCAGTTACTGGAGCCTGGTGAGAAATCATGAGTAACGCCTCTGAAGAATAAATCAGAACATTTCACAACACATGTGGGCGGCTTATGCAAATAAAAATTATATGAACAAAAAAGAATGACTACAATTCTAGACAGAGTATTGTAAAGAACACTGCTTTGTTATTTTTCTGTTGTAGTTTTGCACCAGTATTAAAATATACAGTTTAAGCTTTTACTTTGAAAGATTCTTGCCCAGTTCTGTATCAGCATTTCCATAAATAACTTTAAGGATGTTTTTTTATTTAGTCAGTGCTCTTGGGATTTTCCCATTAAAGGACAAATTGGTCATCTGATCCCGTCTTTTGCAATCTGAGACATTTTGTTTATGAGCTTCATTTATCATCTCTGTTCTCCAGCACTGCCAAACAACACATTTGCCTGTAACAGCTGGAAGCTCCGGGTCCTGGATATCAGCATTGCAGTTTCGCGGCAGCACGATGGTGGTCTTGTTGTGGGTTGGTGGGTTTCCTCTCATTGCTTCTCTTGTTTGGTAAAATGGTGTATACGAGTTATGCCGCGGCCCACATGGCAGACAGCTGTGGTAAACGAGGGGATGAGCCGTGACAGTTTCCCATTGCTGAGAAACAGTCATTTGGTTGTTGAAATAAAAACAAATTTCTTTCTACTTTGCCATCTTTTATAAAACTTCCTCCCCTCAGTCATAAAATACAGGAAACTCTGATGGTCACCAGTGAATGGTCAAAAGCAGTTTTTCAAAGATTTAATACACATCAGCTACTGTCGAAACTATAATTGTTTGTCACCATCTCAGTCCACATTTTAGCAAAAAAAAACCAATAGAAAATGTTCCATTATGTTTGTCTTCAAGTTTGTGTTTCCAATTCCTCATTGCATTCAGTGTCATCACAGATAATTTTCCTTTCAACAAGAGAAATAAGAGACTGTTTTGTGTCTGTTAAGCTGCACTAATCAATATTTTTATACCGACAATGGATCAAATGATGTGTGATGTGAAAGTGACAAACCTGTAGATACTTATCACCTGGCTTTGAGTTTCCTCTCAGCTCTGTAGAGCATTTTAGTTTTTTCAGGCCATAGTTTTTTCTTTCAAGGCTCTGTGTTTAACTTTACATTTATTAATCAATTTTTCGCCCCTGCGGAGTGCGAGCACGAGCGACAGGATGCTGACTGCAGTTCACTGGGTGTCACTAGATTTTCTGAGAGTTTATTAACTACATCTTCTGTATTTTCTTGTTGTTCAGATTAACAAAAGGCTGTGTTTCTTTAACAGCTGCAGCCAACACATGACCCTGTACAGACACACAGTGAGAACCCTGGTTAACCCTCATCCAGTGTTTTTGGGAGGAGCAGCAGTAAAAAAAATCCTCTCCTCATTTCCCTCCATGTGTTTAGAATAACAGAAGTGCAGCTGCTCAAATCACTTAACTCGGCTCTCTCTGCTTTGTGTCGTATTTCAGCTGAAGCAGTGCCTCGTTCAGTCGGCACAGCAGCTCTGTCAGGGGAGGGATGTTGGCCATTACATATTTAAATAACCTCTTCCCTGTGTTATGTAACAATGCTCCATATGCTGCCATACATCTGTTTCCCTCTGCACTGCAGCACTGCCCTCAGGACTCCGACTAAACATACACACCAGCAGACACACACGTTCCAGAACAGAATGACTCCGATTTCTGAGTTTCGTTAGCACATGTAGGGAATGAGAAAGACAGGAAAACAAAATCGATGTGTGTTTAATTACATCAGCCATAATGATGTGATGTAATGAGTCTTTCAGAGTTCAGCATCATCTATCAAGCAGCAGCTCTAAGCCTCCAGGAATCTCTCTGTTTATCATCAGCACTGATAACATTTGGAAAGTCTAGAGGATCTGTATGATTAAATGGCTTTATCCCAATCACATGTGCAGGAAATCAGCTGGCCCAGCCAGAGGCAGTGGGACGAAAACACAGAAGCATAATGCTACAATCCTTTGTATTCAAAGCTTGGGGGGAAAAAACCCCCCAAAAAACGACCTCCAACATTGTCAAATGAAGTTGGAATTCCAAGTCAGACTGGACGAACTAGCCAACTATTTTCATACCCATGTGTATCTGTTTAAACAGTTTCTCTTCAGCCATTTCCACTATTCCAGGCCCCTCCAGCATTATTCTTAACCCCTCAACTAAATGACCTCAAACTTTTCTTTTTTCATTTCAGATCAGAAGTTGTTTCGTGTATGCAACTTTTTTCAACACATAAATATTTCCAAAAGGAACAGACAATAGTGAAGCTGTTTTTTTTTATTATTATGTATTACCTTTATTACCTTTATTTAAGCAGAAAAAAATGTCCTTATCAAGAGTGTCCTGGCCAGGACGGGCAGCAGCATAATTTACAGACAGACAACATATTAGGATGAAAATACAAAATCAAAATATGCAAAGCAAAGCTGTTAATGTGATTGATCTGCAAACATTTTAAGAAAGAGACTTTAAAATCACAGAGCATTAAACAGTACAGAGGACTGACATTTGTTTCCTAATCCCTGTGCAGAATAAAAGAATAAAACATAGGATGCAAACATAACACAAAAGGCTCAGAGCAAGATACAAAACCAGATACAAGCATACAATGCAATAACAAACTCAGTAGTGTAATAATAGAAAAATGTAAATATGAGTAGTGTAAATAAATGTAAACAAATGCACAGAGCAGTCGTACAAAAAACAAAACAGTAACGGCAGGATTTGGGACCCTGAGGTCTTTGAGGATATTTATGTTGAGTGTGTTTTGATAGCAGCGGTGTGTTTGTAGGAGTCAGGGGGTCCCAGAGGCAGTCAGACATAAATATGGGATGTTTATGCTGTCATTTGCCTGAAAACACACGTAAACATGTACGCACACGCAACCGTCCACCTCCACAACACATTCTTCACTCATTCACTGGAGTAAACACAAAAACAAGACACAAGATTCAGTCTGATCCCTCTTATTTAGAAATGCTTTTCATGGTTTTTAGGTCTAAATCTAATTGACTCTTATGAGATTAAAGTATTCATATCCAGAAGACCCTTTTATTTTTCAGGATGATCTCTCGCCACTCAAAAAAAAAAAAGACCAAAAAAAAAGGCTAATGGTGTCCAAATTGGGCCTTTCCCAGCATGAAATTCTTTGTGTGGCATCACAGTGCACAAATTCCCTCTTTACATTCAAACAGCTACTCCTCGCTGTCCAAACATTCCCCTCACAGATTCACTAGAACCGCTCCTCCGAGGCCTCTCGGACCTGGCTCCCATTAGCATTTGGAAAGCGCTCAGATATCTGCGATTGATTGAGAGCGCCCATTTACCCCGGAGCCTCCTGAGAAGTCACGAGTAGAGCGGCTGACACTTCCTCTGCTTGAAACTGATGCTCCGAGAGGATTACATGAAATGCTGGCCAACTTTTTTTGGCCCCTGCCTGACCCACATAGGCTTTGTTATACTGTCAAGACGATCCAGTAAATGATTGCTCAAGTGTCACACATATCATGTCAGAGGTGCACAAACAAGAATATGTATCCGCAAATATATGGAAGTGGATAGGGAATATTTTGAGGTGGAAACACAGGCATGACAGGCAGTTTGTGGTGGTTTTGTGTACTATTCATTCATTGGATTTCCTATTCTGGAACATCAATCCATCCAGTAAATGAGAAAATTAAATTTCGTTACATTTTTTCCCCCATAAAGTAGGAAAAATAGCAGAAAAATCTATCACTGTTGGGCAAACAAATTCTGCAGTAACATCCAGTTTGCAAGAGGAAACAACAGATTAGTGGTGAATGTGGTTTTCATATCATATCCCCCATGATCTTAGTTTTTTTTTACCATATTTACATCAATGTATTGCATTTAATTTGACAATGTGAGAAGTAAATTGGGGGACTCAGCACTTTTACTGAAAGTAAACACAAAATCATAAACATGTTATGCATAACTCACACAGGCAGCTGCCAGATTAAACAGCAGGCGTGCACATGGTGAAAATAAAAAATGATCTCATACTTCACTGCAGAACATCACCTGGTATGTGTTAGCTGCAAGTGAAGGGAGTCATCTGACCATAAACCTGAGAGGAAAAATAATTTGAACTAAATGCGGAGGATGCCACTGACCTGGAAGAGCCACTGTAGTGAATAAACCTTACAGGGATTCTTCGCTGGTTTTCAGCTAGCTTTGAACCAAAACAGTGTGGGTCGTATGTGTCGATGAACTGTGTAAACGTCCCTCCATCTAGCCACTGCCTTGATATCCCGATGAATAGATCGTATACCCCTTTTTCCACTAAAATTATCGCATGCACTCAGGTTTTTGAAACAAACCCTCAAAAACTAGGCCATAGACTGCTTTCTCATTGCCAGTAGAGTAGAGCTGTGCACACAGTGCTGCAGCAGTTTGATGTATCACAAACAGCATTGACAGAGGTCTGTGAAAACTTAACCGTGGGTACTTCTCTTTGTGTATTTCTTACTTATTCAGTCTCCCTTTCAAGTGCAAGTGGCAACTTACAGGGCTTAAAAATGAAGCTGAACGCTGAAGTGTACAAAGCTGCATTTCCTCA
Organism: Plectropomus leopardus; assembly: GCF_026936395.1. Classification (NCBI taxonomy): domain Eukaryota; kingdom Metazoa; phylum Chordata; class Actinopteri; order Perciformes; family Serranidae; genus Plectropomus; species Plectropomus leopardus. Next base: position 20,900,338 of record NC_142191.1, on the reverse strand, counting down.
AATGGCCACATTTGGCTGGCTCCAGATGTGAGTCAACCCCCATAGACCGCCATGTTAAAATCCAAGATGGTGACAGCCAAAATGACAAACTTGGGCTTCAAAACCGAAGTTCACAAAGCAGTTGATGACGTCACACAGTCTTTGCTCAAGTGGCATTGCTTGAGGTAGTTTAAACACAAAAGGCTTTATACAACCTTTGTCACATAACTAGTAGTGATCACCAAATCCTGTAAACACACCTTGATTACATTCCCCTAAAAGCTTTTGTTTTGCATCTCCTCTGATGTTTCCCTGAAAGAACTCAAAGACTATTTCAAAGCAAATGTTGGCTATTTTTTGGGCAATTATCATGTCACATGACACTCCACAGTATGTGTCCCCTGCTGAGCCGGTATGACAATAATTGTTGACGGAGCAACAGACCTTTAATCTGTGTCGTTGTGATGACATTGTTTGGAAAACTGATGAAACTCACATTTTCACCAGCAACACACGGACACCATGCTGCCCCCTCAGTCAAATGAGGGTCGTCCTTCTGGACCTTTCCTGGGTGACTGGTATGCACGCATGGTGAAGCATGTCTACATGCAAGGTCACACAAACACACACACACACACACACACACTCTCTCTCTCTCTCTCTCTTTCTTTTTTGGCTGTTTCATTATCCAACAAAAGCAAACACTGCTGTTAAACACAGCTTGGTAAAAAAGTGTGTGTGTGTGTGTGTGTGTGTGTGTGCTTAGACATGTGACACCGTGCTCTGGTGTGAGGTAGGTCAATATGGCACACACGTGTGTGTTATCATGGTGATAAACACTGAGATGGTTCACTACACTTCTCTGTCCACATACATCTATGGTATGGAGAGTGTGTGTGTGCATTTGTGTGTGGTCCTCTTGTAGCATTTTCAACCACCAGCAGATGTTAGGGTGACCACCATGGGGGTGGTAGATGCTATTTCCATGTTTTCTCTGTGTGTGTGTGTGTGTGTGTGTGTGTGTGACCACTGCAAGGGTGGTAGAGGTTATTGTGACTGGAAGCCTAGCAGATAAAACAGCATGGCCAACGGAGACCACCTCAGACCTCACTCTGACTCCCTACACACACACACACACACACACACACACACACACACACACACACACACACACACACACACACACACACACACACACACACACACACACACACACACACACACACACAAACTGTGTGCAGACCATTTGGCACCATGGGTAATTTTAAGAAAATGGCCCCCTTTTCTTATGCATGTGTCCTCAGTGACAGTACAACTTGTACTTGAGCTGCTCCTGTTCCAGTTACTAATAATACCACCAAAATGAATTTACATGGAAACAACTAACAAACGTAAGGAGTATATAACATTAGGAGGGAATCAAATGCAGAATTCTTAAAAATAAACATGAATTACATAAAACAGACAGTCAAACACAGTCAAGGAAAGAGGAATATATTTCCACCATAAGCGTACTGTATTTGAGCCGGTGGAGCCGACGCCCTGCACCACAGAATGAGACTTTTCTTCTACGCTTGTTCAGGTGAAAGTCCTCACTAATACATTATTTCTGGCATCCTGAATTAAAGGTTTTCCATTGGAGAGCAGCCATTATGGTAGACCAGACAGAGACCTCTGGCTGTGATCACTGTGGTGTTGTAGGGGCCAGTGGATCCTTTGCTTAGCCCCACCCCTTTCTGATGGTCAGCCGAGCTGTTGGAGCTAGCGTGGAGACCACACTGTGGCTAACTGCACTCCCTGAGGAAATAGCCTATTATCAAATTTTTTGGAAGAATGAAAAAGAAATTTCATTATGTTGATTTTTTTGGTATCAGTTATTGAAGCGTGGTAGCTGTTACCAACCATATCATAGCTTTCAGATTTTGTCTCACACCTATATAGGCTGTATGGACACTAATATTGGGGCATCTAACGTTATTAATGTAAGATACTAAATTGATATCAGAATACAGACAGAATTTTTTCTAAAACCAACCACAGACTTTTTTTTTGCTGGAACCTAAGGAACTAAACCTAAAAATGAAACGTATTTCCTACATTATTAAGTTTATTTTGAAAAAGACAGTCTGCACAAAACGAGAAAAGACTGCATGTTTCCTGTGAAAATGAGAATGTATTTTGAAAAGAAAATGCATGTAACAAATGTAAATTGACATGCAATTCATGAACGTCCAAAACTGATGCAGGAAGATACCTAGTGCATCATATTTTGATGTGACAGTGACAAAGCAGCAGTATTTGATGAGGTTGGCATGTCACAGATGGCCTGTCATTTATAGCAGCCAAGTCCCTAACAATAAATAACGTTAAGCCTTGATAAAATGTGAGTTATATTAAAAATTCACCCCCCATACAGTATTAAAGCGGACAATTTACTATAGAGAGTAAAACCATTTTTTTGTACCAGGCTGTAAACATGTTCATTTCTGATGTAAAGTTGGGCTTTTAAAACATGGGGGTCTTTACTCACCTCTGGAGTCAGCCTCAAGTGGCCATTAGTGGAACTGCAGTTTTTGGTACTTCTGCACTAGCATAATTTCTTTAGCATTTTCTTTTTTCTTTTCCTACCATACTTTGGAGCAGGTGAGAAGTCTCAGTACGACACAGGCAGCTGGACCATCTGGGACGGTGACTCATGTTTTCCAAATTGTCCTGAGAGCAAATGCAGCTTCAGCTATTTACAATGTCAATGTTTCCTCTGACCTTTTTCGAGTTTACTGCTTTAAGATATTAATATTCTGCCTTCAGATGCAGCTATTTAAAGTGGTACCTGTCACTTTCAACAAAATTCATGTTTGTACTGTATCTTCCACCTTGATATACTGCATCAATGCTTCTTTTAGTGTTTTCTATCTTGCTTCAGTGCGTCGTGGGAAAAATATCCCCCAGTAAGTAGTATAGTATCCTCCTCTAGCTGCAGTAAAATACTGGAAATGAGGAAGGGGTCAGCGGACTTTGGGGTCCAGTAAAAAAGCTGAGTGACACATACACATATTGAAGACATGAATTATGGGAACTGTGGGTGTTTGGCAGGACATCTCGTCATTTCTCCTCATAAATATGAAATTAAATGTCAGTGACAGAGCTGGAACGACTCCCTGCCGGGGAAGTCTGTCCTCATTTGTTCTGCCAGACCACTCTGCCTCTCCCAGTGTCACTGCCAGCACCATTATTGTGGCTGATTGGGCCGACCCTTTGCCCTTTTGCAAATTGCAGTGTCTCTTGCCAGTTTTTATTTATTTAAACTTAATTTAACCTGAAAAAAAAACCTCTTGAGATTAAAAAAGTCCTGCAATAGTGTTTTGAAAAGTGCTTTATTGTAGGAGTTGTCATTCCTTTTCTGTCCTGCAGTAGTCTACAGTGTGTTACCACCTTTTACCGTCACCTGGCCTCCACACTCAGCTGCACACCTGATCCAAATTCCCTTATCAGCTCCCCAGTATATTTACCTGAGCAATCATTCCCCCTGCTTTTTGTTGTCTTGTTTCTGGCTTGTAATGATAAGCCCTGCTTTGAAATATGACACAGCAGACTTTGCTTTTACTTTTTACTTTATGTGTTTCATTGACGTGTTCTGCACTTTTAGTTAATTTGGCTGGACCGTTAAGGTAATTTTTTTTCTTGCCGTGTGTCCTTGAATTTATGGAGAAAAAAATTCTTCTTTCATGCCTCCATGAAAATGAATGAACACATTCATTTACTGATTGATTGGGGACCAAATTTAACAGCAGCAACAATAAAACCATCAGTTTACAAACTTTCACACAACTTGCGCAGTACAATCGAGGTCTCATTTATCCAGTTGTGTTCTCTGTTCTTCCCAAACACATGCATTTACAGAAAAAACTAAACAAAACAGTATTTAAAGTGAACTGAAAGTGAAACCCATCTATGCTTTCTTCAAAGGCCAGACATCAAAAGCAGGATTTTCTTATTTTTTGCATGTTTCAGAAGTAGGACTGGATAAATTTGACTTGGGGGGGGGGGCAAGATTTTAGGTGGAGTGGATTTAATCACAGTGAGCCTCATATCTGTACCAGCTCACCTGATGTGTTTGAATATGTAATATTTAAGAAAAGACAGACAGAAAACCTCACATATGAATTTACTATAATCCTCACAGCTACAGGAACAGTTCTGTAGTTTTGCTTTGCAGCTTTAATGACCTGGAAAATACTATTCTTGCCATTTTATTGTGACTTTGTACATAAAGTGGTGACAGGAAGTGCTTCTGTTATGATTTATTTTCCATATGAGCGAGGCTGCAGACATCCTCTAATTAGCAGCTGGATTCCAAAGTTTCTCCGTCAGAAAGAGACTACAAAGCAAACTCTAGACACCACTTTGACTTTAATACCCACAACAGTGCATTCTTATCTTGTGACGTATTTTACAACAATATCAGAACAAAGGCCTTTCCCGCAGCCAGACTTATTAATTAAACACATCTTAAAAGCACCAGGGAACATGAGAACATTAGTTTCTTAAGCTGGAATGAGAAAATATAAATACTGTAGTCACAGAGCTCGTCTCTGTTTTTCCTCTGTGAAGTTTATGGATAGAATTCCTGCACCACCTTGTGTTCAAAGAGCAGGCCGTCGCATAAATGAACATAAAATGATTAACACAACATGGAAGAAATGTATTTTGGTTATTTCTGTACGAAATGCTCTGTGGGCAAGTTTGTTTTTTATGTGACTTTTTCAAAAGTAAACAATCTAATATTGAGTAGCTGAGGAAGCATACAGAGCACTAACACCATGTCACAATTTCCCAGAAAACAACATGATTTTTACACTGCTTATATTATATTATATTGTTTTTAAATATATTAATATTAAAATGTTTAAAAAAAGTAACATCTGCCTCCTCCGATTGCTCCCTACAAACGTAGGGGAGAGAGGAATGAGGAAAAAGAAACAAAAAAACCCCACCCAGCAACAAAAAACAGTGTACTTTGCTACGTATGTTTCTATGGTCATCCTGTGATAAAATTACACTGCATTATAAAAAGTATATGAAGACAAATGTTTAACTAAAAAGAAAAGGTGTCATGAGGGCCCTCCCAGTGCTTTGGTATAATCAAGGAAGGGCTGCCGTATCTGTCTAAATCCACTTGCTTTCCCTGACATCTCATATCGTATTTTCTCCATACATAAAGTATTAGAGAAGTAAAAATATCACACGTTAGAAGCTGGAAACATGAGATTTTTGCAGAAAAAAAGAGGAATCACAAAATAGTTGCTAATTAATTCCTACCAATTGACTAACCAATTAAAATCAACTAATCATTTCAGCTCTAATTGGGCAGTTTATTCTGAAACGAAACATTAGAATTTAAAAACTTATTTTAAAAACACATATGTTGTACGTAAAATCCCAAGTCGTAAGCTAACACTGTCAGACAAATGCAATGGACTGAAAAGCAAAATATTTCTCCCTGAGTTGTAGTGCAGCAGAAGTATAAAGAAACATTAAAAGATAATACTCAAGTTAATGCTTAAAGAATACCTTAAATTTGTATTTATGCACATTTACTTAGATGTGCAATTGTTGAAGTTTTCTTAGTGTGCGATATCAAAAAAATATCTGCAGCATGAGTCATCAGGTTTTGTGTCAGTAACATGAGTTATAACAAAATATTGGAATAAAGTGAAATGTTAAATCTTTGTTTTAAAGCTCTATATACTTTCTCGCCTTAAATCAAAGAACATTTCACAAAATAAACCTCCCTCTCAATATTGTTGCGTGTATATCTTTGCTGGATTAAGACCAGAGTCAGCGGGCTTGTTCCAGTAAACTGTGACTCTTCGACAGAGAGAGAGCTGAGTCACAGACCAGATGGAGGCTGTCAGAGGACAGAGCTGTAACGAGTGGAAACCTGGCTGAACCGTAAATGTCTAACAAATGCTGAGCCAAGTTCTACATCAAGAGGCACATTAATATCTTTTTTATATTGAAAGTAAAGCTTTTAGTGTTTAAATTTGCTAGAACTGTAGATAACCTATTGCAATATACCTGCAATGTATTCTTTGGCACTTCCTGTGTTTTTCTGTATTATGTCATACCACAGTTTTATTTTGGGGCTTTAATATACCTTTTAATTTATATATATATATATATATATATATATATATATATATATAAAAATATATATTAGATGACATAGGTTTTTCTGAACACACTTTTGCTTTCATATCTAACACTCTGCAGCAGCCAATACCTTAATTTCCACTTTGTTGGCTAGTTGAGATTTTTGCACTCCTGCTTAGTTGACATATGATTTTCAATAAATCACTGTGTTTATAAATCTGTCTTTTTTAGCTCCTTAGTTCACTAAGTAGGTCCTCAGTGAAGCATTTGACCTCTGACCTTCTGAAAATGGCTGCAGAGCATCAACACAATAACCTGTTTGTTAACCATACATTAACTTTTACAACTGCAGAAAGGATAGATGATAGTAAAACCCTTTATCAAAGACTAATATTTATATGTGATTGAAAATGACACTTACTTTTGCTAAAGAGAATAAGAAACTTGTTGACATTTTATAAAGACATACCTAATGTGAATTTATTATCTAAATGTGCATTTTAAATTACAGTTCAGTCATTTTTTTTATCGTTTTAATAACTGTACAATAAACACAACCTCAAAAGATGCAAATCAATAACATGTATTGGATCATTTGTTATTCTTGCTGGTTGTTCCGTAGAAGATATTCAGCCTGAAAAAGAAACCAGAAAATATCAACTCCTGCATAAATTCACTCATATTCAACAAAAAGCACTTAATGTTCAATAGAAGTAGGTCTGCTGTGAAAATACCAAAAAGTCGACGGGGTCGTCCGGTTTGATCTTGGAGCACTCTAACATGGCCTCAGTGAGCGAGGGCATCACGTACTTCATCAGATAGTTCCTCAGAGGAAGAGAGTGAGCTTCCAGCAGCTCGCACTCCTGTCGCTTCACCTCCGACAAATTCTTCTGCTAATAAATCATAAAATATTAGTATTTACTAATAAGTACATCAATGTTTATTTTTGCACAACCATCTGTGAATGTATAAAACTTACCCACTCCTCATACTGAGCAGCCATCTCAGCCAGTGCAGCTTCCTTCCTGCGTTTCTTCTCCACAGCCTCTGCAGCCACTCTCTGCCTCCTCTCTTCCTCTTTCTTCCTGTCCTCCTCCTCCTGCTCCTCTGGACTCAGACCATAGTTTTTGGGAGCTCCCACCATCTCTGTGATCTTCTTCATAACATCTGCATACTCTGAATCTCCTGCAGTGACCTCTGGAGAGAAACAAGTCATTCTTACTGTAGAGAAACAAAACCATTGTGGAATGGCTCTCCACAGATCATTATGTTGTCGCCACATGTAAATCCTTGTTATTAAAGGTATACTGTTCAGAGTTTTTTTGTATAGACTGGTACAGAAGTAATCCCTCTCAGTCACCATTTATGACCCACTAAAAGTGTGTGGCAGAGACTCTGCTCTCTGCCCTCATTTTCCCATCATGCCTCTGCGCTGGCATTGGCTGTGGCCGGGAGTATAACGTTTTCAGTTTTCCTCAAATTTGGCACAAATGTCAATTGGGACTCAAAAATGAACTTATGTTTTGGTGGCCAAACATCAAAAGACCAGAGTCACTGTGACCTTGCGTCTGTAACATTTTCGTGGACAACTCAAGAAATTTCCCCAAATTAGGCACAAATGTCCATTTAGACTAGAGGATCACCTGATTAGGTTTTGGTGGCCAAAGGTCACTGTGACCTCACAAAACATGTCTTTGGCGATAATATTTCACTCAAATGTCCAATAGTATAAAATACTATAATTTTATATACAAAACGTCAAAGGTAAACGTCACTGTGACACCATAATGTTCTGTAAAAACATTTAACGTCATAAGTCAGAGACAGAAGGAGAGATGTTGGCCAGATACTAAACTGGTGTTGACCTTGAAACTGTGTTGACTGTTTAGATCTTTGGTGCTGCCAAGAGGAAGACGTTCGCAAAGAAACCTTGTTTTTCAATGAAAATGATGACTATTGAGCAACACTGTCAACTTTCATGGCTACATACAAGTCTTGACAGACATGGATGTAAACTTTACTTCTAGTTTTCTTCATGTTTTTCTATTGTAAAAACGCTCTTTTTACTGTGAAGACATGAGAGTGATGTCAATCTTCTACTCTAACTCTACATAAGAAAGTAAGTAAGCACATTTCCCAAAATGTTAAGGTGTTCCTTCCAGTTTTTGAGCTAAGAAGTAGCAAGCTCTTTTGAATATGACACAATGGTGTTTCTAAATTCTAAACTAGAAGAAAACAACAAATAGTTTAAAACATAGTTACATTTTTTTATAGTCACGTGTATAAAACGCAACACAGATGGGCAAAAACTTGCCCCATATGTCCATATGAGATCATTTTTAATATTCTTTCACAGTTAGATATGAACTATGTGTCTCTGAGGACAGTACCAATGTGTTCTGGGTGAATCTCAAGCTCATCAAAGTAGTCCAGCAAGGTTTCCTCAGCAGCACAGAGTTGTCTGTATCTCGTCAGGCGAGGGTTAAACTCCTCCTGTGTGTAGCGCATCTTCTCTGCCACACTCTGTGGAAGTCCCTGCACTCGCTTTGTCAGAAAATCATCTGTCGCATTGAGGGCAAAAACATGCTCTGGAGAACACAAAACAAGACGAATGTTTTGTTAGAGGTTTGGAGAGAGATTTGGGAAGCTCTGGCTTGTTTAACGTGCATTTCTCAGGATCAGTTCTCGTGCCTGCCTGGCTGTAAGAACTGAATATCTGTGTTCTACCTCTGTGGTAAAAAAAGCAGGAAAAACATTAACAACCTGGAGTAATATTCTTGTTGTATACGGGTGTTTTGGGCATCAAATCATGGTTCTCTGTGACCTCATCTGGAAAATTAACAAAACACATCAACATTAGTGTAGTTGGTATTAAACATTATGAAGTAACTGAATGAATTGAATGAAACTCACCAGAGAAAATCATCTTTGCCTGCTCGTAGGTTTTGAGGAAGCCATCGATAACAAATCCTTGATTCCTACATGGCTTTGAATTCAGCTTTTCTTGCAAAATGTCAAAAACTAGATGGTCTGCCAGTCGACCTGATGGACCAACAGAGTAATTTAAACCTAAAGTGAGAAACTAAAAGACTTTATGCAACAACACATCAATAATCGCTGAAACGGAGCATCTTAAACAGCGTGTGAATACAGGTGTTCCAGCACAGACAGTATGAGGAAAATAAATCATTTTTTGGCCATTAAGGGATGTTAACGTGTTCTAGTAGAGACACAAAATACAAGGATGAACCTGAAAATGAGCATAACAGGTCCTTTTAAAATCTTGCAGAGCGTTAAAGGCTACATGCCCTTTTCTTCGCACTGACTAAACATCAGACCTGTTTCTAAACAGGTTATGGAGTAATACATGTCTCTTTCTCATTTTTAATATCTTAAAGCTTTGTGTTCAATCGTTTCAGCATTGATGTTTAAAGTACTACGAGGCTGCTGTAGTCAAACCACAACTTTTAACATCAATAAAGTGAAAGATGTGGTTATCATTCAGGGCTGTGGTTCTATAACTAACCTGCATTCATGTCCATGCTTTTGTTAAAAATTTCCAGTTTCTGTTTCTGTGCAGCAGCTGCAACATCTTCACTGACATTTTCAGGGTCAGATTCATTCACTATCTCCTTCTGTAGCATATGGAAAAAAGGAAAAATAAGTATGTTTGAGTCAAACTGCAAATTAGATCTTCCACAAGAGGGCAGTATATCTCCTTTAGTTACATGGCAGCAGTGAAAATAAGACAAAATCAAATACCATCCTTTTATTTCACTGACCAGTTGTGCGATCTTCTCCTCAATGACCTCTTTGATCTTGATGTGGTGTATTTGGTAATGACCACAGAGCTTCTCTGCAACGGTGCTTTTACCCACAGCTGGAGGTCCAACCAGGCAGATTCTGATTGGCTGAGCAGATTAATGTAAAAAAGGGAAATCATGACATTAAAATACCACATAAAGGTGTTTGTATTGCTGTGGATGACCTACCAATTGAATCCAGGCATAACGTCGACCAGAATAACAGAGATTATATCTAAATATACATAAATGTTTCCTATTTGTGTGTAAGACTCACAAGTAGCTGCCTGGTGTCTTTGTATTCCTCCACAATGCTCGCCATGTTTTCAACCATCCCAGCTTCAGACGTCCAGCGGAGACTGAAGGAGTCTTTTATGATAAAAGCATCCAGGCGGAGGTTGATATTTAGGTACTCCAGCTCCTCTGGCTAAAGAGAGAAAATGGAAGCAGTTACCAATACAGATTTTTTTAGATTTAATATTTATTGGTTAAATAATTTTTTAAAAAGCCTTCCACCTTTTTTCCCCGAGAGCAGCGGCTATATTTAATCATTTGCTAACAAATAATTTTGAGTGTTTCTGGATTGAATTCTCACTTTGGGAGAAACTGAGTCTGTTAGAGCCATTTCTAGCAAGACTTTGTAATTTCACATTTTTGGAGAATCATTTGAATGCATCACCTGACCAGGCATCGCAGAATTTTCTCAATTGAAGCAGGTGTGTGAAAATAGTCAACAGGGAAGATGCAGAAGAGGACACAGTCTTCAACTGCTGTGTTTTTTTTTGTAAAATTTCAGTGTTATTGCTTGATTTATCTGTTTTGGTTTTTTCTTTGTTTTGCCACATTGATTTGAACCTTGGTTTTGAAAAGACTTGTTTTATTTTGGGGTATTTTGAAGTTGTTTGAACATGACAAATCAGTTAAGCATCTCACGGCAACTCTCTTAACATCCTGCAGTCAATCAACACCAGAAGAAGCCGAGATCATCAACAAAAACAGTGAGTAACCAAATACAGCAAAAGGTGAATATGCCATGAAATGACATACTGTACCTTAAAAGCCTTCATGGTGATGGCTTCCTGCTCTGGTACTTTGTTAATCTTTCCTGGCCCAAGTGTATCACTTATCATCTGAAGGATTAAGAATCAAAATAATTTTTGCATCCTCTTTTTTGTCATTTTGTCTTTGCTGTTTACATGGAGACAATTCACAATAGAATGATAGAAATTTTATATATATATATATATATATATATATATATATATATATATATATATATATATATATATATATATATAAATTCATTTTCATTTTCTTTAATGTATTGCTGCATTCATGTTACCTTTACAATATCCTCTAAAGTGTTCTTGGAGTCATCTACAGCAAGAATGTACTTTGACTTTGGTTTGAGTTCAATGATGTTTTGGATCACTCTGAAAAAGAAGCACAGGTCAGCCTTGAAGGAATGATCTAAAAAACAGTTAACATAAACATAGGAGTGCAGTGAGTTAAAATCACCCCCCAAGGTCGTATACGTGAATCATTGGGATGTAATTTGTGCCCTGTCCAAAGAAAGGGACTTTTGGAAACTGCATCAACCAGGACACCTGTTCAAAAATACAAAAGTTGAACAAAGATAAAATTGTAAATCAGGCTATTAGATACTACACAACAAATGTAGAGTAAACAGGGTTATTATCAAATTTCTATATACCTTGAAAAAGTAGTGAAAGAGGTTTTCTCCCTTTCCATACTGAAGACCACTAGCTACAACATAGCTGGTAAGCTTTGACTTTTTCTGTAAAATTGGAAAATCAAACAGAATTCATTAGGTTTAAAGGAATTTTTCGGTCTTTTCATAGTTAATTTCATTTATTTTTCTAGTGCTGAAGTTGGGACTGAAGAAAAAACTACACAGTGTAAAATGCTCCTTTTCTGCTGACATATTTTTGAATATGTTGAACTTTTCATCACAGTGTGTACTTACACCTCTGCCCAGTTTGAGCACAAGTTTCTCCAGATCATTGTGGTTTCTAAAATTGGGGTGTGGTCGTCTTCTTCTGAACTCTTCCTCTGTCAGCAGAACATCTGTCTCTTCCTGAAGAGAGAAATTACAATCGTGTTGGCTATGTTTTATGCGCAGGAAAAGTTTGCCTACATTTTCCTACAGGCTCACCGGATTCTGTGGTTTGGTCATGGCCCAGGTCATCACGCTCGAGACTAAGATGAACATTTTCCGAGACTTGTAGTTCTCCATCTCAGCATGAAGAGCTGTTTGCAAAAGATGGAAAAAGTAAAAGGAATTGAAAATTACATTTTACATTTTAGGTTATTGTAGAAAAATCTCAAGACAACACGGTATACTACTACTACTACTAAAGTCCAGCATACTACCTCTTATTGCCCATGTTGCATCTTCAACCTGCTGTTGTGTAGCATTTTCCGATATGTTGTACACCACAATGTCACACTCCATCAGGCGCTCAAGAAGCTCACCTCGAGTTGGTGACTGCCAAAACAGACACAGTATATACATCCAAATGTGCATTTTCTGTGATTTGCATTTTACAGAAATATAAATAATAAACATAAAGTTGACATAACATGGCACAATATAAATATTAATTACAAGTAAAAGTCCTGCTTTCAGATTTTGGATTCAGTGAAAGTACTGAAGTATTATCAGCTAAATGTACTTAAAATAAAAAAGAGTAAAAGTACTCATTAAATGTCTCCTTAACTGAATCTTTACTGGAATATTATTACTGATGCATTTATTTGTTGTAGTGTTTATTGGATCTTTTTTACTAGAGCTGCAAAGATTTGGCTATTAATCAATTTGTCAATTGAAAGAAAATTAATCGCTAACTTTTGATAACTGATTAATAGATTCAGTCATTTTTCAAGCAAAAATGTCAAACATTTGCTGGTTCTGGCTCCTTTAATGAGATAATTTGCTACTTTTCTTTGTCATTTATGTAAGTAAATAATGTATTATATGATAGTCTTTACATCTTCGACTATTGGTTGGACAAAAAAGCAATTTGAAGACGTCACTTTGAGCTCTGGGAAACGGTGATGAGCATTTTTAACTATTTTTAAAAAAACATTTTATAGACTAAACAATTGATTGATTAAATGATAAAAAAAAATCAGCAAATATTGATATTGAAAATAATTTATAGTTTCAGCCTTCCTATAGGTTAAAGCTGAAAAACGTCACTATGGAAATACACCACTACAAGTTAGAGTCCTGAATTCAATATGTTACTTAAATATAAGTACAGAAGTATTATCAGTAAAATGTACTTTAAGTATCAAAGGTAAAAGTACTCATTATGCAGAATTACTTCTTTCACAGTGTTTTATTATTATATAATATTATATTATTCTCTTTTTATCACCAGCAAATACATGAAAGAGCATTTTAATGTGGTAGTTCGTCCATGTGGAGCTACTATAAGATATGTTTTTTTACTACTAGGTAAATTGTTTGAAGTATAGTACTGCATCAGGTATTTAAGTAGCCAGTAGGCCTAAATATAACTTGAGAAAATATACTGGGGTAAAAAGTAAAATACAGTACGATCCCACATAGCAGAAAATAGAAATACTCACAGAAAGCAGGCTACAGGTACCTCAAAATTATACTTAAGTAGGTCTACAGTACCGAGTAAATATACTCAGTTACATTCCACCACTGCCAGTAACTACTAGTCAAATAAATGATCAAAAGTAGTCTACAATATTGTCAACTACAAATGTACTAATGAAAAGTGGAAAAAATTGTTATAGTCACTCAAGTAAAATGCAAGCAAAATTATACTTAAGTAGCCGACAGTGCTTAAGTGGATGTACTCAGTTACTTTCCACCACTAACGCTACCTGTACTATGTGTTTGCATCTTAGTAATATGCACCAGATTCCTGTAAAAAACAAAATAATGACAATAATAAATACCTGTTATTTAATGCCTGACTCACCGTATACTGTTCAAACAGAAAGCTTTCTTTTTCATCTTTGTTTGAAGGAGAAACAGTTCCCACTATCTGGAGGGCAGGTTCACCTGGAGGGGAGGTCTCCTCCTCTTCTGCCTCCTCAGAGGCCAGTCCGGCTTCACATGTCGATAAAAACTGTCAGCGTGGTCAGAAAAATACTGTAAAACCAGACATTTTACATTGAAACATACATATAGTCAGCTACGTAGGCTCATTTACCTTCGCGATGTGTTTGGAGGAATACCTGTCGACGTCGTTGATAAAAACACGTTTGGGAGGAGGTGGTTGCTTTTTGTCCCCCATTTTAAAACGGATAGGTTACAAATGCTCTGCGTTTTATTTATAAGAAACTAAAGTGCTAGCAGAAATGTGAAAACTCAGACTGGTAACGTTAGTCGACATTTGTGAGAAAAACTGTTGCGTTGTGGATCCGTTGCTATGGACTCATTGTGGTTGCTACGGCTCAGCCAATGAATTGCTTCGCGGACAATACGTAAGGCCGACACGTTACGCATCACTTCAAGATATTTTAGCAATATATTATATAGGATATAGATGAATTGGCTTAAAAGACTACCAGTCTTTTATATATTTTTAAAGACACTGATTTTAAGACGTAGGCTTCTTGCCAACTGTTGAAAATGTCCAAAATATAATTTGGCGTAACTGTTGAATTATTGAGACATTTGTTTTGCATACCATAGAGGTTTTTGTTCTCGTTCTTGTGTGTGTGTGTGTGTGTGTGTGTGTGTGTGTGTGTGTGAATATATATATAAGCCTTTTTTTGTTGACTTAAAAGCTGCCCAATTTCAACATATTGAGTCTAAGCACACAGGAATAAGCATTCTTATGACAATACTTGTATAATATACTATAAATGTGTAACTTTCATTCACCTTAAACTTCATTCACCTTAACTTCATTTGTCATAGTCAACACTAATTATTTTACAATGAGGCCTGCTTTTACTGAAGTAAAGGCAATGCCACAGTATAAAAATACAAGTAATGAAAGTATTGGCATCATTATGATCATTGATGCGGGTAACACTTTTACGTGTGCCACAGCTGTTAAAAGTGGTGCACATTTACTGCTGGGTTGCTTAACTTATTATATTACATCAGAATTTTGTTGATTATATTTTGTATCAATAATCTAAATCTGCAAAGTGACTAATGACAAAACATAGGAATACTTAAAATTAGTATCTTAAAATTGTATTTAAGTAAAGTACTTAAATATAGCTAAATTCCACACTGGTATCGCTATAGTATTCCTCTAATACTTCTATTTATCACCCCCCATGTGGCTCCCAATCCAACTCCTGCCTGCTCAAGCACACACAGGACGCAGAACAATGGAGCGCTGACATGGAAACTTTCAAAGCACCCTATATATTTATAGAGCTGACTTTATCTGAGAAACTGCTGCCAGTGCTTGAACAGGTCTCAGTAAAGCACACCCTGTCATATATCCACAACACAGTGATACTGAAGGGAACTGCTACATGGATCATTGTTTCTTGCCATGTATAGTAAACCTCTAAATTTAAATGAACCTCTTGTCTTTTACCAAGTGCTCTTCATTCAGCCTGAAATATATTTCATCATGGAATACCGAGACTTGTATTCCAAAACAGGGAAATTAAGGAACTGGATCAGTTTCCAAGAGAAGTCAGGGAATATCTAGGAATTCTAAAAATGCATCAAAATCAACCAGAAATTATTTTACAGCATAACTAACTATAGCATGCTCATTCACTAGTTCATACCTTAAAAACAGGAACAATCAGAGACAGACCGATAAATTAGCTGATATTATTGACCAGTTTTAGTGTATCAGAGATATTGTGCTGTCATTATATTATATTGCATCGTAATGTATTAGCCATTAGGTATCAGGGAATGAGTTTCAGGTAATTTAGTCACACTGTCTCCATTACATCATTTGTCCACAGCTTGTAATTACAAGTTTCTTTTTCTCAAAATTTCTTGGTCACAATTCTTTAATATCCAAATTTAAGAGCTTGCTATCAAGAATGTTGACAATGATAGGAAGAGTACTTAGTGATTTACCTTATTATAACCCCAAATCTGCAGCTCCTCTCTGCTTTACAAAGCTTTATTGCCAGTTACAAGACATTGTTTAGCTGCAACTTGTTTTAGTTCACTCTCATCGCTCTCAGTAGTGCTCAGCACTAAACTGCACAGACTGACAAGGTAAGAGACTAGCTGGTGAACAAAGTGGAGCACTAAGCAGCTAGAGATTCAGATATATCTCTCTGAAGTTGGTAAGGACCAAAAACAGAGCTACAAGGGAGTGAATACTGGCCAAAAATACGACTCCAAATGATGAATATCGCTGGATTGACTTTTTAGTTGTTTTCCTTTGTTTTGTGCTCAACCCTTATGGGTTTATGAAATACCATTACAATATTGTCACAGTTATCTATCCAACATTTACTGCTCAGTCCCCAAACAAAATACTCAACAAAGTCTGCCACAAAATAGTTTCACCTTCTAAATCATCTGCCACGTTAGGATACGTCAATGTTGTGCTCAAAACTTGTTGACGTTGCCCCCAAGTTATTGACAATTGATAATTATTTTTAAAAAATGTATGTATAGGCAAATGTAAGATTTCAAAACGTCCAAATATTAACCTTTTTATTGTTCTCAAAGGCGGGTTTCTGTCATTTTATAGAAAGAATGATTTTAGGTGATGACAGCGTTTGATGTAATGGTCATATAACAAAATGTTTCAGAATAGCTGCTGATGTGATTAACATGTCAACCAGCATGCAGTTTGTCAAACGCTGCTGAGACAGCAGCTGTTTACAGCAGGCATGTGACACATTACGATGACGGCTGTTGCCAAGAACAACACTGCATGTTCATCATCAGTGGCTGTTCCTGGCATTTACTCCTGCAGTGATTTAGTTTTGGTAATTGTAAACTTCTGGTGTGATGGACGTGTGCAAAACATTGCCATCAGAGTTATGGTATCTGCAGTTTCAAAGTTATTAACCCTTTGAACCTGAGCAAATTGGCTTTATCATATTCTAAAACTTGTGAACAGTGCAATGAGCAATAAAAGAAGAAATGACCTAAAAATTAGAAAGAAATATGTATAAAAGGCACAAGAACATTACTAACAAATAAGTTTAAGAAAAGTAAAAAAGAAAAAGACATAAAAGTGAAAGAAATTAAAATAATAATAATAATGTTTATTACTTTTTAAATTTTTTACAAATGAAATTTGGCAAAAAGTACTTAAAAAATATATAATTCTGTCGCATAATTTTAAAGATATATTTATGATAACTGAAAATATACTTTTCCCCTAGCTTTTTTCTTTTTTTTCTGCAAGCACTTTCCATTGCTTTTAATTTATTTCATTTTTTTTTAAAGAAAAAATCTCAATCTACTTATTTCTTGCAATTTTTGGAACATTTCTGACCAAGTTGCTCACTGTCTTTTTTCCCATGTTTCCAAATGAAATCACAACAATTTGCTCAGGGATCAACGCTGTATACACACGTAAAAGGCGTCTGAAGGCAGTACAAGAAACATGATGTCACTTAGGGTTTCAAAGTGTTAAAGTAACTCATTTATGCATTTATAAGTCAGAAAAAGCAGCAAATCTAAGCTGTAGGAAAGTTTATTAACTTATCTAAAGTAGCCCGCTTGAATTCAGCAAATTTTACCTCCCTCCTGACTTAGTAGTTGAATGTGGAAATGTTTCTTTTTACTATGATACCAAAAAAGCCCGTTTCTTCCATTTTTGTACAAAGTTGGATTTAAACATCTTCCAGCAACAGATATTACTCAACTGTATGTGCCATAATTGCGGGAAATGTGGCATAAAACACACCTGATTATTTTTTCAGTGTATTTCTTATAATGTATGTCAGCACTGTATGTTCAGTGGTAAACAAACCACTATAAAAGCAGGACTTGATTGTTAAAAAGCAGTTGTTGCTAACAGCTGCTAAAGTGTGTGTGTGTGTGTGTGTGTTGAGGGGGTGGGGGGTGCAGTACAGAGGGGGCAGCTGTCAGGACAGACAAACCGTGTGCTTCCCACATGCCCTTATAAGGACAAATGTCCCTCAAAACCATGACCCATTTAAGACCAATCTGCTTTATCCTGATAAAGACCTGGTGATAAAGACAGGACTCTGCCAAAAAGTGCTTCCTTGACTTGAGGCGAGCTGTTGACAAAACACAGCGGCGGTTTCATCCAAAACTAACGTGATGTCTCTGAATCCTAGTTTTTTCTCAATAATGTGCAGCAGCTGTTCCCTTTACTGAACAGTGGAGTCTGCTCCAAAAACGCAGACTGAACACACATATTGCTCGGTTGATTTAAATGTTAGAAACTCATTTACAGTCATTTAATAAGACTTTGTTGTTAATTCTTTGTTGTTATTTTTGTTTTATTCACCAGGGAATGTGCGGTTGATTTGGACTTTGTGGCCCGCAGAAACTTGACTGTTGTCAGTGTTCAGAAGTAAACCTTCTCAGGTACTGTACTTAAGTACAATTTAGAGGCACGTTTCTTGGGTATTTCCATTTCATGTACTTTATACTTCCACTCCACTATATTTAAAAAGGAGAAACTGTAAATTTCACCTCACTATATCTGTTTAACAGATTAAGTTACAGTTTAGATTAAGATTTTATAAATGAAACATACAATCGCTTCATAAAATATAATGTATTGAAACAGATTGAATACCAAAAGTATAAAGCAGTCCAAATTAGCTCCACCACAACCAACAATAAAGTAATACTTACATGGGATATGCTTTCATAATGATCCCCTAATGTATTAATATCATACAGGCAGCAGCCAAGTATTTTTTTCTTTACTTTTAGTTGATCTTTGCTGTATTAAGTACATGTAAGTATGTGTTTTTTACTGAGGTATTGCTACTTAACTTTACTTAAAGGGACAGTTCACTCTAAAATTAAAAATACACATTTCCCCCCTCACCTGTAGTGCTATGTGTCAGTCCAGATTGTTTTGGTGTGAGCTGCAGAGTTTTGGAGATATCAGCTGTAGAGATGTCTGCTCTCTCTTCAGTATATTGGAACTAGATTGTACTCGGCTTGTAGTGCTCAAAATGTCAAAAAAATACATTTTAAAAACTCTTTCCAGAAATCATGACCTAGTTATTAAGGATAATCCACAGATCTTGTTGTTAACAGTTTCATATAGGAACTACTTTCTTTTTCCCTCTCGCACTCTTTTTTTTGGCTAACATCATCATCACAGACTGACGTACACAATGCCCTATTTATGTTAATGTTATGTTAATGTTAATGATACGTAAATGTTCTGTTGACTTTTGCGTAAGTTATCTAGAGCTACAGTCATCTTTCACTCAGTTTTTCTGTATATGGTATATGTTCAACTTATGTTTCATAATAATCATAATTTTTGTGTTGTCTCTCTTTCTCTTTGCTCTTGAAAACCAAGATGTCTGAATTACTGAGATTATCATGGTGTTTAAATTAGTGGATTAATTGATTTGTCCATAAAAATAAAAATTAATTTTGATAATCATTTTTTCTTCATTTTATGGGAGATAGAAAAAGATCTGAATATTTGATCATAATGTCAGTTGTTTGACATGAAGCCTCTTTAGACTCTTTAAACCCTCTTTAAACTCTGTATACAGTGGTGATTCATCAGAAAATTCACCTCCGACTGTATCAGTTGGTAAAGGTACAGTATGTGAAAGTAACTCAGGTCTCTTGTTATGTAAAAGCTTGGTATGGAAATAGATAAGTAGGTTAGTAGCGTCTCTCTCTGAGGTTCATTACAGCACATGGCTACAAATGGAATATTTCACAGTGTTGATGGTGTGGGGGGGTATTTACATTCTTACTGCTCTCACCGTGGCCTGATAGGGCTCCAGCATGGGGACGTAGATGCTGTGGGGGCAGTGCGAGGTGACGAATAAGGAGCCTGAGTCCTGGCCACAGTCTGCAGACATGCAGCCGCTGGCACCTGTTGCACTCCATTTCCCTAAAAGGAGACACTGGAGCCAATCAGAGCTCAGAAGCGCTGCTTGTCGTTCCCTGCACAGGCCGTCCCAGGGATCTGTCGTCTGCTGGAGGTCTGAGACCTGGCCCCAGCACCCTCCCACCCACCTACTCTCACAATATTGCCTGTCAGCTGTCTGGCATGTTTCTGGCCTTCACACATGCCACCACATTGGCAAACGGTCACAGGCAGGTTCCCCCTTAGACCGACTCCTTAACTAGATTGCTCAGACAAGATCTCAAATTACCGTCCTGTCACCCACACCCCCAGTGCCCTGCTCGAGCTTAGTCATATTAGCACATCCTCAGAGACCTGAAGGGCGGCTCTGTAGAGTATGAATGAGAGAAAGATGCTGCCATGTATGAGGCGAGAATCTAAGCTTATCTAGCTGATGATGTAGCAGTTGAGGTGTTTTATGAGTGTCAAAATCTCTCTGTCACATCTAATTTAAAGGCCAAAAGTTGATTTAAAGGGCTTAAAATGATTCTTAAATAAGTCACAAAATAATTTGACATCTGAAATACAATTAAGGTGTACACTTCTTTAAAAAAAAACAGATATATTTGGCTCAAATGTGCATTTTGGGATTTGATGGTATGCCAGAGTTTATTAATTTCACACAAATCTATGTCAAACTGGATAAATCACAGCTTTTTGCATGTAACCATCCATCCACTCCTCAATTCTGTCTTTACACTTTTGTCTCCAAGGCAACACCTCTCCAACTTTGATGGCATCCCTGACACAGGATCCACTTTCCTGAGCCATTTTGCTAAGCAGCACTTAATTTGGGCTTGTGTGAACTCCTGAGCCCGCCCACCGGCCCCCAGCCTCAGTATGCCGGGACATATTTAAGGACCCCCTCGCACCCTTGGCCCTTTGTCCCAGTGGAAACTCCAGTCTTGTGGTAACAACTTGGTGAGTGCCTTTGCAGTCTTCTTTCATTTCTGCTGTTTTTGATTTAGGTTTTTTTTTCTGGACTGTTGGGATCAGGGAGGATGAACAGAGGCTGCTGCTGTAGGACATTTTACTGCTACAATATGGATATATTTTTTTAGAGCTGGAAGTTGTTTTGATTCTGTGATCAGAGCTGATAATGTGTTGTTGGGTGGAGGATGAGACCTGAGCATACAAGAGGGGGGAGAAGTGGAAAAAAGAAAAAGAAATGGATAATTGGTGGTGTTCAGAGTTCAGAGAGTGTTGCAAAAATATGAAAAAGGTCATCCAGATTCATTAAAATTGACCTGCAGAGGAGGAAAGACTCTGAGGTTTAGGATGCAGGGATGCTTGCTGTGGAGAGGCAGGCACGAGGCTCTAACTCAACTTGATACAACCTGAGAGAAACTTATTTGTTGATACACTTTTAGATTAAACAAGTATTATGAAGTTTGACTGTTTTAATGCTAAAAAGAATCAAACAACTCAGTGTGTTAAATAGAATATTTTATGGCAGGGATTAAAACAGTGTGGAAAGTTAAAAACTCACCACTGAAACCCTCAAAAATCAAAGTCTAGTCTGATTTCCTTGACCGGGACAATGAGATGTTTAATTTAATTGAGACTTTCCTGGTTAAATGAAATAGTTGATAATAATGAAAGTTGCTTTTTATCATCAATACTGCTCTGAAAAGACCAAATACAGTAACTACAATTTTGGTCAAAGATTGAGTTGCGACTGATACTTTGGATATCTGCTGTATCTTGTAACAAACATTTTCTGGTTCAGTGTTGTTTTGTTTGAGAGAAAACAGGGTGTAAAAATTGCAGTAACTACAACATCAAACCAAAACCACAGTAAATGAAGTTACTGCTCTCTGTTTGGGTTCAGGCAGATTTGGAATACTATCGGGTCGAGGAAAACAAGCGTCTTACAGGAGATGGTGAATGACAGAATGAGGGTAGTGCAAATACCAAAATAAGTGATACGATAAGTAATGAAGATGATGATGTCGAGTAATTGGGCGGGTCATATGTTGATAACTGTGGTTAGCCTTTGTATAGCACAATATCAGCTATTTAAATGCAGAGTAATTTCACACATAACGCTTATTTATTCTATACTCTACTTGGACATAATTCAAATCTGATTACGAGAACCTAATGCATAAATGCAATGAATGGCGTCAATAAAGCCTTGAACAATATTGCCACCAACGTGTCAGAGCCAGCATAGACGTAGATTTTGTGCCCCTCAATATTTAGAACATGTGCATCTGTCCTCCCTAATAAAAACTGGAGGAGACAACTTTTATTTTGAAAAGATTAATGGCATTTACGTCATAAATTCATGCAGAGAAGGCACAAATTGGTACATAAAAATTCACCAGATTGAAAGAAATTTCTCAAAATTTTCTAGTGGAGGGCACCCAAAGTCCTTGTTTAATATAAATCCCCCCAGTTTGAGACAAAACATAATCCCTTGAGAGCCAGTCTTGTAGGGAAACTTCAGAAAGATGTAGACAGGTTTGATTTTCTTGGTCAGAGTTAGCTCATTTTGATAAAACTGTCTACAAAAAACAGTCTAATCTGCAGAGCTGAGGCTAATTTCCATGAAACCATATCCTGTAATGCAAAAGCAGCCATTTAAACTGAACATACACATGTTGAATTGGATGGAGACGCCTGTATGAAGAGGGGGGATGCAGGATGCACTTGGGATGCAGGCTGTGTCCAGAGATCCTGGAAGGATCAGAGCACATGGTCTGGCTCCAAACAGAAGAGTCCACTATATGAGTGGCGACAGCTGAGGAGAGAGCCAGGCCTCCTCCTGCCACTTGTCAAAAGACACACCGCTTCAGCTGTTAACTGGCCCCGGCTTAACGATGAGATACAGAGGACGGGTTGTGGGGGCGGAGGAGGGTGATATGGGCCCAGAGGCTGAAAATAGACCTGCGAGAGAGTGTGTGTGGGCCGGGTCATGTCCTGTTTTGGCTTTTCAGGCAGCTGTGAGGCTCAGGGAGGAGATTAGAGCGCTCAGAGGTGTCTTCGTACTAAACATAGTGCTACATTGTTTCTCAGGACGGCATTATTTTGTTTTCACACGTGACATACAGCTTAAAATGGAAATATTACACATTTAAACATGATTGGGATATTATTTCCTGCAAATAATTACTTTGATTTAACTGAAACTTTGTTAAAACTAAACTAATGTTTTGCCTGTGTTTTCATCCCCCATCTTGAACAGAAGGCCAGACCAGAAAAAACCAAACATGTGTGACGACGACGAGACCACCGCCCTGGTGTGCGACAACGGCTCTGGCCTGGTCAAGGCTGGGTTCGCCGGTGATGACGCTCCCCGTGCTGTCTTCCCATCCATTGTTGGACGCCCCCGTCACCAGGTAGGAATAAGGAAAGATTTCTGGAAAATTATTGTAGCTTCATGGCAGGCAGTCTGAGATTCTGAGACGTGTTTGCTTTTGCGTTGTCAGGGTGTGATGGTGGGTATGGGTCAGAAGGACAGCTATGTGGGAGACGAGGCCCAGAGCAAGAGGGGTATCCTGACTCTGAAGTACCCCATCGAGCACGGCATCATCACCAACTGGGACGACATGGAGAAGGTGACGAAAAACAAAAAAAATATCTCAAAATATTTTTCTTTTCTTTCATGACTGGAGCCTAACTTTGAGTCATTTCTGTCCTTGGACTTATTCCTCCCTGCACCTGCCTCACAGATCTGGCACCACACCTTCTACAACGAGCTCCGTGTGGCCCCAGAGGAGCACCCCACCCTGCTGACTGAGGCCCCCCTCAACCCCAAAGCCAACAGGGAGAAGATGACCCAGATCATGTTTGAGACCTTCAACGTCCCCGCCATGTATGTGGCTATTCAGGCCGTGCTGTCCCTGTATGCCTCTGGTCGTACCACCGGTGAGTCTCTGCCAAGGACTTTAAAAGAATACTTCACCAAAAAAAGTAACCATTTGAATATCAATTGCTCACTCCGTGTTACGTTGAATTCATGAGGAAAAGTTTGTTTTTCTTGTGTGCCTCCACAGTTAAAGGAGAATCTAAAATAAGCAAAAATTCTTAATGAACTGAAGTTATAGGGACCATGTTTAACAACAGCAAAATCATATCAAAACATCTGTCTACAACTCTCACACAACTCCTACAGTATAATCCGGGTCTCATTTATCCAGTCATGCTCAGTACTTCCCAAACACATGCAGTTTTGCTAAAATCGTACTATTTAACACTTCTGCATACGTGTAACACCTTGGAAGCACAAAAATTGATTCTGTGTTCCCTGAGGAGGCATGTGAGTCAAACAGTGTTTTCCTCACAAATTCATCACTGGATAAGTACTGATGTAGGTAAAATTATCAGCTTATTGGTTAAGTTTTTAATTCTGTGCATAACATTGCAGGTCGATTAAAACGCAGACTTGCACTTGCAATATGTGTTGTCCTCTGAAAAACATCTGCTTTTTGTGGACAGGTATTGTGTTGGACTCTGGTGATGGTGTGACCCACAACGTGCCCATCTATGAGGGTTACGCTCTTCCCCACGCCATCATGCGTCTGGATCTGGCCGGTCGCGACTTGACTGACTACCTGATGAAGATCCTGACTGAGCGTGGCTACTCCTTCGTCACCACTGGTAAGACGGCACCAGCAATTAAAAGCACAGACACACCAAACCTCACCGGTGTCTTGGCCAAAAAGGTGGTACTTAAACACACCACAAAGACTACAGCCAACGGCCAACCGGCACGTACAAACAATAACTCCCCATACCAGCAGGCAGCAGTAGTCGGTATTCGTCAATTGGAAAGAGAAACCAGGCTACCGACAAGACGGATTTAAAACACTAGTTAGCCAGTTAGCACATTAACAACATAACCGATCTCATGCCATCTTGGCTTTAGTCGTTTGTTTGATTTCCTCACTCGTTCACTGAGCTGAACTGCCAATCAGAGTGATTTCATTTACAGACAGACTCTGCCGGGTCTGACAATAATTGAACATGCTAAATCGGCCAAAAAACAGCTGACAGAAGATGATATAATGATGATATAAACTTTTAATTTGTAAGAGAAATAAATCCCCTTTTCTTCATCTTAAAGCCGAGTGAACACCTGGCTCTTGAAATCAACAAAGAAAACTGTTTGTAGATTATGTATCAGAGTTTTATCATGTGAGATTAATCGACTAATCTGTGACATTTCCTTCTTCCAGCTGAACGTGAGATTGTGCGTGACATCAAGGAGAAGCTGTGCTACGTTGCTCTGGACTTTGAGAATGAGATGGCCACCGCTGCCTCCTCCTCCTCACTGGAGAAGAGCTATGAGCTGCCCGACGGTCAGGTCATCACCATCGGCAATGAGCGTTTCCGCTGCCCCGAGACCCTGTTCCAGCCCTCCTTCATCGGTGAGTCATAACTGACCACCAACACTCAGCAGCTGTAAACACAGCAAACTCTGCAAGTCATATTTATATCTGATTAAGTTTCAAGTGCTGACTTACTTCACTGAGTGACGAAGGGGAGATTTTTCCCCTTTTCAAATTAAGAAGATGAAGCCATAATGATCAGTACAATTTGAGATTGAAAGTAATGGTAATTTTTTAACAATACCAAAAGTTCGATATTTATAGGAATAACATATGAGAAAAACAGTAATTTGATATAAAATAAAATAAAATAAAATAAAATAAAATAAAATAAAATAAAGCATAAGTTTTAAAAAAAAATCATATATGTTTTAGAAATGTGTAACTTATTTCTCTCTATATATATTTGTTTTATAAGCATCATGTAATCTTTCAGAATTTTTTTGGCACCTCACTGTAGCTGTAAACTTATTTAAGAATTTATTAATGTTTTTCAACAACTGCAACCCTTCCTCATATAAATAGATAACCAATTATAATACAGTAAAAAGAAGTTAAATTAATATTAAATGTCTTCATAAAATACAGAAAAATATACTGTACACAATCTGCATTAACACACATACAAAATATTCTTATACCTGCTTATAACTCCAATTAAAGTGTGTCAATGATGACTTGTTGAATGTTTATAAACTGCGAATCTGCCAGTCTTTTTGGATTTTATTACTTTTTATTCTTTGTTTTACCATAAAAAATTCTGTCTTTATTTTTGATACTATTATTATGTTTTGTATATTACTTGTAATATTTACAATATATTTTCTGCATTTATTTCCATATTTGCATACATGTTCTACGTGTGTATCAGCCATATGAACACTCACCTTTGTCCTCTCACCTGCACAGGTATGGAGTCTGCTGGTATCCATGAGACTGCATACAACAGCATCATGAAGTGCGACATTGACATCCGTAAGGACCTGTACGCCAACAATGTGCTGTCTGGTGGAACCACCATGTACCCTGGTATTGCTGACCGTATGCAGAAGGAGATCACCGCCCTGGCCCCTAGCACCATGAAGATCAAGGTGAGCCGTCATCAGCCGGCACTAACTGGTTAAATTCCACTATGTTGCAAAATATGACTGGTACCAACCTGTACCTCTGCTCCTCCCTGCAGATCATCGCTCCCCCTGAGAGGAAATACTCCGTCTGGATCGGCGGCTCCATCCTGGCCTCCCTGTCCACCTTCCAGCAGATGTGGATCAGCAAGCAGGAGTACGATGAGGCTGGCCCCTCTATCGTCCACAGGAAGTGCTTCTAAATCTCCAACCTGCACCAAAACCCCGACTCCACACCAACTGCACCAGCTTTCCATCCATACCTGTATTTCTACTGTGCCTTTTGCTGTATATACATGTTCTGTTGTAATAAAAATAGTTGCTTTTAACTAAAAAAAAGTCTTGAGTGTTGGAGTCTCAATATGCAGGCGGCTGTGAACATATCACAAGATGTCAAAATGCCTGTTGATTTGGCATATATCATTTCCTTTTAGAATTTCATTCTATCTAGCCCAGAAAAAGACTTGCCAGCCAAACACAAATTATTCTTACATGCCGTTTATACTGTGTGATTTCACCTTTACATCTTGACATTTTCCACTTATCGAAGAAACTGCTGTCATTTCTTTTGTAAAATATAATTTCTTTTATCTATTAGTTGGTATAAAATAAAATATCATGAGGTCAAGTGCTGAAATCAGATCAGACACTTGTAGTACTAAGGCCAACATTTTTGTGCTACCTCTTGCATGTTATTAATACCTCAAGTATTAACCC
The DNA here is from genome assembly GCF_026936395.1 of Plectropomus leopardus. Classification (NCBI taxonomy): domain Eukaryota; kingdom Metazoa; phylum Chordata; class Actinopteri; order Perciformes; family Serranidae; genus Plectropomus; species Plectropomus leopardus. Next base: position 20,873,180 of record NC_142191.1, on the reverse strand, counting down.
TTAAAAGGGACAGTTAACCAAAAGTATATATTTTCCTCTGACGTGTTATGCTATTTATCAATCTAGATTGTTGTGGTGTGAGTTGCTGAGTATTGGAGATATCGGCAGTAAATGTTATTTTCGAGTTGAGAGCTCATATTTACCACCTTCCTCATGTGCCCTGAATGCAGCACTCCGTCTTGTCAACTGTGGCACAGGTGATTTAGATGAGCAAACCAGCTTCCTTCATTCACCAGTGATTTCACCAAGTGAGTGACACATGTTATGTTTTCTCAGCCAAAGTCTTGTTGAACGGCTTAGTTTTTGACTTCTGTCAGTGATATTTACACGATGAAGGTTACAGACAGTAATGTGCTTCGGTTTCACCTCCATGTTATTCATGGGATAACTGTGAAAAGCTTTGAGAAGAGAAAGGAGAGACTTTTCATCGGTGGTGCAAAGACCTTTGGTGTTCCTCTGGAGAATTTACCCAGGAGATACATTCCCGAGTTTGGACTGGTGCCCTGGTGAGTTACGTTAGGAAGTGTATCATTTTTAACAGGTCAGAGATTCATTTTTTTTTTTTTTAACATGTTGTGTCTCAGCTTTTTGGTGGATGCTTGTTCACATCTGCTGGAGCGTGCTGCGACTGTAGGCCTGTTCAGAAAACCAGGCTCTCTTCCTCGCATTAAGACCCTCAGGGTAAGATTTTAACCTTTTGACCTTTTGCTAATATAATTTCTACTGGAGCAATAGCGCCACCTGATGTTTTGCGCAAACACTTATCTGATTTTTTTCTCCTTTTTTATTTTTTATTTTTTATTGTCATGTCATTTCATGTATCTTACTCATTAGCACAAGTATTGACATTTCTTTTTTAAATGAAAAAGTGAATAAATGTGTCACCCAGCAGTACATCAGAATAACAAACAATCTATATTTAAGAATACATAAAGATAGATAATGACAGTAGTTACAGTGTGGGTTTAAATCTTACAAATGTTATTATAATTTTGAAATTGTAGAAAAAAATCATCTGTCATAACTGCATTAATCTTTCCTCCAACATTTCAACCTCCATCACAGCAACAAAGAGCAAAGAAAAAATAAATAAATAAAAAATTGCACAATACAATACAAAGAGTAACATTTGCTAATACATAAATGCATGTCTATGTGTGTTTGCACACTTAAGACTTACACACACACACACACACACACACACACAAATGTAATAAGAAAAACAATACAAATAAATAAGAATATAAAGTGCAAATACAACAAGTAAAAAAGAACAAAAAAGAGTGCTCCACTCTAATATAGAGAAGTAAATTATAACAGCTGCTATGCATTATTCTTTACCACATGATAATATCTTGACCAGTTAGACCATCTTTTTTCAAATAGTTTGCCATATATTCAAATTTCATGTGGCAAGATGTGAGTCATTTTCCCCTCCTGTGTCTGTTTCAGGCCAGGCTGAACAGAGGAGAGGGGTGTCTGTCCACAGCCCTCCCCTACGATGTGGCAACTCTCATCAAACAGTTTTGCAGAGAGCTGCCGGAGCCGCTGTTCCCCTCTGAGCTCCACGCAGCTCTGCTCAAAGCCCAGACACTGTCCAACCAGCAGGACAGGACTTCAGCCCTGCAGCTGCTGTCCTGTTTGCTCCCCGCCAGGAACTCCTCTTGTCTGCACTACCTGTTTGACTTCCTTTCCAAAGTCTCCCAGAGGTTTGAGAGAAAACTGTTATTGTAGGGATGTTGAATCTAAGTTGACAAAGAGCGCTGAGTGCATGTGACAGTATGTCAGTCTGCTAGTATCATGGCATTGTAGTAGTAAAGGAGCACCATTGTGATCATATAAAGTTAAAATTGATTTGATTTCATATGATCTGCAGCTCAGTAAAAACTTGGAAATGGCAAAAGACTTAATTTTCCCCAAATAAACAAACAAGTAAAAAAAAGTCAAGACATTTACAGTATAAATTAATGCAGAAAAAGTAGAAATTGGTGCATAAAAAATTGCCACAATGCAGTGAATTCACCTCACACCCTTTGGTGGGATGGTACTGACCCTACTTTGGGAATCACTGGTTTACACTGAGGTGAAAACAAGTATAACTGTCTAAAAAATATATTTTCATTTCTTTTCTTTTCTTTTCTACAGTTTGATTTTTTTCGCCAGACAGGATGCCACAAATTTTCAAGTGATGCACAAATGACTTCATTTCATTTGTCTCCCTCCTCATTGAATACACTGCTGTCAGGTGTACTGAAAATTTGATGACCAGCTCCAACCTTGCCACAATCTTCACACCGTGTCTTTTACCGCCTCCCAACAAGACCGAGATGTCCGAGGGGCGACTTGAACTGAGAGTTCTCGTCCTGCGCACCTTCATTGAAAATCCTCACTTATTCGGTAACAAACCAAATCACTTTAATTTTAATTGAGGGTGTCTGATTGGATGTCTGCAACGTTCAGATCTTAACTATATTTGCTTCAGGTGTGATTCCTAAAACTGTTTTGGACAGTATGGACTTTCTGATGGATTTCCATTTTGTAAAAGATGCAAAGAGAGGACATCGAAAAAGACACAGTTTCAAAGGTAAAAAACAAATTATTGAATTATGTCATCAGCTTTGCCTCGTTAGAAAGCCTCCTTTGTGCTCTTTAATTACATTTCCCCGATTTCTTACAGTGATAAGGTCTGTGAAGACGGTACCCTGGATTCAGGCAAGGTCAAAGGTCAGACATGCAGTACCTGAGCAAAGCCAAGTGTCCACCCCAGGAGACAGACCAGCACTCAGGAGAAGCCTTGGGAAGGAGACTTTCCCTAATATCCAGCTGTTCAGGACCTGTATGCCATGTGCAGGTAAACACAACATGAAGAAAGAAACTGTATGTAAATTTGGTGAATCTATTGTTCTTGTACAGAATTTATTATATTAAAAATGTTTATAGGGCAAGGTTTCAGCCCTGCAACTGCTTTGTTGGACAGTCCCACCAAAGACTCATATAAGACCCCACAAGACGGACTGAAAAGGTAAATTATTAAAGCACTGACATTAATTTTGCAGGATTACTTTACAGTGAAGCAGTTAACTATTAAGCAAACAAGGGAATACGTGATTAGAGATTGAGTGTTGAAGCTAAATGGAGAGACTGAAGGGGAGATCTTATTTCACTTGTATTAAAATTCTTTTTGTTGGTATGGTGCACATTTCTTGATTTGTAATCTATTTTGCGGGATTGTTACTTTACAGAACTGATTACTCCACACAAGACTTCTTCTGACCTCTGTGGTCAAGGGATCTCTTAATTTTATAAAGAAAAAATGTAGCAATAATAATAATAACAATAACCATTTTTTGTTGTTTTTAATTTTCCACTAATATGCACCTAAATGTCCATAATCATATCTGGCATAGAGACCACATACCAGAACTATGTATAAAATAAATGTGTAGGCTTAGCTAACATGTGGCTATGTTCTTTTTGTGCATTTATATATATATATATATATATTATCATGCAAGTGCTCATCTTTGAATAATATCTAGCATCTTTACATTTTGCACTTTTTTTGCACATAATCAACAAATATTAAACTTTACAACTGTTGTTAATTTTTTTTATCAGCTCCATGTTAAATAACTCCAACATTGCAAAACATTATTCACATAAATCTTTTGTTTCTTATTTGTTTTTTGTCCTTGTTTTGTTTTCAGAGATCTGCGTTTGGGTCATTTTCCGAGGTTCACTCGAGGACACGATGCAGAGGGCTCTCCTGTGCTCACTAGTGTCGGAAAACTGCAGTTCACACCTTGGAAAAGACGTTCTTCACTTTAATGTTCAGGTGACGAACTCTGATACACCTGATTCATATTTATAAGAGCTTTAGTGTCTTACAGCAGATAAGTTAGATTTTAACATTCTACATTTTAATTAATTTTTGTATTTGACTATATATTATATATCAAGACTAATGTATGGATGAACTGTCACCACACTTTTATATCCAGTGAATAAATTTTTTAAAAAAATAGTTGTATTGTATCTTTTTTCTTCACGTTAGCCTATATATTTATAACAGAAGTGGTTATGGTAAGTAGTCTCTATGCCAGAAATGTATATGGACATTTTTTTTTAGGTATATATGAATAGATAATTAAAAAGAAAACAAGGAAATGTTTATTATTATTTTTATTACTATTATTATTATTATTATTATTATTATTATTATTATTATTATTATTCATATTATTCATATTATTCATATTATTATTATTATTATTGATATTATTGTTGTTATTATTATTATTAGTAGTAGTAGTAGTAGTAGTAGTAGTAGTAGTATCACCATATTTTTCGGTATAACATTACAAAATGTCTTGACCACAGAGGTCAGAGGACATCTTATGGATTAAACAATTCTATAAGATAACAACAAAAAAAGAGTACAGACTAAGAAATAAGCCCCCTACCAATAACAGAGAACTATAGCAATACAAGTGAAATAATGGGCAGCATAATTCTTTACCACCAAAGGTCAAAAGTGACCCTATAAAGCAGAATGATAGAAAGAAAAACATGGAAAATTATAAAGCCAGTTGAAATGGACACAAAAGATTAATCTCTGATTTGTATTCTTTTTAACATTCCTTATGTCAGCACCTTGCCACCAGTTGAATAATTTATCATAATAACCACCTACTGAAGCTTGCCATGGAGTCATATATATGTTTAGAAAGCAGGTAGGGCTATTACTTAAAAAAGACAAGGTGAGAAGATGGGTTTTCTTCTCATAAACTGATTTTAAAAAATGACGGTTTCGATGGTATTTATGCTGTCAGCTGCAGAGACTTGTTTCCTTCTCAGTGTTGTTGTGGTGAACTCTGCACAAGTAATTGCCACAATGTAACAGCCAATGACAAAAGAGGATTTTTGGTATCTTAGCAACTGCATCTGGACCGTGAAGTGAGGCGGATCGCATCCTCCTGCAGGTTGCATAATGGACACTTATAGTAACACCGGAAATCAAGTGTTTTCCCTCCAAAATAAAACTGAAGAAAATAAAAAAAAGGGAAGGTAAAAGGCTTAGGGCAATCGTTTGAGAGAAACACCAAAGCATTTTAATAAAAATGTATGCTTTTAAAACTTTTATCAGAATGAATGTCGGCGAGAAACATAATTTGAAATCCCTTTTTGCATTGTCTGTGAAGAAAAGCTTTAATTTTGGAAACAAGAAATACATGATTTTGCTCTGTCCAGCTTGACAGAGGTCTGGCGCAGCAGGCAGGTCCCACCATCAGCGCGGACACGGTAAGAAAAACACACTGAAATTGATTCTTTGGTTATTTGGGATGTTTTCCAGGAATTAAATTATACCTGCTATGAAATACATGCAATTAAATATTGATCTGATGTAATTTAGGCTGTTTTTCCGGTTTAATTGACATATCATGCTGGCTATTTATAGCATATTTACATCGGCCATGCCTCTGTTTACAGAGTGAGTGTCGCACCACGGCTTTATTACAATAACAGGAAAAATTTAAGATGTTCTATTAACTAATATGATAGATTAAAAAAAAACATTCCATGCAATTACTCTGTCCATATTAGCCCATAAATTCCATGTTTGCCTAATTAGTCATCTTGTGTCTAACAGGAAATGCAGCTATGTTTGTGATTACACGCCTGTCCATCTTTTGCAGCCTACGTTAAAACCTTTCGATTATTTTCCTCCACAGATGACAGAAATGGGCTCGGCAGTGCGGTTATCGCTGCTCGGCCTCCTCCTGTGCGTGCAGCTCGGCACGGCTCCAGCCCGCAGCCCCCGCACGGCCGACCAGGTGTCTGAGGCCGACATCCAGCGGCTCCTGCACGGCGTCATGGAGCAGCTGGGCATCGCTCGGCCCAGGGTGGAGTATCCTGCACACCAGGCCACCAACATCGTCGGGCCTCAGAGTATACAGGGTATGTTGGATGCATTTAGAGTCGTTTTATAACATGTTAAATCATTGAGAGTAGACAAACCAGGCGAAACAGTAAAAAATATATCCTTTAGATGGTTATCAGGGAGAGATGTGGACATTAGGGAGGGTGCTCGTCTAACACGCAAGGTATACACTGTGCAAAATTATTGACATATTCTGTTTATTTATTTTAACATACAGTCAATTTGTCCTATAATGTTTGTCTTAATTATGAAGGCTACTTATTTTATTTTTGTTTTTAGCAATTTATTTTCTATTTTTTTACTCCTCACGCTGAGGAGTTTGGAAACTGAGAAATTTGGTTTGATTTCTTTCAAAAACATTTGGAGAAGGCCATGGGTATCTTAACAAGGCATGCCTAAAAAATGAGCAGAAAAGACCTAAAAACAACTTATTATCTGTTATATCTATTTTATTATATTTTTTTCTGTAAAATCATTGAAATGTATTTTAATGTTATTAATGTAGAATAATAGTTTTCTAAACCATATTCCGAATTAAAACATTTTTTCCAATAATCTTCCCCTCTTATTTAAAAATAATTTGTAGGTGATTTTCTTGTCATTTTGACCCAGGATATATTCTCGCTACTTGTCCCACAGTATTGCTTTTTCATTTTAATGTTTTATTTTTTATCCACAAAATAGAACCTATATTTTATTTTATTTTATTTCATTTCATTTTATTTTGTTTTATTTTGTTGTATGCAAGTAACACTCAACTATATTTGTTTGTATTCATCATACATAAATGTTTTTCTTTAATTATATATTTATTGTAGGTCATTAGTGCTTTATCTTTATATAATATTTATACAAAAAACCTATTCTTTCACATACTTGTGTAATTAATAATCATGTCTTTGTTTTACCTTTATTCGTCCAGTTGTCCTTGTTCTTAACTATTGATGATTTAGGTGTATTGAAAACAATGCAAAAAAAAAGTCAAGTTAATTGTATGTGTACACATACAATAAAGGTGATTCTGATTATGATTCTGATACACGATAAAGAAAAACATCTAATCCTCAGCTTTGACTTTGACTTTTTGCTTGAAAATTTGTTAAAACAGTTGTCTGTTTACCAAAATAGTTGATGAATAATCCATCATTTGTTTAAGCCCATTCAATTGCTGAATGAAATTAACATCATTAATCATTTATGAGGTTTTATCCTGCCATTGATAAAAGTGTGTGCATTTTAGAGCTAAAGCTGTTCTTAGATGGAAAACATACAGAATGCTTTTTTGATAATTATTTGTATTATGAAGCTCTTTTCTAGCTGTTGCTGCTGTTTCAAAGTAGTGTTTGTTTTCCTCCACAAGGTGGTGCTCACGAGGGGCTGCAACACCTCGGCCCCTTTGGCAACATCCCCAACATTGTGGCCGAGCTGACCGGCGACAACGTTCCCAAAGACTTCAGTGATGATCATGGGTACCCAGACCCTCCAAACCCCTGTCCCCGGGGAAAAACAGGTAGAAACTATTGTTCTAAGCACATTATTAATTAACATAGTGATGTCTCAGGCTGAATGCTGATATTTAAGCTGCCACAGTGTCATTTCTTTCTGTTCTTTATTGTATTTAATTGCTGTTTTTGACATGAATTTCTGTGTCTTCTCTCATTCACAGGAGCAGACGGCTGTTTGGAAAATGCTCCAGACACAGCCGAGTTCAGCAGAGAGTTTCAGAAACACCAGCACCTGTTTGACCCAGAGCACGACTACCCAGCTCTGGCAAAGTGGGTGAGTTACAAAGTGGGACTGCAACTTTATTTATTTATTTTATCACAGATACATAGATAGACAGACAGACAGACAGACAGATGTGATGTGATAAATGTGATGTGATGATAGATGTAAAAACAGAGCAAGAATAATGATTACTATGGATGATATTAAATACAAATGTTAGATAAATATATGAACAATGCAAATGGAAGGTGCATAAGGCTAACATAGCCACTTTTATTACCAAATTGCTTGTGTTGTCCAAACAACATATCAAAGAAACATTGTGATGACACAAAACTGTGAAAAGCAGAACTGCTTGATTAAGTGATTTCATGCACAAATATACCACATTGAGACAAAGTCTTGTTGTTTTTTTAAATCTGCAAATCAAGCAGACCTGCTTTTACATTTAGCTGACACACAATATCAGGTGAAACATGCTCACATTAATATTATTGTATTTTACATTTCATTAATTTGACATATGCTTTTGTTCAAAGCAACTTATAACATAGTATTCAAACTTGATAGGAATAAGAGCTACATGTTCAAGCCAACTGAGAGTGTACTGACTACTATTCAAGTGTTTTAAAGGTTGTTTTTTTACACATAACTAACTGGTAGCATTGCATGGTGTGGCAGTATGATGATTTTTTTTCTAGTTTTGCTGTCTGACCTGAAAAAGAGAAATGGATGTTGGAAACAAGCAGTCACAGCTTTGGTTTCTGGTGGTCTGCTCACAAAATGAAGACAAGATTTTGAACATTTAAAAAAACCCAGTGTATGTATTCATTCTTGTCTTGTCTGGCCCTTAAAAAATCACCCTGTGAGTGTTTTATTCCGTGGAAAGGCATTCGGGCAATTTGTAGACTGTAATTTAAGAACAAAAGGACAGACTGTAAAACTATGGATACATGATTTCATGTCTGTGTTTTCTTTCAGAACAAGGAGCTTTTGTACCAAAAACTGAAGGGAGGACCGAAGAGAAGAAAAAGGGTATCGTGTTTGTTGTTTTTTCTTTGTAGTATTGTGTCTTGAGAAACCACATTACCCGCACAAAAATTTGCCGCCTAAAGGGAGCGATGGACTTTTAAAACTCATGTGATTTTTTTTTTTTTTAATGAAAAAGCTAAACATCTCACTTTGGATTTTTCAGACTCTGTGAAGGCTACAGTAACATGTGCTTCTTTGCCTCCCTGCAGAGTGTGAACCCGTATTTAATGGGCCAGAGGCTGGACAACGTGGTCGCCAAAAAATCTGTTCCTCACTTCTCTGAGGAAGAGGAGGAGGAAGAGGCGCCGATCGTCGCTGTTACCAACAAATCCACCACCTAAAGTCCTGCACGGCAAGGCTCATTGTAACATTTATGTATACTCTCAGAAACGAGTTTGTAACACTGCATATTGAAGCATTTTGGATAACAAACAATTGATCTGTGACGTCAGTGCAGGTACTGTTAAATTAGAGACAGGAAGCAAAAATGGGACAAGCACTTTGAAAATCTTTATTGTATTGCATTCATATTAATTAGCCCAGTTCTTGTTCACTAATTGGGCACAACATGCTGTTTATGTGTCTTACAACTGGTGCCATAATTTTCAACTTAAAGGCTTAATTGGTAGACCTTTAAAAAAGATAATTTAGTCTATGTAAACACAATTTTAGGGCTTTGTGTGGCTCACGATGGAGAAAATGAAAAATCTCATCACAAACTAGTTGTTTCTGAGGCTCAATGCTTCTAAAACAGCAAGTCAATCAGATCTGATTTCTTTTGACAGCTCCTGTTTTAAAAGTAACAATAAACCGTAAACCTCAAAAAGCAAACTGATAATCAACTACAGTTTGGAAGATTGTGAGCCAAGTATCCGTTATAGTGCAGGTATCTGATCAGAATTTTCTAGATCTTGGCCATTTATATGGGGAAAATGATTCTCAGTTTACTCATACTAATGATAACACTTTTAAAGTCTACTTATCGTTTATAAATGTGTTTTTTCCTCTACAGATGAATGTTTGAATGTTCAGGTTTCACTGTGCAGAAATAAGGGTTAAAGTTAGGAGGCAAATTAAAAAAAACTGAGCCTTAAAAGGTCATGAAAAATAATAAAGCTGCAGTCACTATGAAGGCTTCTGTATCGCAAGATTCTTAATTTTGTCAACAAGCAAGTGAAATACATTGTCTCTGAACATTTTATTGATAACTGCAATACATTTTCAGCGAACATTTTGCTGATAAGTTCAATAACAACATTTTAACAGTTTGCCACGTTTCCTCATCATGCTGATAGAAGTTCCTTTGGCATTCCAATTCCCTCAAAACATATTTCCAGTTTCAAATTGGGTATATATATATATATAAATGCAATTTCTAGAAGACAAGGAGACATCTCCTGTGACACAGGCAAAGACATAGTTAAACTTTTGAAATGACACCTATTTGCATAATCAGTCAGGATTTTTTTATACTGAGAAGGAAGGAGTAGATGTATTTTTAAGGACTTTAACAAGATAACAGAACTTTTTTGTGGAAAAAAAAACATGAATAACACATTATTAGTCAAAGTACAGTATTTTATATACATCTTAAAAATGTCTTGAGCAGATATTTAGTAGAATTATTGCCTGAAATTCACCCAATTAACCCAAAATGCTAAAATACAAAGTGTTAAAACCTTGGCTGGCAGTGTAAAGCATGTCCACAACTATATTATAATAAGAAGCTGTAAAAAGATATATCGATTTGGAGGAATGTTGAAAGAGAAAGTTATTACAATTCACAACTGTACAGAAATCAATTTACTCACACACTGAAGTTTAATTTTGTATGTGTTGATTGCCTTCAGAGGCAAAGATTCAGAAAGGATCATATTCGTGGAAGTTAATTATAACCTGTAGCAACTTTGCTTTGTCATGTAAAAGATCACCGTGAACTATTATTGTAACTGTTATTCCGATTAGTAATTATTCTGCAGTAATATGAGTCTCAACAGGCAGCAGCACTGAATCTGTCAAGTGTCACTTCATCTCACCAAAAAATGTCTGTGTTTTTTTTTGTTCTGTAAAGGACAAATAAACGATTTATCTGCATTGACAAAGTTTGGAGTTAGATTTTTTCCTTTCACACAGACAGTAAGGATAAGGGTTAGGGGGCGTGTCCTGCTGAAGCTCAAGACAGTTTGGAAAACCCCTCAGTGTGTCAGTCAGAAAGCCACTACAGACGAGAAAGGACCTGCAGAAGACACGCATGCTGTAAACGGCCTGACTGGATAAAGTTTTTCTCGTGAGGATCTTAAACAAACAATAGGTAACTCAACTTATTATCAGCTTTTTCTCTCTCTTTCTCTTTGTTATACTAAACTCCTAAAACGTTTATTTGCCTGTTTATTTGGTGCGTAATGCGCGCGTAAAAGCTGTGCGTAAAGACTTCTCTCCATCAGTGACTGACTTGTGTTTTTCCCTCCTCAGCGTCAGTGATGAAGACTCCATTAGTGCTGATCTCTGCAGCACTTTTGGCGCTGCTGCTCAGCCCACCGAGAAGTACAGATGCTGCCACTTTTCAAGGCGCTTTCCCACACCCAAACAAATACAACCCAAACGAATCGGATAGATGCCAACAACCTGCCATCAGTGGACTAATCTCCCGCGGGCCGGGGACTGTCACCTCAACAGACGAAGTGCTGGAGTCCAGTCAGGAGGCGCTGCACGTCACGGAGCGCCGGTACCTGCGGCTGGACTGGTGCAAGACGCAGCCGCTGAAGCAGACCATCCAGGAGGAGGGCTGCCTGAGCCGCACCATCATCAACCGGTTCTGCTACGGACAGTGCAACTCCTTCTACATCCCGAGGCATAATTACCAGGACGGGGGCGCCTTTCAGTCCTGCTCTGCGTGCAAACCCAAAACCTTCAGCACCGTCACTTACACACTGTTCTGCCCGGGTCAGACGCCCAACACCAGGAAGAAACGAGTCCAGCGCGTGAAGCAGTGCCGCTGCACAACAATAGACACGGATTAGACGCGCGTCCGGATCGATATTGTCCGCTTCCACTGGAGGAAAAATGCAGCTTTGCCAAAATAAAGAACGGAAACTGTATTTTGCTGAAAGGACACATGAGAATAAAGAAGAAATTGGAAAAGAGGGACGTTACCTCAGCCTTTTTTATCATTATTATGAAGAGAAGATGCTGATATAGGGTTGGGCAATATGGAAAAAAATACATATCATGATATTTTTGGCCAAATACCGCAATATCTATATTGTGACGATATTGTAGGGTTGACTTTTAGTGCTTTAAAAAAATATCTATCAATGAGATTTTTTGATAAACAATTATCAGTCATGTTGTTATTATGAATAAGTTGGCAAAGACAAATAAGAAAACAGCCTGGTTCAGGAAGTTGCATCAATTAACTGAGATGCAACTTTTTAAACCAGAAAAAGACAACATTTACAATACTTAGATATACAAATTCTAAGACAATAGCTAGTCTCATGATACTTGTACAATATTGATGTATTGTCTTGCCCAAAATGTACAAAAGTGGTCCATTCATGTGACATTTTCTTTCTAAGGGTTCATTTATGCGCAAAGTTAGATGCAGAAACAGACAGAGTCTTCTGTCCACACTCTGCGTTTAGTTTGTTTGTATGAGTGCACCTTTTCAAAAAACTTACGGAAATGGATGAATCAGAACAGTACCACCAGAGATCCTGGAGGCAGTGTAGTGTAGCTGAAGCAACATACAACAGCAGGAGATGACAAAGACTTTTAAAAATGAAAGAACGAAACATATCTGTCATATAGTGAAAAGAAGCCTCTGTTCACATGCCATCAGGTATTTAATGGCCTCATAGACCACCGCTGTCTGCAATGCTGCCTTCGTCAATGGATACTTTTGACTTCATCCTCTAGTGCCATCTATTTGCTTCTTTGCAGAGTTGGAGGGTTTTGGTCAAATGGTTATAAGTGCAGGGACACTGCCAATGCTGAGGGTTTAGATAAGTGAACTGATGACCTAAAACCTGTTTAAGATTAAGGAAGACTGGTGTGTAACAATTTACAGTGTCATTGTCAGTGGTGTAGAGGTAGTTGATGAGATAGCTGTGCTACCAGGTAAAAGTGTAGCTTACAGAGAAGGAAGTGGGTTGTAAATGACCAGAAAAAGAGGTAGGTGTACCCCGTATACACTACACTACACCACTGGTCATATATTTTGCATACATGCAGGCTAATTTATGTTAAACACTTGTGTAAAAGGACTGAGATGGTTGTATTGTTTCCACTGTGTGGGATATTAAGCTGATCATGATGTAAGTGTTTTTTTTTTTGTTTTAGTTTTTTTTTTTTTTACAACCTGCACTACTAAATGCCACTTCACTTTATGACTGTGTATAATATGTGTATCATTTATTGTAATGTTGCTTGTGAATAAAATAAGCTATGAAATCACATATGTTCTGATCAGTGATTTTATTCGTAGAAAAATATTCTAAGTGGATCAAAGACGTCAAAATCAATGCAAATAATTTGCGTACAAAGTTCAATACAAGAATATAAATACAGTGCTTAAGTTCATAATATTAAATTCTAAATATTGCACATTTATTACATCTTCTGCAATCTTTAAAGTACATTTTTAGGTAGCAGATTACACAGCAAAACTGTCAATGAATGATGGAATAAGATTCTTCATTGTCTGGCAAAAGTAATGTTCATTTTTTACATCTACAACGTTTATTGTGTATTAACCAATGGTGTCATGGTGTCCACAGACACTTGGATCAACTTGGTGAAGATGGGTGTGTGTGTGTGTGTGTGTGTGTGTGTGTGTGTGTGTGTAATGATCATGATGTATCAGCTACCTCTGAGTCTGTTAGGTTGAAGACATGTTGGCTTCTTTCTGACGTAGCCTCTCTTTCTGTTGAAGGTAAAATATGATCAGTATTATAAACGGAGACAATACACTGCACAATCTAAAATGATTTTTACCAGGAACTTCTAAGCTTGCTGTGGCATTTTGTATCTTTTGTTTTTGCCTGTGTTTTTTTCCTGTCTTATGTGTCTTCCCCTCCCCTTGTCCCCTTTTCTCAATGTGTGTGTGTGTGTGTGTGTGGAGGTGTGGCCACCTTTTTCCCGTTGGACCCAGAGGACCACACCTGTTCCGCATCTCACTGCAATGAAGGCTGCTTCATATACCCTGTCTTCCCACTACTCCAGTGCCAGATTGTTCTGCTCACTAGTGGTAATCACTGGCTACAGGTCTCAGCTATCTCTAGTGTTTTTGCTTATAGTGGTTTTTGACTCCAGTGTTTTTTTAGCCTTTTGTAACTGCCTTCGGACTCATCACTGCTTCTCCACTTCTCCAGATTGCCCCCTGTGTGCTCCTTGCTGTTCCTCCCAGTGTCACCTACACTCATTACCTCCACCTGTCCCTGCTGGCTCATTCCTGGACTCAAGATCCCTGTCTCCCCTCCGTGCCATTCATGTCCGCTCCACTTCATAGCTTTGTTTGTGTGGTTAATAAACGGTTTAAACTGCTTTGACTCTGGCTTTCGGCTTCTTTGGGTCCAGCTAAAACTCAAACCTTAACACATACTGGTCAAAGTGCATGAATTTATCTTCATGGTGTGTTTAAGAACTGGAAATGTCTGTTTTTAGAGGGACAAATGTATTTTCCTCTTCAGTATATCCACTGTACTAAATCTCTTCTTACCAGGCTGTTAGGGTTGTTCTTTCTGGTCTCCACCTTCTTTTCTGATGTGATCCTCTTCACTGAAAGCTGAGCCTCTTTTAATCTGCAGAAAAAAATGTTAGATTCATTGGTTTAATGGTTTATAAGACTTGGGCATGTAGCCTATATTAAAAATTAAGTTTTTATAGTATAAACTTAATGTATCAACCAGATAAAATGTGATTGTTTTCTGTCATTTATAGACATATATAATAAAATATAGTCAGTAAGTCAACACAAGCTCAGTTCAATCAACCCAAAAAGAAACGTTAATATCCTCAATACACAATGGCCCTCATTTATGAAACGAATGTATGACAAAAACCTGGGCATACGGTCATTTCCACGCAAAGCTCATTAAATACTAGTAGCCTGTATTATTACATTTTTCCCCATGTCCAGCTCGGACACAAATGGTACGTTTGTCTCCTCCATCACCTGTTATGACAACAACCCTGTTATGTATAGCCACGCACTCCACGTTTCGGGTCAGTGAGGCCTCTAAACCAGGAACATGTTGGGGTGGGATGTGTAAATGACAATTTCTCTCAGCAGCAGGAAAAGAATGTTTCATGAATAACACCTGTACCATATCATAGGATGATTACTTTACTCAGACCTGCGTTGGTTTGTACGCTGGATTAATAAATGAGGACCAGTGTCATGGGGAAGGATGCTCCCCTGTTTCCAAACCTGTCACATGCAATACTCCAGACATAACTGCCTGGATTTTTTTTTAAAACATTAGGTGACTTTGGAATTTTACAATTGTGTTAATTGGACAGCTGACAGGATCAAGCCGCACATTTGCAGCATTTCCCAGACGTTTTTTAAAGATCATTATTATTGTAAATCTGGACAGTGTTAGAAATGCACAGAGCTGTCTGATACCTCTCCTTGGAGATGATCTTGTTCTCCCTCTTCCACCTGACCTTGAAGTCGGCACAAAACTCAAACCAGAGCATAAAGAAATGACCGGTGGTCACCTCCTTCTCTCCCGTCTTGGGCTTCAGTCCAAAGTAAAGAGCCAAGTCCTGAAAACTGAACAGTGACAAGTATAAACAAAAAATGAAAAAGGATTAAAAACCTGGTAAACCAAGATGAATAAATGGAAATTTACTTCTCATCTTGAACCAGATGTGATGTTTCTGTAGGTCTAAGGGCTGGATTCTACTACCTTTTACATATAAAAATAAATATATCCATTTCAAACATTGTAAACATCACTAAAAAAAAGCTAAACTTTTTTTCACAGCATGTCATGCCCATCAGCAGCGCCAATGGTCATCAGTTTGTTGCTTCATATCACCAACTTTATTAAAAATGACCTGTGGCCTGTTGCTGTGTCGCTCGTAGTGTGAATGCAGCATTAAAACGAATGCTGGTTTTAGGCACATCTGCATTGGCTTTAATTTTCAGACCTGGAGATAACCCCCTGGAGCTGACACAGTTACATTCATCACTACTGCAAGCACGTTTATGGCTGCTTGGGTTGACAGTTAATTTAACCACCAAATTTAGAAGCCTAGTATGATTTAATTCGCCAACCTTTTTTGTACAGTCGACAACTGATAGGAAGCTTCTGCGTGTTCTTTTCGTGCTGCAAAGAAACAAAATGAGGAAACAGTTTAGTTGTAGGCAGACTCCTCCCCAAAAAACACAGATTATGTTTTTAACAGTCATACTCTCTATGGAGACTGTTGATAAAAACACTTGTAAAAACACTAAGTATCGCTTGTATAATGATGACTATGTCAAACAAAGACAGGTTTTTTTAAATAAAGACACATTCTAATATAAAACCTAATTTCTTTGTTAGTTTTAATTGTGATACACATCTTAAAAAATCTTTAAATATATTTTATTTTACAACTACTAAACATTAAGAGGAAAACAAATAATTTTACATGTTCCAGCTGACAAAGAAAGGCTAGAAAAATGGCATAAGTTTGTCATTAGTGGGTTGTTTTGGGGTTTTTTACAGTGATTCCAGAAAGTATTTAAACCCCTTTTCACATTATTATATGATGCAGTCTTTCACTAAAACCCTTTCAATTCCCTCACCAATCTACAATCAATACTAATACATACTACTACATAATGACAAAGCAAAAACAGGATTTGAGGAGTGTTTGAAAATAAAAATAAAATGTATTGAAAATAAAAAATAAAATCTAACACTGACACAAGTATGCAGATCCTGCAGGATTTGAAACTGAGCTCAGATGCCTTCCATTTCTCCTGATTATCTTTGAGGTGTTTCTACACTTTGACTGGAGTCCACCTGTGGTTGGTTCAATGGATTGGACATGCTTTGGAAAGGGACACACATGTCTGTAAATATGTGTCACAGCTCAGTAGATACTAAAATATGAGGTAGAAGAAACAGCATGCACAGCTCGTAGAAATGAATGTTAAAGATTTTAGACTGCATCATCTGAGGCTGCATGTGATTTTAGACTGCAACTTCAAGAAACGTGAAAAAGTGGTCAGCATACTTTCTGAATGCACTGCATATCAAAAGAAACACAACTTGTTATGCAAGGGACAAACGATCAAACGTGAGTCCAGTGTTTTGTAGTGGAAGCACAATCTCTTTACTCACTTTGAAGCTTTCATGTGGCAGAAAACGTGATTGAAATCAAGACATGCTTTAAAGTATAATGCATGTGGGGACCGAAAGCTCTTTGGTAATGCAGGAGCTCCTGTGATTCAGCTTGAGATGAGTCAATATAAAAATCTTACAACATCAGTGAAGTTGGAAGAAAATTTCCCAGTTGCCTGTGTGTCTCAGGCAGGAACCTCTCAGTCGCTGCCAAATCTGTCTGATCCCTATCTGAGTGTCTAGCCTTCACTCTGAATCCATCCTATCTCCTTTACAAACACACACAGATACCAAAGACACTCCATTAAAATGGGAAGAGAGACAAAGAGATTGAGGGCAGAAACTGAGGGCAGCAGAATAGTTTAAATGAAGAATGTGGGGGGAAAAAATGAGGAGTTGACAGGTCCCTGAAATTAAACTGGCAATTTGCAATGTATTTAAATATAAATACATAAGTAAAATACAAATATATAAGTAAAATACAAATCTCAGTATTGTTAAATTTGACTTTTGAGCCATAAATTGGTTTCAGAGGTCTGAATTTTTTTTAAACCCAAGCACTACTTCTCTACAAAAATATCAACTTTACCCCAGTGAAATACTGCCGGTTCCAAACTACAGACTTGCGTAAGGTAACACAGACAGGTTTCCAGCTGCTCAATGTGCAACTGTAAGTACTCACCACTGAGAACAAAAGCCTCCATCTTGTCCTTAAATGGCTGCAGGTTTTCTTCAGGAGAATCAGAGCAAACGTTCTGTACATCTTTCTCGCATCCTGTTAATAAATAAAGAAATAAGAACAGTTGAAAAATTGGGGGGTACAATTAATCTTTCTTTTTATGTTACATAAATTTTGTTAAATAAAAGGTGAAGTGTAGCTGTGGAGGAAAGAGAAAACATACATATATTTCTTCAACAAACATTCTTTACACAAGCTGAATCTCAGATTGACCTTTCTTGGGTAAAAGTAGCCAGACAGTTAGATATATTTACATCTATGAGTTGTTTAATTAAAAGCATAAGATTAAAGAAAAAACATGAGCAGAAAAAGCAACCAGTGGCTGTTTATTTCTGTAGGCTGCCATGCTACCGCTCTGCGATTAACTGCGATTAACAAGTAATATTCTGCAATTAATCAAAATTTTAAAAATTACTTGTTTGACAGCCCTAATTTCAACATACCCCCTACATAATACTGTGTAATGTATCCGTGGTTTGCAGAAACCTTCAATGCCAACATTTTTATGGTGATTGAGTTGCAAGTGGTCACCTTACATCTTTACAGGGGTACTCAAGTGATTTAATATGGCACTTCATCATATTAGGGGACTCTAAAAACAGATTTAAAAAAGTTTGGTCATATTTTGAGAAACAGACTTTTAGTCCACAGCATTATGCAGCTCTAAACCCATAACTGCAACATGATGGATGCAAAGAGAGACAGAGAGTTCTGGGTTAAACTAGCTCCACCTGTGCCCCAGCAGGAGGTTATCAACACCACTTCCTCTTTAGATATCACTTATTGAGATTCACCCAGAGATGGCGACTGCAAACTCCCTCTCTCTCTCCCTCTCTTCCTCTGCCAGTCTGCGGCTCCATGTTGCTCTGCGTCCAATCAGTGGATCAGAGGAGCCAGTCTGCGGAGCCAGTCATAATAGAGGCTGCAAAGGGAGCCGAGACCCTGCACCCCCCCACCTCCACCACCCCAAACCCCGACGCTCGATCAACATCTCTCAGATAAGATTACAAAAGAATACTGTTTTCATTCACGATTTGTGTAAACTTTGGAGGCGGGTATCTCTTTCTCCTTTCTAACTTTTGTCTGCCTTTTGTGTTCGACAAAAGTTTGCTTATTTCAGACTGAAGAGGGTTATAGACCTCCACATAAACAGAGCCGGCTGATGAGGAGTGTGGTGCTCTCAGATGTGAGGCTGAAGCAGTGATTTGGTTTCATGGTGAGAAGATTTTAAGGTTTTGATGATGATACGTTTAGACCAGTCACCTCATCAATCAATGCAAAATCACATCAAACACAGGCTACAGTACATCTTCAAGAGGGAAACTTCTACATCTTCACAACCAATATTTCACATGAAAATCTCTATTACACAATCTATAAAGCTAAAGATGTTTTTAACATCTATTATAAATAAAGCTACCCAATAAAGTCTTGACAACAGTGTTAGTTTTTAAAGGGCTGGCTAACCCAAAATGCAAAACAAAGCCATCTACAGCCCTGCTTACAGAAGGCACAGCAGGGTTTTGAGCTTAATGCTGATTTTAATTAGCAAACTTACAATGACAGTGCTAACATGCTGATGTAAAGAACCAGATGTCAATATGACGTCAAAAGGATGTTGGACTCCTACGTCAGATAGACGTTAAATTTTGTTCAGAATGAAAATCCTGTTGATGATATTTTGAATGTCTAAAAACATTAGAAGTTCATGTTGTGTGGGCGTGAACGTTATGACGTTTTGCAGACATTGACTTTTGTATTCACAGTTTACGTCTAAATTCAACGTCAAGATGAAGTCGGCCTTAGACATTGGTTACTTAACAACCCAACTTAAAACCAGGAAAATATCAATGTCAAATTGACGTTAGCTGTCCTGACATTGGATTTTGGTCACCTGACATCACAACCTAAATTCAACCAAATATCAGCATCTGGTGATGTTGGCGGCCTTCGCCTTCATAGTTTTGTATGTAAGCATGCTACGATTTGCTGATTAGCACTAAACACAAAGTACAGTCTTGCAGGGTTTTTTGTTTCATCAACCAAAGTGATGGATGAAAATCCATCTAATAGTTAACAAAACATTTCACCTAAAACCCCAAATGTCAGCTATGGCAATCCATCCAATAGTTGTGGAGATATTTCAATCGGAACCAGTCATGGACCAAAGAATTGATTGACCAACATTTCCATCCATAAAAAACTTTATAGTGAGCTATTAACAAGTTTACGGGATGCTTATTTACATTATGTTATATGTGCACTGATACATCTTAATCTGATTATTTTCAAACTCTCAAAAATTGGTATCGGTCTTTGTTGAGAGTAAACACGGCTGAGCTTCTGGAAAAATATATTGCTTGCTCAGCTGGCACCAGACATTTGTAAAGTCAGAAAGATGTAGTACTCCCACCTCGGAGAGACTTTCAATTTTGGTTGGAATGAAAATGGGGTTGATGATATTTTAGATGTTAAATGACATAAGAATTTCATTAACATGATGATGTTTTGCAGACATCAGGTTTTTTTCTCCATGCCTTGTAACTAAATTTTATTCTACATCAAGATGATGTTGCGAGATGTTGGATTTTTGTTACTTAACAACTTAACACCAACAAAACATCAACATCATCTTTCATCAGAATTCTTCATCAAACTGAGGTCGGCATTAGACGACATTGAATTCTGGTCACCTGACTTCACAATCTAAATTGATCATATGTCAATGTGTAACAATGTTGGTGGCCAACTTTTACATAGAATTTTGTTAGCATATGAGCAGCAGAGATGAAAATCAATTCACCTCCTTTATATTTGAGTTAGTGGAGAATCAAATCTTCATGTCTACATGTAGATACTACAACAGGTTACTGAGAAAATATGTTTTCTGGAGTTATTTGGGTGAACTACTAACTGTTTTATGGTGAAAAAGCTCTTTTTGATGGATCTCATTTCCTTCAACAGTCAGCACGGATGACTTAAGAGAAACTAATCTATCTTTAACTGTGTTGGGAAACATTTCATACCAACCAAACACAAAACACAGGGAGAGTGAAGAGCGACAGAACCAGGCATGAGGGCGGTTCAAACAGGCAGAACAAAAGGAACCTGCAACGGGACGATCCAGATTGCACGGTGGTTTGGGTAGACGGGCCGATAAGACAAAGCTGTGTTGAGAGGTAAAGAAAGCTATCTGCGGCACACATCTGGGGGCCACACTGGAGCCCGGGCGATACAGCCGAGCAGGTTAAGGATCCGTGCATCTCTGCAGAGGCCCATGCAGAGATACCACAGATACCGAAGGTCTGGAGATTACATAAGTGGGAAGCTATGGTCTCTCTGCACTGGCGACAGGGGCACAAAGGCACAACGATGGAGATCTGATGAGCAGGAGGATTAGAAGCTGGATCTGAAAGGCGCCAGGCCTGTATCAGTGGCAAGACTCCTTTTAGTCTCTGAATACACACAGTGCAAAAACACATGCATACACAGGGATAAAACAATGCACTCACTCACAATCGTGCACATGTACGAGTGAGCATTGTCCTCAACGTGACTTTACTGGCTGGCACTGCTGAATGGCGTCATATGGGCACACTTAGAGAGAGAGGAGAACAGGCCAGAAGGATAAGACAGACAGAGAGGAAATCTTTTGTTCTTGAGCTGTAGTTAACTCACGTTGGGTGAAAGAAGCAGGCCTTTAGCTCTAAGTATAAACAGTTACTCAATGGCTGGGGCTGGTGATGGGAAACCAGGGTGGTGAGTTGCGAAGAGGTGGGGGGTGTCTGATGAAAAATGATACCAGACTGGGCCATGGTTTGGTCTGTGGGAACCTCTTAAAATCAAAGTGATAGAGTTACACAGCCTGGCTGAGGTTTTCAAACAAAAACACACAACAAAATGACCACAAGGCGAGACTATTTCGGTCACCCAGTCACACTAAAACGTGGAAAAAAAAGTGGAGCATGTTCGTGGGAAGTAGGGCTGCTGTAGCACCCCCTGCTGGAAAAGGCCAACATCACAACACTCTTCAAAATGAAAAAAAAAATAAAGGAAATAAAATTTAAATTATATATATTTATATTTAATTATATTATTTTTTCTGTTGGTATTTACCAAATCATGAATTTTTAAATAAGTTTTAAAAGTTAATTAGAAACACTGAATAATAACTAGTAATTAAAATAACGCTAAGCATCATGGTCAACGGATGTTACGCAGTCTAATGTAGGTTAGCTCGCTGTAGATGCACGCGCCTGTCCCTGATGAATGTGCTCACCTTTCGAACAGTTTGGACATTAATGCACTCATGAGCCACTTTTGGAGTAACATAAGTGAAGCGCAAACCCAGCCAAGGTACAGTGTCTGTTCTATTATGAGCTGCCGCCGTGCAGTTTAATACCATTATTGGACCGGTTTTTTTCACGCAAAAAATTGTGCTGCAAAAAAGTATTTGGCTATGTTGTTTTGTGCTGTGCAAGTTGGCCTTTTGGATTGCTTGAAACTGCGGGTTTGGATATGTTCTGGTCTATTTTGCGCAACTGATGGCCCCGGTTTTGTTTGTTTTTTTAATAAGCACGCGTATAATAGTTAAAGACTGACAAACTTTTTTTCTGACTTCAGGGAATATGCCGACGATGATTTGTGTGTGTTTGTTTGTGTGTCTGTGTGTGTGCGCGGCCGCTCGCGTGCTTGTTTGTGTATGTTTCTGTCTGTATGCGGCCTAATTTTTAAATAGGGTACTGTGATGTATTTTTGAGGTTAAAATACTGTGTGTTTTGGATATGCTTGTAGTGCTCTCTTAACCTGTAAAACTATGAGTAATCTGTTTGTTCTCCTTCACTATGTGTGGTGACATATACTTGATCCATATTGCAGTAGTGCATGTTATGATAGCATGTTAAAGTATGAAGTGATTTTTCATAATATATTCCTTTAGAAAAAACTTATTTAAATTGATTCATAATGAAGAGGATCATCCTGTTGATTGTATTCACACACAAAATGCAGCTCTTATCACAGCACTGCCCACGGCCCTGAAGTGGAGCAAATGTTTTGGAGATCAATACCATTTAATATTATGAACTGAAAGATGTGGACAGGAGTATTGGCAGGCATTTATTACTTAAGAGGGTGTTTTTGTTTGTTTGTTTGATTGTTTGTTTGTAAGAGATAAAGAGCTGGAATATATAAAGGTTGCTGTAGTGATGTCACATACTTGTCAGATCTCGTCCGAGCTGTCTCAGGTCTCTGTTGAGGTCATCAAACTTGACCTGCGCAGCCAGGAAGACGTCCTGAGGTTCAGGAAGAGGGAACATGCTCTTGTCTGTGCCGGCGTTCTGGTGTGATAGTATCAAAACAGCAAGAAAATCAGGAACTAAGAAATGAAGTGCGTCTTTGGACAATTTCACTTTCGGGACGACTGTAAAAGTTGAATCGAATGAGTCAAAAAAAGACAAAGACATGCAAAAAAATTGTCTCTCTCTCTCTCTCTCTCTCTCTTTGTGTATTATGAGACTAGCACCACTGAAAGACTACTGCTGCAGGAGTGTGAGCTGCAGACAGCTGATAAGAGTCTGCCCCAGCCACACACACAGTGACAGGGCTAACTGTTAGCTTCACATGGCTAACTTTACTGCTTCTAGCTATGTTTGACCATACAGTTATGCTGTTTCACTGGCTGTATGAGTTTGTTGGGGCTGTTTAACAGCTGCTGCTGCTGCGGCTGCTGCTGATGTGTTACCTCATGCTAACTGGGCAGGCGTTGAACTGAGCATTTACTGGACATACAGTGGCAAGGCTCTGCTTATGTGTAACTGCACCAACAAAAGTTTTCTTATCCAATGAGGAGTCAGATGAGTAAGGACGTCATCTAAATAGGCAGTCCTTCAGTGTGGCCCAGGACACATTAGCCTACACACTGTTGAAAGAATGTGGCCACAAATGGCCCAGACCACCTCCAAATGTGATCCAAGCGAATGGACTAAGTAGGTGTTGAGGACGTATTTGGTGCATTGACACTGATACTAAAAGGAGTCCGGTTATGATCCAATAACTCAAGCATTAATACCTGGTGTATATATGAAGTCTGTTCAAACATTTGGAGGAAAACAATAGAAGCACATTGGCTTGTAGAGTAAAGCATACAAAAAAAATTATGTCAGTAACATGTAACTTATACCTTATCCACATTGTGCAGGTAGTATGACACAACGTAGTCCACCAGGCTGATTCGATTGTCCTGTGAAGAAATGCAGGAGACCCATCAAAACTGCAGCAGTAAAACTTTTGTGTGCAGGCCAATGGCTCACTGTCATATCCCAGTTCCTTCATTAACACTTGAATTAAAGAAAAGTATTTTAAGATCATTCATTGTATGATATTCAGAGAGCATGCAAGGTATTTTTTAACATTTAACATTTTTCTGATGTATCACTCAGAAAAATGTTTGAATTAAAAACATGAGTGAGTTCCTGTGAGTTCATAAAAATTTTGATTAACTAATTCAGTTCACCTTTCTTTTACCACCGTGCAGTCTGAGTAATAAGCTTTTACAAGCTGCAGAATGTGCTTTATGGACCTTTTAAGCCAGAGATTAGCCTCCCAGGCCACATCATGAAACCCTGTGATTGTTAGAGGCAGTTGAGGCTAGACTGAAAAAAAGATCTGCCACCTCTTCTTCAGGTTAAACTGAACATAAATCAAAGAAAAGGAAGACGTAAGGTACTCTTTCATTTAGGGTTAATTTTCTCTACCATTAAGTATCAGGTTTCTGGAAATGAAACTGCATTTTTTTTTTATCATTGGTGCGTCAATAAATACAACAATTTACATAGCATTTCTAACTATTTTGTTGGATTGCCCATATTATGGAAAGCAATAAACCACAGGATAAGTTATTTGCTCAATTAATTAAAAATGAATGTTTTAGTACAAAAATTACAAGTAATTTTTTAACAATGTCCGAACCTATGACTTTATTAGGTTCAGAGACCAAACAGATGCTCTTTTGTTCAGTATGACCACAGTCTTCATCTGTTGCTTACTCAAGGACGCATGTAAATTCTCAGTAGGGAAGAAATGGCCTCAAAAGGAGCCACTACAGTACTTCTTCAGATACCATGGCCTTACTCTGCTCTTGACGTCCTTTAGTTTGGGTAGAATCTCTAGGCCGAAGCCGTCGGCCTGACCTCTGGTCCTGTTGCCTCCGTTCATGTGGTTCCCCAGAGCCAACACAAGTCCCACCACATCTTTTACACCATCGCTCTCCAGCAGAGCCTCAAAACGGGAAACACACATACAGGATCAACTACAAACAGCTAGCACCTCAGATCCTCCATATTCTATTTAACAAATATCATAATAGAATAAATACACATTTTGCTTAAATCTGAACACTGATGTTACTTTTAAACCTTTAAAATAGCTTACTCAGAACTATCCAATTGTGATCACAGAGCAAAGAAACACATTCAGTCCTGTTGTACTAAGGCCAAAATACACTGAGCATCTTATCATGGAAGCAGAGGGAGTCAAACATACTATATGTGCTCCTTAAAAAGACATGATCAGTGAAATGCATGCACATATTGATATGTCATGAGAAGAAAAGGTCAAACGTGCAGCAGGTTGCTGTCAGGTGCTTTTGTTCCTACCTTACAGACACATGAAACTGTGTTGAGCTTGCGTTGGATAGACGCGATCCCATCGATGAAGGTCGACTGAAAGATGATGCAGTGAGCTCTGCCTGCAAAGTCTGGGATCTGAGACAGCTCATACAGGAACCTGCAGCACAAACGCATCGACAGTGAGAGCGTTCATAAATTAGCAGTGCAGACTCTAAACTGTCAGCAGATGAGACACTGACTGTTCAGGTTTGTCCAGCAGTTTAATGTCTTCTTCCTCCGACGTCTCGTAATGCTTCCTGATCCTCTCCAGTTCTTCTGGCTGCGCTCTCTGACACAATGACAATAAATGAGATTAAGCGTTCTTAAATGTACAGTTGCGCTTGTTTAAACTGCAGTAACGTGTGCTGTAACACCTACATTTTCATACAGCGCTTCGATGGTCTCCAAGTCCACCACAGATTGATCTACAGCCAGTACAGCTAGAGGTGGGAATGTGAAAAGGCACAGATATCAAATTTTAACTGAATACCAAACATTCAATACAACATTATGACAATATACAAAAAAAAAAAACCAAAGAGCCCAAACAGAGAGCTGCAGATCCTCTCACTGAGAAACAAAATCTGCTGTTTCCCTCAAAATGTTTGTCAGTTTGCGATTAGCAGATTGACTCTCTGTGACCTGGATGCTGACATTGTGTTGAGTAACATATTCAAAGTGAAGTACAGGGTAACTGCAGTGTGATGTCGGGGTTAATTTTACCAAGGGTGACGTTCAGAGAGCTGTGGTTACCTGAATGTTTACAGATAACGGCTGCATGTTCAAGTTCCAGAGACTGGCTTGAAAATAGAGCTAGTGTACTGACTTTACTAAGATCCTCTAATTTTATGTGACTGACATGATTTTTGTTTGATTACACACTCTTTGAGGTTTTAATGGTGATTCTTATGAAAGTCCTTCAGAGGCCATTACAAGAATAAGTATCTACAGGTACACGACAGGAAAAACACTGAATATGTGGATGGATTTATTTCATTAACCTTCTTAGCTAGCTGTAATAATATCAGGATTGGCCAGTGATGGAAGACTTTTTCAGATCCTTTACTTACGTCCGAGTAAAAAAATAAAAAATACTCCAAAAAACAAAACAAAATGTTGAAGTAACTTGGGGAAAAGTATTAGTAAAATGTAAATATATTATATATGTTTTATATAAATATAAAAGTGCTCACTATACAACCAAATACACTCTGTCAGTATTACATTTTTATATGTTACACTATTGGATTATCATTATAGATACTTTAATCATTTCAGCATTTTAAGCATTTTAATATTGAAGCTGGCTGCTGTAGTGCAAATTCTACAAATTTTAATAACTGCTAGGTGTTTTAGGTGTTTTACTGTTTTACAGTGTAACAATGATCTATGTATTTTTCTAGATTTTTATCTTTCTCTTTAGCTCTTTAAAATCTTTTTTTCTGAAAAAATATGATAAAAGAAGAGGTAAAAGACTATAACTAAGATATAAAACTTATATCTGTTATTGTGCTCTAGTACACCTTTTTATGCCCAAGGCCTGGGAAAGAACATACTCTATCAAGGTGTATTTCTCAATGATCAAAACTCCAATTAAATTTAGATTTAAGCTAATCATAGAACACAATGAGGCTCTACATGAAATCCGAGGTTCTGCGTAATATTACTACACTGTATATGAGGTTTATTTCCTATTTCAGTCATTCCTGATATCAGCAGCTCACAGGGACAAAACAAAACAATGATTAGCTCTTAAACTGACCTTGCTGTATGTCCTTCATCTCCAGGTGGAGACTCGATATGAGGATGCCTACAGCCTGAGAGCGCTTTCCGTCCAACAGCTTTATGATCTGAGATAAACATGCACACACATCGTTACCACGACCACCTCACCACTAGAAACAATTAGTGAGTCATTAATGGAGAGTTTACTAAGAAATAATGGAGCAAAACAATTGACAGTCATGTTATGCCTCACCCTAGTTTGTAACCTTGGTTCAAATGAACAGATCAGATTTTTTTTTGTCTTTTTATTGAAATATATTCTGTGTTTCCCTCTCACTGTCTCTTGGATGTTTTAGTGCATTCTCATATCTTCTTATGTATTATAGTTTAGATTGCCTTTCTGTAATTGCAGCAAACATGAATTAAATGAGGAACTACAAGAGGAAATGACAAAATATACCTCTACTGTAGAGTGACTAAATAAATCACAGCCGTGAGTTGAATATAAAATACTTAATATGAAGAAGACATAGAAATATCAAAAAAATCTGTATTCTTTCAATCTTTTTTCGTGATGCATTTTTTTTTAAAAACAATTTTACATCTGTACACTCAATGGCATCTACTCCCTCTAGTGGACATATTGAAATAATCCCCTGATGAGAAGTGTGCAGTTAATTTTGCAGGTTACCTTCCTTGCTTTGGCTTTCTTGACAAAAGCCTCTGACAGCGGCTTCCTCTTGGTATGTGTGGTGGTTTTAGCGAAGAGATCCTCAAACTCGCTGGTGTTGATTATATGTGGCTCCTCTAAAACGCTCCACAGTGTGTTGCTCCTGTGGGTGAGAGAACATAGTGTTTAATCAGCTTTGTTTTAAGCTGTTAAAATGACCATCACTATTTTTTCAGCTCCAAATGTAAACTTATTGTAGTTTCGTATGATTATGTAGTTTTTATTTTTGTATTTTTTCAGTTTCAGTAAAGCCATGCTCGTCATGCCTTCTCATGCTTGTTGAAATAACACATTTGACCGAATTATCAAAGACTAAAACTTACAAACTGACATTTCCTATATATTTTTTTTGTCATTTATTTAGTATTTTCTAAGCCCACAATATTATTTAAGTTGTGTTTTTCACAGTCTAGTTCTTATTTTTATTTCAGTTAACTAAAATGTTTACCTTGTTTTAGTTTCTTGTTTAGTTTTAGTTAACTATCATGACTTGACCCAAGATGAAATCTTCAGTAACTTGTTCTGTCCGACCAATAATTAATAACCCAAAGATATTCAGTTTACTAAAATAGTGAAAACCACCACAATGGAAGAGCAGGAACTAGCATTTATGCTTGAAAAATAACTGAAATGATTAATCAGTTATCAAAATAGCTGCAGATTAAATTTCTGTTGATGATCAGTTGATTATTCTGCTAATTGTTTTGCCTCAGGTTTGGGTTTTTTAATATTGTTTTATTAGTTTATTTCATTGTGTTTTTATTTACTGTGAACCCACTTGTTGTCCTGGATCTGGATTCTGGTCCAGTAAAGAGGCTTCATGGGTCGAGAAGGCTCCACCGTCGGTTTCCTGGGAGGCGTTTCATTGATGAAACCTCCAGCTGGAGGAGGAGGCGGTGGTGGTGCTAAGCCTGGCAGGGATGGAGGAGGAGGAGGAGGAGGAGGAGGAGGAGGAGGTGGAGGGACTTTAGATGGCTGCATGTTGTTAATGGGTGATGACAAACATGGAGGAGGTGGAGGAGGAGGAGGAGGAGGACGATTGTCTGTTTTGGTTGTCTGAGGAGGAGCAGATGGTTGTTCTGCTGGAGGCAGCGTGGCTCCAGGTGGAGGAGGAGTTTGGGATGGAGGCTCATGTGTTGAGGAGGAAGTCTCGTCCCTCTGACCAGCCAAGCTGAGGCTGATAGAAGTCAGGTCCAGCTTCTTTGGGGTCACCCTCTGCTGCTGAGGGCTGGTGCAGCCTCTCCCTGCAGCCTCTCCATCCTCAGGAGTCTTTACAAAAGTCTCCCGGTCTGTCTGGATGCAGACTGTGCGGAAAGATTTGGGTAAAAAGTCGTCTTCTGTTGATACAGCGACATCTTTGAGTTCTCCATGACGGCGGGTCCCAACCTGGGAGAGTTCAGCCTGCAGCTCGGCCAGAGCGAGCTCCAGACGGGCGACATTTTCCTCATTCTCCAACTTCAGTCTGGAGAGTTCATGACCAAAGTCCTCCTGGAAATTAAAGTAAAAGTTAAAGGAATAATTTACTACCGAAATAATCATCTGTACTGTTAATGCAGAAGTGTTGTAAATCATGATGCTTTAGTGAAATGCCTGGGACTGAGCACACAGCTGGATAAATGAGACTTGGCAGAGTTCTGGGATAGTTTGTGAACAGATGATTTGATATAGTTTTGATGTTTTAAAACACAAACCTTTTTTACTTCAGTTCAACAAAACTTTCATCTGTTTTTGAATTCTTTGTTTACTGAGGAGAGACATGCTCAGAGACGTGCTATCAACAGTGGAAAGAAACAGACTGTACATTTTAGAAAGCTATATGAGCAGCAGATCAACCATATCTTACAGTTTGGATCATTCCTGTAACGTACACCACTTCTTATAATTGTCCTGTTTTTGTCTTCTAATGGAAACATACCAATCTCATATTTGAGAGTGATATTAGTCTTCTCATCTAACTCTTGGCAAGAAAGAGAATAAGCTTATTTCCCAAAGTGTCAATAGAATCCTTTTAAGTGCCAAAAATTGGCAGCACATCAGCATCTCACTGTATTGTTCATACTGACCTGTAACTTCTCCAGCTCCTCTTTGCATTCTCTCTTCAGCTGCAGCAGAGCAGCCTGATGCTCTGAGAGGAAACAGAGCAGGAAATGCATTTAAAAACAGCTTTGAGCTCCTTCCTGCACCACAAACAGATGTTCATTATTACAGCTGCGGCGCCCGAGAGCACTTTCTTTACCGCGATGGATACATTAGTGTTGTTGATGGCAAAACGAACAAATTAAGAGACACTTGAGAACTGTGACTGGCTCTGCATGACAAATCGAATTCATGTTTTAATACTGCAGGAGGCTGTTTGAGGATGAACTAACAATACGAAGTTTGACCAGATGATGGCAGTAGAGCCTCAAATGACTAACAGACTCATGCAGGCACACAGCTCTGGCACTTTAGACAAACTCTTTATGCAAACATTTATCTGCTAATGGATGACTGAACTTATTTAGGGTTAGTTATAAAGTGTATTTACTGTCCAGACAGTACTTACAGGAAGTGTATTTGTGGGTGTGTACACATGGAGCACACAGTTTTATCTCTGCTCAAACAACCTGTGATAATCTAACTGATGAATAGAAGTAGACATTTTTTCAAACTAAATGGGATGATTTTAAGTTTTAGAGCTCATCCAGATGAAGCAGGACCACTTTCAAATCCTTTTAAAAGCTGTGAGTGACATTTTGTACATTTCTAAAACTGGGATTTGACCTTTTTGGCCTTTGAAAAATAATGTTTTGTGACTGACAGCTTATTTGCCAGCACCACATGGTTTCATGCAAATCACTACAAAAACACAAAAAGGCACAAATATAAAATCCCTGTTTAGAGATTTATAGTACTTATTAGGGTTGAAAATGTTTAGTTAAGATATTTCAGACTGTAGAGTTGTGCCGGCCTTAATTTTGCCCTCAGATTAGATTTTTAAATTGTGCATCCAGTGACCTGAGGCAAAAAAAGCCCCAATGGGATTTAAAAAATCTTTTTCCAATGAAATATTAATAATTTGCTTAAAGGCATCACAGTCTTTGCCACAGACTGCCACTAACCTGAGTGTGCAGTCCAGTTAATCCCTTCACACACTAAAGGTGCTGGCGTCTTACAGACTGGTTCGCTGTGGACACACACGGGGTGGAGTTGTGTTTACCGAAGCAGTTACGCTTGATATTAAATCCACCGCATGATAACACAGAGCAAACACTCCTATGCCCTCTGCTGCTCTGTCTCTAATGAACTGTCTGTCATACATATTCAGAACATAGTGTTAATAAAGGCCGAATTAATCTGCATGGATTATATTTTTTTAATGGTAATATATTTATTGTTTTTATTTTTGGAGAATTGTTCTCTAATTTCCAAATTCAGCCAAAATTTAACCAGTTCATTGCTGAGTTTAAGTAAGCACAAGTGCCAAAATTGAAGAAATTCCCACATGGTTTTCTTGAGATATTGTGTTCACAACAATGGGACGGTAAAATGGATGGACGACCCAAAACGAATTACCTCCAGCCACGACTATCACCATAATCTTAGTCTCATAGTCTCTGTAGATAAAGACACCGCCACACACTTCAAGTGGGTCATTAGTGATGATTGCGATTACTGCTAGAGTCTTTTAATTGTTATTTTTAAAGAAAAATGCTGCATATTATGTAATAAGTAGTATTTAGTAACACATAAAAGCTCATTTTGTAGCAAAGGCAAAATGTTATACTTTAAAGACTTTTCTATATATTCAATTTAAATGAGTTTAGAAAAAAAGAAGAAAAAAACACAATTGAACACATACAGCAGATAATTGTATGGGAGTCTAAACAATGTGGATAGATAAAAACATTTTTATGACAAAATGATGGATGTGAATTAATGAATGAGTACCTGCTTCTGTATATTTCAGCCCAACTTTTTCCTCTTTAAGTGGCGGCCAGACAGCTTGTAGGCGGCCAGGAGTTCTCTCCTCTCCCTCTGCTGGGGTGGATGCTTCTGACTGGAAATAAAACAGAATTTGACAACAGATTTATACAGTATTGATCATAACTAGAGCTTCTTTACACACAGGACGGTATTCTAATCAAGGTTTTGGTGAAGCAAGTTGATGCTTGTTGGTTTATACAGAATTCGTACTTTGCCATCAGCTGAGTCTTTCTTCTCAGGGGTCTTATTGGTTCTCTCAAAAAGCGCTCTCAGCACATCTTTATCTGCTCTTATCTTCTTCCTCACTGCCTCCAGGTCCACCTTCTCTGCTGGGTCCTTCTTTAAAGGCTTCGGGGTGAAAAAGGCCTTAAAGGCATCGAATGCTGCCTCTGCACTGGACACAGAAGGTTTCGTGGACTCAGTTGAAACCTCCTCCTCTGTTTCGGGTTCTTTCCTATCACCCTCTTGACCTTCTTCAATCTCATCAGTCTCATCCTGCTCTCCCTCAGCCTCCTTCCTCTCCTCTTTCTCATCTCTCTTTTCCCGGTTCAGGAACTGGGAGATCTGACCCAGGAAGCCTCCCTGAACTTTAGCATCACCTTGCCTCTCAGGGAAAATGTCCCTCCTTGCTCCTTGAGAAGACGGTTTGATCTGCGCCACGGTGTCGTGCTCGGGCCCAACCACCCCCTTCCTGAGGACCCTCAGGCCGCTGAAGAGGGCTGGGAGCTGGATCTGTTTGTCCGTGGAGGAGCCTGGGGAGAAGGTGGCTCGAGTCAAGGTGGATCCAGGTGGAGGGTTGTTGGCTGCAGATGTTATGAAGATATTTTCGTCTTTTGGAATGGAAGGATGGTGGGATTGAGCAGAAAAATCTGGAAATACATCTCTTTTCTCTTCTTCGTCATAACTGTCCTCTTCTGCATCGTTCTTCTCTTCATTTTGAATGCAAGAAGGGCTAAAGGCTTCCTCTAGCGCTGGTGTAGGTTCATCCTCAACTGCAGGTCCTGTCCGAGTCACGGTCATCTCTGCATGTTTGGATTTAAATGATGCACTTTCTGCAGATTCCTCAGGGTCAAAATCCAAACTGTAAGTACTTGAAATAAAATCTTCCTGGCTGTGAACATTTTCTTCTATTCTCTCTCTCTGATTAGCATCTTCAGTGTCGTCCTGCTCGACACTGACTGGTGCAACACAATCACTACCTGTATTTGCTGAGTCATTTGCAATGAGTTGACATCTTGGTTGCACAGATTCATTCAATTCACTTTCATGCAGCAAGTTCTCAGATATGTGACAATCTTCCTTGCTGCAGCCATTACCTTTGTCACAATTTTCATTTGGTGTCTTATTCTGTTCTTGATTTGTTGCAAACATCTGCTTCTCTGAGCCATTTTCAGCGTTTGCAGCCACACTTTGCTGCTCTCTGAGGTTGACATTATTCCTCTCCTCCTCTGTCATATCTGAGTCATTTCCAGCTTCTCTCCAAGGTATATATCCCTCTGAGTTAGGGGTCGTATTCTCTCCAACATGAGGCGATATAGCATGCGATAAGAAGTCTCTACTGTTCTTCAGAGTTTCTTCAGAACTCATATCCCCATTTTTCTTTACATGATTAAAACTCAGCTCTGTGTCTCCTTGTATTATGTCCCCATTCTCCTCCTCTGAGAGGTTCCGGAAAAATTTTAGGATGGCTTTGTGCTCCTCCATTGCTCACAAGTCACTCATAAAGAAATTGCTGACATTATCCAGAATGGAGGGATGTTCTTGAATAGCTTTTCCCACAATGTCAACATTGTGGTTGCCATTAAAAATACTCATATCATGAGCGCAACATTGTGCTATCTTGCATCAGCAAAAATGCAGTTTATAAGGGCGTCTGTATGGCATGCAGTAATTTGTAAATCTGTTTCCAGGATCATGCAACTTCCACTTTGTATGAATAACAACGCTAGAAATGTTTAAGTCAATAAAGTCATATCACCACTCCTGAAAGTCCGACCTGTTTCCGCTCCAGTTTGTTGAAAACAAATAGATTGATCCTCTCACGGCTACAGCAGTTCCTTCATGTCTTACAGAAGAACTAAAGTCTCAAACCTAAATCTGGAAGCAACAGTTAGTCACTCAATAACAGGAGCGAAATCCACTCAGTCATGGAAAAGTGAGGGTTTCCAAGCCTCCACGGCTCTGCTGGCGAGAGTGACTCACTTAACCACAGTTAGAAGTCAGATCCAAGTTGTGGTTATAGTTTCCAAGTTCTTCTTCCCTTTCCCTCTGGCTCCCATACACCTTCTGTAGTTCTTTACAGAGCTGCAGATTGTCATACTGTAATTGGTAGCAGATGGTGACTTCAGCCACTGTTTCTGACGACACCCTGACAGATCTGTGAGCTGTAAGGCAAAGGAAGCCACCCAGGAACAGATGGAGAGACACCACACCCAGAGCTGAAGGAGGGTAAATAGGACTGCCAGGGATCATTTGTTAAACGTTATGGACTGTAAATCCAAAGTGACAGGGAGGTCTCTCAGCTCCCCTGCCGGCACTGAGCAACACCCGGCTAATCTGGGAGTCTTAGTGGGTCGAACCCCACCTCCACTGTACGGTTAATCAGCTCATATTGAATCTAACATAAAGTGCAGAGACAGAAAATCTTTGTTAGATTTTAAGTGGTAAAAATAAAAGGAAGTTATTGATTTGCATGTTAATGTTTTATATTTGAATGCATTTTTAAAGCATTTTGATTTGCCTTTGAGTATGAAATTTGTCCTACAAATAAATTTCACCTTCACTTTTACACCTTAACTTTTGCTGAATAAAGACATTTTCAAAACAAAGATAGTCACACTGGTGACACTGATCAATACAAAAGAAGAAAGAATTTGACTGAAGTTGAAAAGTAAAAATGAACAGATCTTACAATCAATGTGTATACATTTGCAAAACAAGGGAACGAAAAATGTCACAATCAAGAATTGGATGTTGATAATTTAAAAAAAAAACTAATATTTTTCAAAACAAATACAAAAATTTGGTTATAGAAAGTGTCAAAAAAAGTGAAAATGAGTGAATCTTACAAACAAAACATTATGTATAGGTGTGTATATTCTCTTAACAATGAATATATCACATCAAGAAAAGGATGTTTAAGAGATCAACACAGAAAGAGGACAGAAAAATATACATATGTGTTAAAAAAAGTAATTATATAATAGATAAAAGAGAACTTAAAAATAAATAAATAATAATAATAATAATAATACAACAATAATAAAATAAAGCAAAAGAAAGTAGCACACCAACAAAATATAATAATACAGTAACTTGAGGGTGAGATTAAAGATGTGATAACACTTGTCCTTAGATGACCACAAAAATATTTAATATCAGAAAGCAAAACAGGATCACAGCACAAATCCTGGCACCTCACGGATGAAGAACATAGAAAAGGTCTTTGACTGACATGAATTTCAAGGTGCATGAGGAAGAGTTTTTTTAATGGATTCCTGAATCCAAAAAAAAAAAAAAGAGAGAGAGAGAGCGAGAGAGACTGTTAACTTCCTCCGTCACGGGTTCATGTTTGGGTTATTCTCAGGTTCCACCCTTGTTTGCTTAAATGTCACATTGTCACAGCCAGCAGCAGGTGACTGACGCTTTCACTGCATATCATCACACTGCAATTTCCCCTGATAATTACTGTACTCAGAGCCATGCCTGTGATCCTGCAGGCCTGTCCTAACTGGCTGCACTTAATCGTACAAATACTAATAAAGTGCTTTTTGCATTCCCCTGGGAGGTATACAGTGCTGCTTTTATGTGAGCTGTGTTTATGTAATAGGAATGAATCCAGATAATCCCATGAAATAGCATTAGAGTCAGAGAGCACACACACAAACACTGCTGAACAAACACACTAGACTGAATCCAGCGTTAGGCAGAAATACAGAGTGTGCCTAATGTGCTTTTTACAGTAAATCAACAAAACACAGTGTAGTGGAACTGAAGTAAAAAGGTCTTTACTGAATGGTTACAGATGTGGATGTTTGTCTGGTGTTTGAACTGATTCTCCATAATTCAAAGAGTTTTTTTTAAAGTATAAAGTCCACATTTTCTTCATTAGTTGTAGACTATCTTTGTTGGTGTTAGCCTGTGGTTAAAATGACAAATTTAAAATGTATAATTTAGTTTTTTCCTTTCTTATTTCTCCTTTTAAGGCCCTATGTGAAATACTAATCTAAAAATTAAATTTTCCTCCATCCTAAGCTTTCCTGTTTTGTTTTTAATAGTTTTTGTTATGTTTTGGGGTTTTTTAATGGTTGAAGGCTATTTTTCTTTTTTCTTTTTTTTTTGCTATTGTTTATCTTTGTTCTGTTGTTCTTCTGTTGTTTGTTTTCCTTTTCAAATCCTAATGTAAGAAATATTTCAGTGCAAATAATAATATGAACGATAATGATAATAATAATAGTTTAAATATTAACTTATATATGTATATTCACTATATTTGTATCAATATGTAATTTGTTTCAAGTTTCTTCCTCACATACACAGATATATAATATGTGTACTGATGAAAAGACGCAGAGCTTAAGAGCTTACAAACCAAGTAAACTACCTTTGCATGCTAGCGCAGATACCATTGCCTATACAATGTACTTACAGAGTTGCATTAAATCCTTTCTGTTATGTAACCACAAGGCACTCTTTATTTCACACACTTACGCACACACTTGCACACACACACACACACACACACACACATACACACACACCACACAATGCATGAGTCCATTTGTTGAACCTGGGTCCACAGGACTGTAGTGTGAACATTTAGGATGATGTCATGTTGATGCAGCAATTTTCAAATGAGGAATGTTTTTTCCAGTGTTAGAGAGCCCTCATCCTACTGAATGGAGTATCCACAGAAGTATACTTTTTGTCACATGTCACAGGTGCTTTATTCTATCATTCAAAGTTTTCAGAATTTTAGTGACAATCTGTTTGTCCCTAATGACTTCATATTACTGCTTTCTGTTTCTGGTTAAATGTGTGCTTTTTAAAAGTACTAATGTACTGGGGTCTTGGGGAGATCCCAGTCAAAAGCACCAAATTCCACCTATGCAGTTTTAAAAGATGGAACTATTTATTGAGACCATGTTTGCCATCAGTCCTAATTTAAAGTATTGTACACAGATTTCCTCATGTGCTCTGCAGACATCCTAACTGCTCTTCCTATGGTAAGATGATGTTGATATGATGACTGTAACTACCCCAAAATAATAATGATCCATTTTAGCCCTTTTCTTGGTCAAATAGCATCAATTTACAGACAAAAAAGTTAACATTTTACACAGTAGTTTATTCTTGTGATCTCAAAAGAGCCAGTAGGTAGTCCTTAAAACCTGAGTCTGGGTCGGTCAGCAGCTCACCTGGTAGAGCAGGCACATCATGCATAAAAGGCTTTGTTCTTGCTGCAACAGCCACAGTTTCAATTCCAACCTCTGCGCCCTTCGCTGCATGTCATCATCTCTCTTTCCCTTTCATGCTGTCACTGTCCTGTAATTACAGATAAAAAGCCCCCCCAAATGTCTTTCTTTAAAAAAAACAAAAAACAGAAATAACTAAAAACTACTCACCAGAAGCTCCAATGGGAGAGGTGTGGACGTCGGTGTATCGATGATGTCATCCTCAGGAGCTGTGATGCGCAGGAAGTCGATGTGTTTCGGTCTGGAGGGATGAGAAAGTGACCTGCAGAAGGAGAGAGATTCCTCAACCTCCTGCTGCCAGATCTTCTCCTGCCTCTGCAGAGCCTCATCTGGAGAGGAGATCGTAAACAGAGCAGAATCATTATCACTGAAGAATCTTGAACAATAGTAAAAGTGAACTCACTTCACTTCTTGTAAAATTCACCTAGAATGTCAATCCAAGGCGTACCAAAAGTAAACTGAAATCTGTCCTTGTTCCCCTTCCAGTACACATAGATGCATGGTCTCATTTTAACGGTAACACCCTGAAGATTTTTCCCAACATCAGAATTACTGTAAGTGCTTCTGTCATTGAGTAATAGAAGTTTTAACACACTTAAATAAAAGATTTTTTTTTGTTTATTTTTTAAATCTGCATTAAATATTTCCTTGAAAAAAAATGCTGCAGGTGACCAGGATTAGCTGGAAAACTCAATGGGGCCATAAAATTAAGCTTCACCTTGTCCATATTCAAAGCAGATAACAATATCACAGAAAGTGAACATTTGCCACATGTTTTTCTAAGGTATCAAGTATCAAGGCACTTAAAAAGAGGGTAAAACAGTGCACTGAATGTGTGAATATGAGTGAAAAACTAATCACAGACAGAGGTGTCTACTTCAGAGTTTACTGTATATAAAACACTTTTAGAAAACAAGAATTAATAGGAAATGCTTTTCCCCTTAAGAGAAGAGAAGAGCCATTTGTTTATCTTCTCTGAACATTTATAGGGGTCTAAAATGCCAGGAACATTTGCAAAATTGTTGGGGAGGTGAGGAGTGTTACTGACTACAAGACCCATAAGCCATTGGGATAATCAGTTGATTGACTGTGTAACCTGAAAAGACATGCAGGCCCTTTCTTTCAACACGAGCTCTTGCTGGCCATTGTGGAGAGGAAAGTGGAGGTCCTATAGGCTCAATCAAAAGGTCAGAGGTCAGCTGACATTTTGCTATCCAGGTGTCAGCAGGCTTACATGCAAAATTGATTTTTTTACACACAGTAAGAGGAGAGATGAAAATGCTTTCACAACTAAGACTCTAAACTTGCTTTAGACAAAATGAATGCCAAATTTGTCAACGCAAAGTTCTTCAAAAGTCTGACTAACTCTCCAGCCCTGCAGTAAATCTCGTGTGTTATGCTGCAGTGTCACCCTGAGGCTATAGGACAGAACTTCAGCTAAAAATAAAAAGCAGAAACTCTCTCTGTTTAACATTTACATTTCAAAAAGAACATAAAACCCCTCAGCATTCTGGTTATCATAGACTTCTTTATTTGACTGTATATTATACTGCTTCATTTTCCACTTGTTGTCACCTGCGGCCAATGATTAGTTCACTGTCCACTACAGTATACGGTCATCATAGCCAATAGACAGCTGTTCAGATGTATATAATGTAATACTCATTTTGATGTTTTGTGCCTGATAAAGATCTAGAAAAATTACCGCCTCACAGTTGTATAACTTTGCAAACCAGTCAGGTTGCAGTTGTAGTTTACATACATGCTGTGAAAACATGGATGCTTGACACACAGGTCAGGTCACTGTGATCTTGACCTTTGACCTTTGCTCACCAAAATTTAGTAGTTCATGCATTAGTCCAAGCGGACATTTGTGCCACATTTGAAGAAATTCCTTCTAGGTCTTCGTGAGTTATTGCTTTCACGATAATGAGACAGATGCAAGGCCACAGTGACCTTGACCTTTGACCACCAAAATTTAATCAGTTCATTGTTGAGTCAAAATGGAAGTTTCTGCCAAATTTGAAGAAATTGCCTAAAGATGCAAAGACATAAAAGCAGACACAAAAGCAGAGTCTGCCCCCTGGAAGCTGTTCCAAAAATGTGCAAATCAAGATGACATGTCCAAATGAATTCATACATCGGAGCAGATTTAGCTCTATATAGAAATGTTTTGCTATTTATAGTGTTTTAATAAGCTTTAATATCCCCATCAGTTATGTCCTACAGCATGCTGAATACCTATGTCGCATTAGTAGGATGATTGATGTGCTTTGTTGTATGGTTGACAGATAGTGATCCTCAGCCAAATGTGCTAATTGAAAAACTATTAAGAGTGCAGACTGCAGAAGCACGACGAGATATTTAATTATCTCACAGGACATGTTTTGAAATTATTTTGGATGCGTATTTAAAAAAGACAAATATCTATTTATCTATTTTTGTCTAAGAGTTTCCCAAGTAAGATTTATGAGTATGAATTAGGGGTTTGATTCTCACTGCAGCCAAGCTAAAAATGTAGTGATGGTGCTTTAGGGAAATGTGAAAACAACCAGCTAATTTCAGATGTGGTCAAAGGCAGCTCAGCCTTGAGGAGAGGGCTGTCTTTTCTCTCACTTTCTGTATCCTGGTTTTCCCAGTTTAATGTCAAGCTGGTCACATAGTCCTGGGTGCAGAGAGGAAGCTATTCCACAGTAAACCCATCAGTATCATTTCAGATGAGAGCGCCAATAGAGATGCCAGTTGTGTAACTTTCAGCAGACACATAGCTGTCCTCAGCAAGATTAAACAGCTTATGGAAATGTGTTATCTGTCCTCCATTTGACCACACTGACGAGAACACTGGACTTTGAGAAGAAAACCCTCAAAGGGCTCTGCATGTCTTTCTTCCTCTCACTCTAATCATTATTCTCTAAAGATGTGTTGTATTTCACAAAGCGCAGAGCCTTAATCCTATTTGGACAGCCAGGCATTCTGCAGCACGGCCTGGTCCAGTTTTCATTTTCTGGCAGTGAAGAGGAGACATCTGACTTTTTACTGGTCTGTCTGCCAGACTCAGGCCATCACTTCTATGTATGAGTTACAGTTTTATTCTTTAACATACTTTTCTCTTTTTATTTTCCCTGTAATAGCTCTAAGATTGCTCAAATAATCCCAATTCACACTTTCTGTATATACAGTATATTGAATATTATCTTCCCTGATAATCCAAACAAGACTCATTTTATTCTATAGAAAAAATGTCTTGTGTATAAAAGCTCATTTCTGTGTGATGAGAACATGAGATACTGTTTTAAAATAATGACTTACTCATCTTAAAATAATGAAAAGTGTTTTCATAATAATGAGAAACTTTTTTTTTACTGTTTAGTTATTGATTGCACCACACTCTCGGAGTGCAGAGTTTACTCTGGGCAATAAAGGGGCAGCAAAACGTCAAGCATCGTGAAAGGGAAACTTAACCATTTATTTACACTCAATTTAAAAGTCCTGCAGCAGCTGCTCCTTGATCTGATCAGCTCTGACCAGATCAGCAGGTCAATTATCTACTCTGTGACTCAAAGTCCTGAAACTACTAGTGAGGAAAAAATAACTCGTGACAAGTTCTGTCTGTGCTGCGCTCACGACCTACAAATACAGACTAAGTTAGAGAGGGGACACAGACTGATAAAAAGGGGACACACACGTAAAAGAAGTTATGAGGCTATAATGTGCCATAATGGACAAGAAATAAGGGGCATATGTGAAGGTAGCTACAGTACAAGACCAGCACACCCTGTACAACCTTTATTTTAATACGTCCAGTGAGGTGTTTAATGTGTGCATCCATCTACAAAGAAATCCAACGTGGTAAACTCCTCCCACAGGCAGACAGACAGTCTCTC
The DNA here is from genome assembly GCF_026936395.1 of Plectropomus leopardus. NCBI lineage: Eukaryota > Metazoa > Chordata > Actinopteri > Perciformes > Serranidae > Plectropomus > Plectropomus leopardus. The sequence continues at coordinate 20,831,952 of NC_142191.1, read as the reverse complement.
TCTCTCTCTCTCACTCACTCACTCACTCACTCACTCACTCACTCACTCACTCACTCACTCACACACACACACACACACACACACACACACACACACACAATTTACAACAATTTACAACAATTTATTTTCTGCTCTTTAGATGGAAACGGTGGGCGTCTCAGGTCAGTGCCACTGCAGGACTATGAGACTATATCCACATCATGTGATCACTAGTACTTCATGCCTGAGCACACACATGCCAAACACACAGACACAGACACAGACACACACACACACACACACACACACACACACACACACGTGGTGGTATGTCAAACCTGCAAGGGGTCATTATTTACAGACTACCACACATCCTTCAGGTCTGCTTCAGCAGCTGTGGTGAGAAAAAGAGACAGTGTGCGTATGTGCATGCGTGCGTGCGTGTGAGAGACAGAGAGAGAGAGAGAGAGAGAGAGAGAGACTACAGAAGTACCACCAGACTGAATTCAGAGAGCATTAAATTCAGAGCGTCTTAATCAATGTGTAGATCTGACAGTCAGAACTCAGCATGTTCCACCTTTAAGGCCGGCTGCTCTTCTTCCTCCTCTGTTCACTTCACTTACCAAGTCAGCATCATGCTCTTACATACACACACTTTATAAAGGTACTTTGTCCTCTTTAATCCTCTGTACACTGAGCAACCATGAAGCACATACTGAAACACGTATGAGATACAGCTATGAAATCCTTTAAAATACTTCAGCCAACAATTGAACAGTTGAAACAAACCAACAGTTAATTCTAGAAAAAAAAAGCTGTCATGCTACATCCTGTCAAAGAAATCTTTAACATTTCTTTACAGTTCTTTAAGAAAATAATAGTTTCACATAACACTGGGTATGAAATATCTTATTCAGATAATGGCTGTCAACTATCAACAGTGTCAGAATGAAACTAAGTATATTTACTCAAGTACTGTACTAAAGTAACATTTTGAGGTACTTTTACTTGAGTATATTTTATGTTATGCAACTCTATACTTTCACTTTACTATGAAGGAAATATTTTAGTTTTTACTTTGCAACATCAATGAAATATTTGATAAACTTGTATGATTTTATGCAGTACTGTACCCAGTTGTACAAAGTATCTGAAAATGGCTTCATGCTGAAGAACTATATTTGTTAGTGGTAAAAACCTAAAATAAAATAAAAAGTTCGGCACTGTGAAAATAATTTTCTGTTCTATTTATGTAAACCGAATCATTCTGATCAGTGAGTACTTTTACTTTTAGTGCTTTAAATACATTTTGCTGATAATGGTGGTGTTCTTTTACTTAAGTTATATTTTAAATTCTGGGCTTTTACTTCTAGTGGAGTATTTTTAGACTGCGGTATTTCTTTAAGGGGGCCTGTTATGCTTTTCCTTATTTTCGATCAAATGTATAATGTCATAATATTGGATGCTCAAACCAAAGTGTTTTTTGAACAATAAATCATTTAAATATTTTCTAGTAAAAACAAAAACTGTTTAAACCTGAAAATTGGAAGAATAGGCACCTTTGAGTAAAGTATCTGAATACTTCTTTTTGCTACTGACTATCAAAAACTGTCTGATCAAAAAGCTTCTGACTGATATCCCTGCTTTGCATTTATTTTTACGCTGTATTTAATTTGGACAAAGTTCTGGTCAAACTCCCCTGATGAAGATCATGTGATATGGTCAAAAGCTCTAGAGCAGCTGCTAAATAGACTATGCAATGAGACTGTTTTCTTAACTGTTGTTTCCAAGGTCAAATCTGAACTTTAAACTCAACTTCAGTCACTAATTTGATTGTTTTCTACTACATTTTTATATGATTCATTGCTGTTGTATCATAATCAGCATTATTACCTGAAGAGAGTAAATCATCTTGTCTGGTCTCTGTCTCAGTGTTGCATCTGTACGTCTGACTCTGTTGACTCTTCCTGTTACTCATCTCCTCATTTCCTGTCCCACCAGGGACCGTGGTGGCGTTTCCACAGCCTTTGGCCTCCTGAGAAAATAAACTGTCTTCAGCTGAGCTTCTCCACGTTATGTGACACTCAGAGATGTTATTTTCATACTGGTTGGTCAGGCTCAGAGGCAGAGATAGCCGGCTGTAGAGACTTGGGGTCAATAGAGGCGACAGGATGGGAGACATGCTTTCAACGCTGCTAGATGTTCTCAGAGAATCACTCAGGATGGCAGACAGGGACGGCGAGGGTACAGGGGAGGTTTCTCCACCTGCTGAAAGAGATGGTGATGATGAATTATTTGGCACAGTAGAGGTGAAGCTGTGGGAACATGACAGTGGAGGCCTTGCTGATCCTTCAAGGTTTGGCTCATAAGAAGTTTTCTTGACCTCTTTGAAGGGTTCACTCTCTGCTTTTGCTCCCTCCATCTTCAGGACCTGACGCAGACTCTGACTCAGAGCTTCACCCAGAGCCTGAAGCTCCTCCACCAGCAGAGACTTATCGTCATTGCACTCCTTGTTCTGGGCCTCACCAATGCACCCCTCTGACATAAACTGAGCTTCGTCGCTACCTTCTTTGATCAAGTCCAAACTGGTAAGACTCACCCGCCGTATGATCCCTTCCACCTCCTCAATTTTGTCCATTACTTGCTGTACTGCAGCCCTCTTCTCCACCTCCTTTTCCCTCCATTGAGAAGACTTCTCATCTATGCTTTCTGCGTTTTCATCCTCGTCTTTTTCTCTTTCTGACTTGGTCATCTGGTCTTCTTGAGTATTCCTGGTGCTGTTTTCTGTCTTTCCTGTGTAGCAGATGTATGTGGAGTACATATCATTGTCATATTCAGAAAGGTCTGAGTCAAGGGCACATTCCTCCTCCACAGATAAATCCTTTCTTTTTTTGCTGGAAGATCTCTGAACATTTCCAGACGGAGTATCCAGCACCCTCCATGTCGGCTTTAGCTCCTGTGGACTCCTGTTCCTCTCCTCCAACAACAAAACTCTTTCTTCTCCTAAAACTCTCTTCCTCCTGGCTGCGGGTGTGCACATGATCGTCCTTTGTTCCTCTAAGTCCCACTCCCCAAAGGTAGGAGAGCTCGTTATCTGGAGCTTTGTCAGCCTCCTCCGTGCCCATGGAGTCCCGGGTGTCATCTTGAGGTTGTGCTGAAAGCCGCTGGTGTAAACTAGCCCCTCTGCTCTTCTCCTTCTCTTCCGAGGAATCTGTAACTTGGGGGATTTCGGCAAAGCATCCCTACCCTCTGCAAAAAAATTTGGCTTGATCTTCATGCCCTGTTGGTTACCCATGCTCATGAAAGTCTGGCACTCCAAACACAACGGGAACAACTCTGTCAGCAAGAGCTCAGAGGAGTCGTTCAACTCTTTGAGGGTGTCTCTGAAGAATTTGCCTGCTTCACTCTTCTTCACTGTTTCAGCTGGACCCTCCTCCTTGCAGTCAGAGGTTAGATCTTGCTTGTGCATCAGAGGGTCTTTAAAAGGGGAAGCTGGGCCTCTGCAGTAGGAGAAGGATGGACTCACACAGCTCCTCTCACTGATCGGGGTGTAAAGACTTAAAGTGGCGCGAGTGCTCTCCATGATGCTGTTTGATTACCACAGAAAAATCAGGAGATGATTTCTTTACAGCAGGAGTGGATTGCTGGAGCAGTCAGGCCACTGGACGACCACGTGAATCCTGACACAGAAAGATGAAAAAAAGTTAATTTACATTTATTTTAAATGAATGTATGTATATCTGTCCACTTTGCTGTAACGTAAGCTTGCTCAGAGGTGCGAGAAGGGCTGTCATTTGATGTATGCTTACTTCTGTCCCGCGATAGGTGGGTATAGTTCAGTAAAGAAAATAGTTCTTACATGAAACTGCTCACAAGGTCATGATTTCTTGAAAGAGACATTGTTTTTGAGTTTTTCAAATGATTTTTTTTTCACAAGCTGAGTGCCATCTAGTTCTAGTATATTGTAGGGGAGGCAAACATTTCTACAGCCAATATATATCCAACACTCGGCAACTCACACCAAAACAATCTAGACTGATAAATAGCTTTACCTTTAAGACTTACCAAACTGAGAGTAAGTGCTGAGTGCAACCAATTAGCAGAAACTGGACACACATGGGACAACAGTATCTGTAAACTCACGACCCTGATTCACAAACTGCATTGCCGAAAGAATTAACTTTACATGACATTTACTGAAATACTGTATTTATATACAGTTTTGAGGCACTTTACTTGAGTATTTCCATTCTGTGCTTCTTTATACATATACTTCACTACATTTTGGAAGTCAGTATTGTACTTCATACTCCATTGATTCATATTATTAATGCAAAATACCATCAACAAATAAATAATGACATATTATTATAGGTTAAGATAGCCAGCAGTAAAGTAGTTGAAATGGGCCCCACCTTCAAATACTGCCAGTGGTGTAATGTAACAAATTAATAATACTTTGTTACAAGACTTACTCCTATAAATTTCCCATTTATAGCAAAATAGGGAAAGAAGAAGGGGATGGATGAACAAATGAAGTATTGGCAGGGAAGCAAAAACTAGATTTTGTTCTCCTTAAGTCCTTAAAGTTGTTCAAAAGACATCATTTGCTCCAGGTTTAGTGTACGCTCTATTTTTAAGGTGGTGTTTGTTAGAAAAAAACTTCATAATCCTCAGAATTTTAACCACTTGCTTTTTTACAAACCAGCATTTACTTGTTCTTTTACTCTCAGTACTTTAATATCATAAAATTACTTTTAATACTTAAGTACATGAAATGTCAGAGGGTTTACAACTTTTACTCAAGTAATATTTAAATAGGTGACTTAACTTCATTTTCTGATAAGATATCTGTACTTTTACTCAAGTATGGCTTTCAGGTACTTCATTCAACATTGCATGCTGCAGTAGTGCAGATACTTGCACATTAATGTATCAGCTATAATCTTCTGTAATATAATATATGTAAATTGCCAATACATCTGTACTTAAAGTATAGTTTTAATTCAGGATGTTTACTTATAACAGAGTATTTTTTTACACTGTGGTATTGGTTTACTTTTTTAAAATATCTGAATGTTTCTCATACCACTGCTTGTAGTCTATTACTACAGTTGACAACTTGACTTTATTTCATTTGGTAAACTTAACAATATGGCCACAAATCCAATTTTTTTTTTTAAAAAACGTACTTGAAACAAGTCGAGAAATCATTTGAAAATACTAACAATAATATAAATACTGAAAATATTGACAATACTTAAAAAAAACAACTTTAAAAACAAATAATAATATTCTTTTGGAATTTTATGATATAAAAGAAAAAAGAACCAGAGTAACAACATGTATTGAGGCATTGACTTACCTCCATCCCTCCGTGCAGCAGCAACAGGTTGCTCCTCTGATGAACTCGCAGTGACACTCAGGTGACAGAAGACAACTCCCGCCCACTGAGATGACACAAATCCCAGCCAATCAGTGCTGTTCGTGAGAATCCAAATGATTCCCATTGGCTCCTCAGAAAGATAAGACTCACTAGCATTAATCCTCTGAGGACTGTCAGGTATTGAGGGGGGCATACAAACAAACAGACGGCAGGCTCAGTGAGGATTTTCCCCTAATCAATGTAAGCCTCTTGACATCGATCTACTGAATGAACACAGTAAACCAGTATTAATGTTTTTTCTCTACTAATTCTTTGTTTTCTTCTAGTATTCTCTTGAAAGGTGACAGTGCAGGGATAAAAGTTGGAGTAATGGCTTTAACACCGTGACTCAGTTATGCACATGACAGTGAACATGTCGTGTATTAGTGGTGGAGGACGTATGGTACTTAACCCTTTGAAACCTGGGATGAAATCACTTTTTTTAATGCTTTCAGACTGCTTCCACATGCATTTAAATCTTTTAACACTTAAGAAATTGGTTTGATTTCTTTCTTTCTTTTAAATAACAATTAAAAGAACATTTTTGCTGATGCAAACACACATACAAATGGATAGACAGCTGTAATATACAGATGTATTGATAGTATACAAAAACAAACAAGCTTACATATACCCATCCCTTATCCAACCCTACTCTCTTACCTAATGTATATTACAGCAACAATGTCTAAACTGGTTTGATTTCTTTTGAAACGACAAAAAAGGCAATGAGTAACTCTGCAAGAGATATCCTGAAAACTGCAAGAAATCAGGAAGAGAAAAAGACCTAAAAAAATGTTGTTTTAAAAGGGAGAGAGAGAAAATAATAAGATAAAAATAAAATTTAAAAAATGGTGAAAATGTCCAGAACATTATTATTATTATTATTATTAATAATAATAACTTTTTAATCTACATATTTACCATTTGGTGTGTTTTTTATACCTATTTTAATTTTTTTTTTCTAAATGTCAGGAAATTGTCTTGTAACTCATAACTTGTAACTTCTTCCCATTTTTTTTTTGACAGAAATTAAGCCAATTTGATAAGATTTCAAAGGGTTAAGTAAAAATGATAATACTTCATTGTAAAATTTTCCATTACATGCTAGTAAAACCTTGCACTGAAAATGTTCCAAATGCAAAGTACCAAATGCAGAAAACTGTCCCCTGTGCCTATAATACTTCTATGTATAATATCATAAGATTATTATTACTTGTGCATTAATGTTAAAGCAACATTTCATTGTTGTACTGGTTGAGATGTAGCTCATTTTTTATTGCAACTAATGAGTATTTTCATTTTGGATTAAACCGATTATGTTCTTGATTAACTGATCTATTAATTTATTTATTTGATTTGTTTGTAAAAATTCAACAAATTGTGATAAATGCGTTCTCAATTTCCCAGAGCCCAGAGTGACTCCTTAACAATGTTAATTTTGTGAAATCAATAATCTAAACTCAGTTACAAGTAAAAGTGGATTCACAGTCTTACTTGCGTAGAAATACAGAAATTATAACAGCAAAATGTACCGTCACATGAAATTATATAAAGTAAAATTTCAGTGATCTGCAATCCTGTCAGTTTCTTCCATCCATGCATGAAAAAAGACAGTAATAGTAAATACGCGACTGAGCACTATACAGCAGAATGGCCCCTCTATATTTTTAATTGATATATATTACAATATGATCTAATTACTGATTGATAACAGTATAAGCAGCATTCTCTTTAGCTGATGGAGGTAGAGGTAATTTTAACTACTGTATATATTGTTGGGTAATTTAATCTATAGAATCATATTCTATATACTAATCACCTGCTCTATGTGAAAAGTCTTAACTTGCAAAGACACTAACAATCAAATAAATGTAGAGTAGTAAAAAGTATAATATTACCCAGTGAAATGTCGTGAATTTGAAGTACAAAGTAATGGAAAATAGAAATACTCAAGTAAAGCAAAAGTGCTTCAAAACTGTACTTCATTGCAGTATTTAGAGTTAATGTTCTTATTCCACCACTATCTGAGATAAACATGGAGAAATACTGTTGCTCCTTGTGAGTTAAGACCAAAGGCTATGTATAACCTCCATATTAACCTGAAACATGGAAGTCACATCTGCCCTCCTGCCGTCTTTTGACCGTAGGCTCTATTTAGGTCAGCTGTGCACCATGCTGAGCTGCATACTGGTCACTGCGTGCACCGGGCTAATCTGACCGGCTGGCCAGCTGTCTTTGATGGATTACAGAAGTTTAAAGAAAGCAAACAGCTGTTAACTTCACTGAAACCACAAAGACAATGTGTTTAGAGATAGTTTATAAAATAAAACTAGACTGGCCTTGGTATCTTTCGATGGCCCTCACAATGCTCAGTTCAATGCAGTTCAGTTTAAATGTGTAAATGTAGAAACACCATGACTTAACGTCTCACTGGCTGATGTTGTCAAAGTTGTTCAAAAGGTGTAATGGACTAAACTACACAGGCCTTCAGGTCATACGTTATAAAAGACAGTATCCTGACTTACAAAGACAGACAGCAGTAACTTCAGAAACAGTGAAGTTGAGAAGTCAAAGATTTCAAGTTTTAATGTTGTACCAAAATGTGTCCTGAAATTTTAAGATTAAATCCTGTAATGTATAAACAGGTTAAGTTAACTTTGAGCAGGACTAATCTACCCATCCCCCCCAGGGATCCTTGAGGAAGTTCCTGTGGGTCCCCAGAAAAATGGGGAATAGTTAAACTTCACTGTTTAATTCAGCATAAAAGTGAATGCAATGCAAATAAGAGTCAGAGGAGTGAGCACTGATCATATATTTAACTTCCCAAAGCAAATGAGGTTGGGTGACACGATTTGTATCAATTAAGTGGTCCTTGACATGAAAAAAAGATTGAAAACCAGTGGTCAAACTCACTGGAGTGCAGTCACTGTGGTTTGACTTTAACCTCTGTTTAGTTGCCCCAGAACAATGTTTACATGTAGTTTTAACAGAAAATGACACATTTATATGTCATAATATTTCTTACATGGTAAAAATGGAAAAAACAACACGTTAAAAGGTCAGTTTCTGGTTTCAAGTAAGTTTGGCAATGTTGCTGCATTTGGGTTTTGTGCTGTTACACTGGTGGTTCGCTAAATGACCAATAGATGTCAGCAATGTCTCAGCAGGAAACCTGATCTGGAGCAGGTGTTTATCTCCTGACCAGACCATATGAACTACACATATGGACACCTACATGATGTTAATTTGGCTTTGCGCTGCATAGAAAGTGATGTTAAAGGTAGATACATTTAAGATAGATCATTTGAAAGGATGGCTTTTCTGTAGGTTATATAAACTGCATATATCACTTTTATAAGAGTTTTAATGTGATGCAGTAATATTTTACATCCAGATGACCTTTAAACAGTCCTAATATTGTTAGAATGAAAAAAGACACTATAACTCTCCTTGTAAACCTGCTTATCAGTAATTGGAAATGACAAACATTATGTTTTTTTCTCACTAACAATAATAATTTAAATCTGCCGAATGTTTAAATCAAGTTAAATTAATGAAGTCAGGGTGGGCAGGCAGGTGAAATGTCCCTGATCTCTGCAGTACAGTGCTTTATGGTTAAAATAGAGACACTGATAGTTTTTTTTGCAAACCTATAGCCTTCAGTTCGTAGCCTAACTGACGACCCTGTTAGATTTTTCTATTATACAATAAAAACAGATATTTAAACCAACTTAAACCCAAAAATATCTTTTAAAAAAAAACCATATGCTTCTGTTCATCATTCTATTTCCTGTCAAATAAATAAGCAAAGCGAGCAAGCAGGTAAATAAGCAAGCTGGTAAACAAGTGAGGATAAAGTAGCATGTGCATAAATATAGCCTAGGTAGAGAAATGTGCAATTAAGCAAGTCAGTAAGAGGTATGCTTAATAAGCAACAAACTAGCGAGTTGTGTGTGAGTTGTTTTCCCTCCAGGGATTAAAAACAAACACATAAAAATCTATTTTTGTAAGGGACTGTTTGTTATTTATGAGTGGGGAAGGAGACACGTCAAATAATTTTTTAAACACTGGGATGGGATTTGTGTTCAGCATAGGGACATGCATCTTTAAATGGCTGTTTCTTTGTGTTTATTTTACACATTACACATACATTTAACAAAATGTAGCTGTTTGCACTAACCAGATCCTGTAAAAAAAACATTCTGCATGCATGATAGATGTGGAAAAAGAAATTATAGATCTTCTCTATAGGACTCAATTCTTTGGTTTTCAAAGTTTAAGTTTCAAAGTTATAAATATTATTGTGTCCAGACACTGCTGATTCTGTTGTGTACCGTTTATTTGTAAAAATGGTCATCATGCACATGTTGCTAATGCTGGCTGTGTGCGCTCTGTAATATGTGTTTGTGGAAGTGCATGTGATGTGTAGGCTGATTACATTTTGTTGATTTTTCTGGTAGGACAAGTGGCTGTCACACACCCATATTTTGCTGATGTGCACACACACCTTTTATAGTAATTCAAGTTGAAAGAAGGATTGCACTTTACTCATTAGACTACCTGTTTGTTTTGGTGATTATTTTTACTCCTGTGCAGGCCGTTCTCATTCTGAAGTTGTCAAATACTGTTGTTTTGTCAGTGACTTCAGTGCTAGATACCAATGCCAAAAGGCAGTATGATACACCGCCCCTGGACATTTACCCAGGAGCCCAGTTTTCTCATCCCATATGTATGTAAAACCTAGCAACGTGGTTTTGTTGCCAAAACCTAACAATGTGCTTTTGTTGTCCAATCCTAACCTTTGCTTTTGCTGATATCCAGGTGTTGGTTGCGGCAGCCTGGAACAGCAACAGCAGACACAAAAGAATACTTTTAGCATAAGATGTCAACATGTTCTGATTCCAAGTCATCACATGTTGCCGCTTTGCAGTGGACTTCTCCATCTATATATTACATTTTAGGTATCCTTCTGCATCTGCTACTTATGCTCGGGGATGCCGCTACCATGGTGTCAACAAAGGTACATGGTGGCTGCACATTATGTTTGGACAGCAACAGGTTTAACAGGTTCCGTCCGGCTGCGTATGCAGCTAAGGCCACCTGTCCGTGTATCATGCTGCTGTGACAGGTGTTGTGTGGCTGTCCAGTGGTGAATAATAACACCACAAAAGATTCTGTCTGGGTGTGTTCTCAGCTGACGCCATCCAGCTCAGTATCATGCAGATGTGAAATGTAAATTTTGATGTTGGGATCTTAAGCCAAAATCATTGCAAAAGCGGTGATATTTGATGACTTCAGAATGGGAACAGGCTGAAAATGTAGATGCTAAAGTCCACTGACAAAGTGTCAGTATGTGATGACTTGGAATAACGTGTTGTTCATGCTGTTTTTCTGTTGCATAAACTCCATACCTACATTTGGTGGGAATATCATTTAAAAAATGTTTAAGGCCTATTTAAAATGGAGGGGGTCATGCATTTTCCCTCAGTTACTCAGGGGGGCTCAAGAAAAAGAAGCTACAAACACAAAAACACCCCTCTTCCTATGAGTAAAGAACAGTCCCTATACTAAAATAATACCTGTCTGCAGACTTTTGACACAAGTGTGAAGTGTCTGAGTGTGTATGCATTGGTGCAAACATAAAGACAGAGACACTCATAACTTTACATTCAGCCCCACTGCTGTCATTCATCTGACCACCATGCGTCATTGTCTGACAGAGAAAAAACTGCTGACTCAGTATTGCAAAGGGAGGTTTCATCGCAAATATTTTAAAGCACTGGTCAGCTTAAGCTCCTGAGCATCAACAGTAGCAGCATCACAAGCGCCGGGGGATCGTCCTCTCATGCCCCGGCTCTGTCCGTCCGCTGGTCCGCACTGCTGCTGCTGCTGCTGCTGGAGTCTGGACGCAGGGAGGAGGGGGAGGAAGAGGAGAGGAGGAGGAGGCAGAGGGGGTAGGTAGGTGGGAGAGGAGAGGAGGAGGAGGAGGAGGAGGAGGGGGGCTCGGCCGGGCTGCCCTATATGGCTGTGGATGAGCTGTATGCTAATATCGGCTTGAGAGGCACAGCATCGCGTTTCTGCCGGCAGTCAGTGGTGGCTTCCAGAGTCTGAGCAGGCTCCTTCACAGCCATGGCTGAGGGCGGAGAAGGGGAAGACGAGATCCAGTTCTTGAGAACTGTAAGTAAAGATAATTTCATCGGTGCGGTGCCGAGCCATTCACTTCACTTTCCTTTCGCCCAATTAACGCCTGCTGAGGCAGCACGGCAATTAAGTTAATCACCGGTCCAAGTTGGATTAATGTGGAAGTTTTGCAAAGAAAATGCATCGTCAGTGGTTGATTTTGACTTTGCTCGTGCATGAGTGATGATTTTAAGTGGAAGTTGCCGCAGGTTGCACGCTGCACCCCGCGGCCACGGCGCACCTGTCGACAGGACTCTTGGTGTGGAGAATCTCAATGAGACTCCCGTCTGCTGCTGCTACAGCTGCTGCAAGGGCAAAAATGACTTGCCATTTCATGACACATGTCTCATTTTCCATCCTTCATAGCGTTCTGATCTTGTTTTGTCGGGAACGCCTTATGCAAAATATACATATATATGTATATTTCATTTTGTCACGGCTCTTTTGCTATGTTATACTTTTATTTCTCCTCCTCAGGGAGAGGAGTTTCCATAAGTTGTGCTCACACGCGAGCCACCTCCTGCTGATTACTATTTTAGTTGTTTGACGCAGATTGCTTACGTTGTCCCTGCTCTATGTGGTAATGCACAGCAGTTATCCCTGTAAATGATATGGCAGCTTGTATGTTGGTGTGTGGGAAGATCTGTCGCGCACGTATTCTTCTCTGGGACCCAGGTGTTGCATGGAGAGCAATAAGACGCTGTTATGCCACATGCAACATGTCCACCAGGGATGTCTGGTGCAAAATGACAGGTCAGGGGCCAGTCACAGTGGCCCCATGTTTCAAGGATTGTAGAACATTTCTAGGATTTAGGGATGATTGTAGGATTTTAGTACGTTTCTGGAATATTTTGATTTATAATTTTTCTCAGACATTTGGATGTTTCTTGGATTTTAGGACACTCCTCAGATTTTATGGCATTTTTATGAATTTAGACAGGGGTTGCGGGGATCCTCCACTGGCACTTTTTTGATAAACAAGCTCTATTGTGATGCAGTTTTATGCACTCTGGCACCTTTATGTATAGGTAAAGTACAAAAACTATTCTCAGTGTGAATTTCTTCATTTTAATTATGAATTCGAAAATGGTTGGGTGGCCACTTGGCACCCTATCTGGGGCCAGATGCGTAGTAGGGTCGAGTATCACTGTTATAGATACTTATGCATTTATTTTATTATCCTTATTCGTTTGTTGATTTAATTTGTACATTTGTGGAAGTGTACCCTGTGGTTTAAATCTTCAGATATCTTGTAGTTGGTATAATTGCTAGTGTTATGGAAAACCTTGAACCTTGTTCAGGACCCCTGTGCCCCAACTCTCAATCACCACATATTTATAAAACTTAACTTCTCTTATTTAATAGCAGTTTGTTTTGACTTTCTTTCAGGTTTAAAAACTAGTAAAAGTTTAGTGAGATAGTGAGATTCTGCTTCACAAGGACTATATCAGCATGCATGTTCTATCCTATTTTCTACAAATCACTTGCACTTTAAGCTACATCACAAGTAACCATTTGTGGTTTTGCAGTAAGCTTAGGCAACCACTGATTTCCATTCATTGCTGTACGAGAGGCCTATGAAGTGAAGTCATGCACTGCAGATGTATTTTGTATTTAACTTGCATTACGATGGTAAACTAACATGGACAGAAATGTCAGAAAACATCTGTTAACTGTGATGTGCAACACAACTGAGGCAAGTTTTGAGCGTCCATTTCGGCTGACAGCCTAACAGCAGTTTTCCCCTTTCTCATGGTTCTGAGATGTTGATATACACAGCAGTATTATTAATCTATATGTAATCCCCTTGCAGTGTCTGCTGGTTGTTAGTGAGCGGGACTCTGTTAACAGCTCCTACTATTTGTGATGCCAGTGATATGCTGACCCATGCCTCCTACTGTCACAATGGCATGTGGTTATCTGATGACAACAGCAGTTTGAGAGAGGAGGGGGTTCCCCCTGAGCTCCTATGTGCCTTGTTATCAAACCTCAGCCTTGAGAGAAATGTGCCCTTGCAGGAAGCCCTAAAATATAAGCAATAATTGAACAATCTGTTGAATGTCATGGTATAAGCCAGTGTAAAGCTGGCAGGTCTTGTGTTTAATTTATTGCATTTATAGCATTGTTCTAATTGTAGTTTTGGAGGAAACATAGTTGCAGACAAAATGTGGTGGAATTTGCAGCTGTTGTGGTGTTTTCTTTTTTTTCCCAAGTCAGATATTTGTAAGGAACCAAAGTGCAAAGTCTCCTGTTATTGGATATGACGGTCAGGTGTTGACAGAAGTCCAGACATTGTGATCCAATTTCAGGACGGACGCTGTCTCACCTTGCTGCTGATGTGTAACGCTGGGAAAGCTGGCAGCGATGAGAGCGTCTCTGTCAAAGGAAACTGAGGAAAATGTTACACCTCTGCTGCAAGATGAAGACAGCATGTCCCTTCTGTAACTTTATAAACCCAGCTGATGATGAAGACACAAAAGTTTAAATGAATGGCAAAAATGTCCTGATTAATTGAAATTCTTTGCTCACTGATTAGGAATTACTTTTCTTGAACAGCTCATTAACTCCCCAGAGATTTCATTTTGAATGGGAAAATGTCATACTTCAGTACACACATGCAAAGGATGACAAAATATTATTTGCTTTGGTGGTTATCGTCTGTGTGCAGCTCTGGCTTGCACTTAAAAAATGTTGTTTTGTCTTTAATTTATGCAGGAATCAGAAAATGTGCAAGTCATGTTCTCAGTCTGTTCTCTGCAGTGTTATAAAACACTTAATGATGATTGCACTGCATCAGATAATGATGTGAAATCACCTGTGTTATTTGTTGTGTCATTACACATTGATTGTGTTGCTGTGTGAAACAATGGTTTTATTATAGACAAAGACTTACTGTTATTATTAACTGGCGTCTCCACTGAAAGGACACTTGTATGGGTTGTCATATTTAAGCAAATACTTTGGAATCAGGGGATTGTCATGTGTTTATTGGAATTTATTTGTGCTTGAGCTAAACGGACCGCACCCCCCTGAATAGTGATTGTCTAATCGTAGCTGAGCTGCTGAATCTAGACACACTAAGCAGGGGCAGAATATCAGACAATGGGCCCCCTTCCTTTGGAGCAAGACACACTATAGTTTTTCAGCCTTTTTCATGTCTATGTTTTGCATGTCATTGTAGTCGTGAATCTTTTTGTGGTTTTGTGTCTCTTTGTAGTTGTTTTTGTGTCTCTTTGTAGTTGTTTTGCTCCTTTTTGTAGTGACTCCGTGTCTCTTTCCAGTTCCTTTGCATCTCTTTGTGGTTATTTTGACATTTTGCAGGTAAGGGCGCCCTTACACTTTGGGCCTCTGGGCTTGTGCCCGATAGACCTGTTCAGTAATCGTTTCATGAATCTAAGCTTTGGATTTCTACACGTGCAGAAGTGTTGTGTATGGAGTCTTAGTAACAGTGATATTGGGTGAATAAGGAGTTAACAGGGTGTTTAAAATTTTAAATGAAAAACACAACATCAAAACAGAATTTTTTTTCTGCTGTAATTCATTTTGGAATACTGATTGACATCTATTGAAAATTATTGTTTAAAGTAGAAAAACTGCTTTGTTATAATATTTTACAAGTACAAGTACAAGTCTCAGAAATTTACCTCCTTGTTACTTAAAGGAAATCTTCACCCTAAAAATGATCACTTGTACATCAATTACTCACCCCATGCCACTGTGAATTAATGAAGGAAACTTTTTTTTTTGAGTGCCTCAATACTGAGCAAAGAATCTGAAAAATTAGAAAATTCTTGATGAATTGAAGTCATTGGGGGTCGGTGCAACAACAGCAAAACTACATCAAAACAAAATTCAACATTACACAGGGTGAGTCATTTCTATACAAGTGGTCATTTTGTCAATTAATCATTCCTTTAAGCAGGAACGTAGTTACTAATTTAAGGACCCAAACTTGGTATGAATAATACTTCAGTGGTACAATGCTAAAATATTTGCTTCATCCATCAAGATCAGTGAGGATTTCTGCAGCATCATTACATTGGCAATAACTTTGGGTAGTTTTTGTGAAAAATTAGTTTTAAGTTGAAGCAAAGAAAAAGTATTTTTCTAATTTTTAAGAAATGAGTCTGAAATTTCTCTATTTCTGTCTAAAAATGAAAGCTGTTGTTCCCTAAATTACTTGGAGATTCTTGAGTGAAATTTTTCACAGTTAACTGCCTGTGTGTGCTGTGTAAGAGCGGAAACTTTGCAGGCGTAGCTACGGTTACTGCAGTGGGGTCAAACTAAAGGTCAAACAAGGGTTAGTTTCTTATTTTCTTAACTTTTTTTTTAGAGATTCATGGTTTAATTTACACTTAGTTGTCCAGGTGAGCTACTGTTACACCTTTTTAAAAACAAGGTGATCGAGCCTTACAGTCCACCAGTAGCTCCTCTGGGCTTATTTGGAGTTTATGTTGTTCTGGAAGCCTTCTGCATACCAAGGCGAGGACTCTGGGGGTTTAAATTTAGCCTTTTTAAAGATGATGCTTCCACAGCACATACAGCTCTGCTCGCCTGGCACTGAACCACACCAGGGGAAGTGCTTGACTTAGGGCAGCGCAAGACCAGTGACTCTTTAACACCATGTTTATAGGGATAAAGTAGCATTTAGAAATCAAAAGCTTGATACCACATGGTGACATACAGTTTGCTCTAAAGCTTAATATGTCAAAGTGATGGACAGCGTCACTGAGCTTTCAAGTGGAACACAACAAATGTTGCACTAAATCTACAAATGCATTGAACTAGTGAATGTAGTGCAACTGGGGAAGGTCTCTGGTGTGTTGTGTTTGTTTTAGTTTTTGGCTTAGGGTGTTTTACTGAATGGTACATTGAATAACTGTGTAAAATATGGTGATGGCCAGAGAAGATTGGAGTTTAGGTTTTGGAAATCAAACCCTAGAATGAGGAGTGCAATCTTATATTGTGATGAATGTTGTGATGATGACAGGATTTGGTTGAGTTTCTCTGATGTAACTGGTTGAAGAGTGGGTTGTGTCAAGTGTCAGTGAAAATGAAGAAGGGGTAAATACAAACTTTACAGTGTCAGCCCTATAGTAACAAGATATTTTCTAAATAAGTTAAAATAGTTTCTATGGCAATGTGTTTTTATTTGTTGTTGTTGCTGTTGTTTTTAGAAATACTATTCTTGAGGAATCTTCAGTTAAATTTCTGCAAATGTGAGGTGATTTTTTTGCAAGCAATGTATGATAAAGTAAGACATTGAGTTGAAACCAATGAAATCAAACCATAATAATAAACAATCAAACTAAAAAAAAACCAAACAAACATAATTAAAAACAAAAGATTCCCTGATGGTTTATACCGATAGTTTATCTATGTGGACAATTCAGTGTCCTACTAATTATGTTAATAGTCTTTGCTACAAATTTGCAATACCATTTAGGAAATGATTGAACTGTGCATTTTATTTTTACACTGAAAACACTCTTTTTTATCCTCTTAATACAATTTGTCCAGTTTTTGTTGTTGTCATTTTGTGTAAACTTAGAGATATTTTGTTTCCACCAGATTACATTTTAGCAAAGATTTTTTTTCTAAGTTCAAAAATTGTGAAAAAGTAGGACAAAATAATATTAGCTGAAAGATTCTTTTTGGCGATGGCAATTATTCAGGAATTTATATGCCACTTTTTTGTCTTTCTTGCCTCTATTTTATTGAAGATTTACATGAAAGTGGGAAGAAAGAGAAGGAAAGTCATACCAGAGTCTACCAGAATAGATCATCAGCATCAACACAATCAAATAGAAACCCTTTTACAATCAAGTGTCTAATGTCGTAGCCATTCTTGGGCTCTTGATCATATCACAGGATTTTTTAGCAATAGACAGAGGGATCTTTTTTCTTTTCTGAACACTTGATTTCTCATCCACATTGGGAAACAAGTTCAACTTTAAAGTTCAGTGTAGCACTTAGCAACAGCAGCTTTAGTAGCTGTTATGAACCTATTATTTTGGCATGAGATTCAATAACGGTGAAGCTTTTGGTGACTGATTTAAAAAAAATCTTGACTACACTTCATGTCTTCCAAAACCTATTAAAATTACCTTCATATCAAGAAGTCTATCAGGACAAGTTATACTGTAAAGTATGTTAGCATATGGCTTCTTCTGATTGTTGGACATTAAACCCAGATATCCCAACTATGCTGACACATCCTGGAATATTGGAAAGAAAGCACAGACTTGTAATTTCTTTGTGCAAAGAAAGTCTTTACAATCTCAGAGTCATCGAGTCATTATAGCCCAGTATGCAGCATTTCCTATATTGCAGTAGTTGATGCCCTTGCAAAGTTTGTCTCTTTAATGAGGATAGAGAAAGAGAGAGAGGCAGCGTTGTCCTGCGGCTTTAGGTGAACCTCCCTCAGAGTGATTTAAATTGAATGGGAAGGATTTCCTCTGTATTGATTGAGCCGGCTGTGATGGCAAAGCAACAGTGTGTTCTTTGGCAGCTCCGGCTCTCTACAGTCGAGAGCGCTGAAGGACGGCAAGCCCACTGCCATCTCCATCATTCACACAACCTTGATGTAAAGGTGGCAGGACCTTACGTCACTGACTCTTTTTCATGTTCTTAAATTTGTAAATGGGATGTGAGGGGTTTGACTGTTCAGTTGAATAACAGACCGATAATTTAAGATGACAATATTTGTTTGTCTAAAGTCAAGTCACATTATTTATAGAGCACATTTAAAAACAACAAATGTTGACCAAAGTGCTTCACAATGAGATAAAATAAAATGGAGGCAAATAAAAACACAGGAAATGAACAAATAAAAAACAGCCATAAATAGGAAAAAGTAAGTAAAGACAATAAGAGCATACAATATTTTTTAAAATCAATCAATCAATCGACAAAATCATTGTCATTGTATTGCGACTGACAAACTCACCCACCTATGGGAGCATTTATTGGTCTTGGTGGCAGATGGTGTAGGTTTTTCACCTGCAAAAGCAAATGCTGGAGCCCTTTTTTTCTGTTTTTGTTGTGGTCGTTGCAAAATTTCAAAAGTATTGTGTCTTTGTACTGCTTTGACTGCCCAGTTTTATGAAGAGACCATCTTTCCAGCACTGAAATACTTACTTGAGGCTGGAAGTTACGTATGCTTACCTATTTTTCTACTCAACTTGCTGCTGTGGTTTTTTTTCAGTCTTGAAATTTTTTATTTATTAATCTTTTACTGTAATAAGCAAACATTATACAATCAGAATCAATATGCAATTTAAATTATTGGCTCTAAATGCACATACTCAACAACATCATGCCATACTCAATCATTTGCATCCAGTTTCATATAATAACCCAAAATACAAATTAGCTTAACTTAATTTGACATTGATATTTCAGTTTCAGCAGGAACAATTATGCATAATGTTGTTGTTGCAGTCTAGTCAGAGATTGCAGTGGAATCTCAGTAAGAGCAGCAGCAGCGTGAGTGGACTCTCAACCAAAATAATTACCTTCATTAATCAGTAGAGGGCTGAAAAAGGTGCAGAGCCTCTCAACTTTTTGAGTGTCCCTTAGGTCACTTGGTTCATTTTCATTTAACTCCAACATGGTCCAGTTTGTTGTCAGCTCTGTGGCCATAATGTTTTTCTTCTAAAGAACAGTTAGTGTTGTTTGTAGCCTTTATTAATCCACCGTAAAGGCCCCTGAAAATATGTTTTCTCAGTCAGCCTCTTACTGTGTATAATGGGATCCCAGATTAACACATTATTTTCAACTAAAGTTTGAACAGCATTACATGTTGGGAAATGACTGTATTTCTTCTTTTTTCTTTGACCTCTTTTTGCTAGTTTAATGGGCGGGGGCTCAGTTGGAAAAAGGTGATGTCATTTACTTCTGTGCTTCAATCAGAGTTTATCTGGACAGGAATCTGATGGTACTTGGTGATATGTGTCGATCAAATCTGACCAAACCACAGCTGCACAGTCCTGACGAAGGAGAATAGTAGATTTGTTTGTGCTCTTAATAAATTCTATGGAAAATGTTTTTCATTCATACTATTATTTAACTTTTATTAACTTTATTTAGTCATTTCTATTTAATGTTAGAAAGAAATACTTAAACCTGCAATATCTAATATTTTTGGCCAGTAGGAGGAAGCAAAAACAAGTTTGGAACACTGACTTATCATCACCTTTTAAGTCAATATGGTGAACTTACTAGTGAACAGCTTCTTATTTACACTTCCAGGTGTTATGTAGCAACACTTTCATTCATTTTGGAGTCATGTTTGTGTCCACATGATGAATTTAAGTCCAATATCCACTGTCTTTTAGCTCTGTTTTGGTCTCCCCCAACTGCTGAGGGAAATACCTGGCTCTTTAGGTGATAAATGCTTCGCAGTGATAACCAGCTCATTGGTTCCTAGCAGGTGTTGAACAGTGGGATTTTAGTATTTTGCTGAAAAAATCTGCCTGCTGTGGCCAAAAACAATTTAACGAGAGCGGTGAGAGCAAACCAAAGTTACAGAAGTGAAACTTGCCAAGTGTGTAGCAGAACCACATTTGCTGGGGAGAAAAATATAAAGGGCCCTATCTAGAGCCAGTGTTTTATTTGTCCGTTCTTGGCTACTGTAGAAATGATATAGCAGACTTTATTATAGATGACCCGCTCTGTAGATGTAAACAGCTTTTTCTTAGGTAACAAGAACAAACAAAGTTCTGAATGTTGTGTACTATTTCTGCCACTAGAAGCCTTTAAATCCTGGAGCTTTAAGTGTAATTGCTCTTTTTGGCACTTGTACAGTTGTGGTTACAGACTCTCTCTCCACCTCCCTACACTTTTTTTTTTTTAATGTAATTACTTTGCCAGAAAGAGACAACACACTGTAAACCAAAAGTTGAAGATGATTTTGACTGACAACATTATTATTACTAGTATTATTTGTTGTTTTTTTATTTGAGATTAATTTTTTGGCTTTTGCCTATATAATGTATAGGACTTAAGTTAGTATAGTTGCTAATGTATACAGCTTAAGTGTGTGTGTGTGTGTGTGTGAGGGGGTGGGGGGACACAGCCTCTGTGCAGGGGGGCACCCGCTCTACCAGACCAGATGAGCTATTATTCATACTTTTAATGCAATAATATATTTATTGAGAATTCCACTGGCCATGATAATGGAGTATTGAAAATTTGATACCATGCTAGCCCTAATATATAGACACTAAAGAGCTTTGCTGCTGCAGTTGGATGCTAAGTGCCTTGCTCAAGGGCAGCTTCTTGTAATGATAAGTGGGAATTGAGCACTCAGTCACTCCCAAACTCTGTTTTTGCAGAGAAATTATGCCTTGTTTGAATTACTGATCCCATTTAAGTTATTTTCTGACAAGACAGGATTTAGGGATGTTTCACTTTGGGACAACATGATTCTGTTTGTCATTTTGCTAATAATTCACTCATCTTTACTTTCTCGGTAAGCCCGCCAACATTTTAGAAACACCATTTTCTATTTGCTGTGCCCACCCGTCCATGACAGCTGCAGTCTAGAGATGACATCTTGTCGCTTGATGGATCTGGAAACCATTTCCAGCCCTCGTAGGGGAGGGAGGTTTACCTTGTCACAGACTGCTGCTGATGTATTGTGAAACACTTAAATGCTCATTGAATTTATTTTGTGTCACGTTCTCTTATTGACCCATAGCTGTTCTGACTGTCTCAGGAATGGAAATCTGACCTCTACGAAGAAGAAAAAAAAATGCTCGCCTTATCACATTGCTGTCTTATGAGGCTCAAATCATCCAAAGTTTGCGTCCTATTTCTCATGAAAGCAGCAGGATGGAGGGTTAAAGCAACTGTCGGCTTGGGTCATGAGCTGAGAGTTTAGAGGGAGAAAAGAAGGCTTAGGTTGGCTTCAGGTGAATGTTTTTACTTTACCTGATCTCTGCACTTTTTTAGCTCACAGCCACACACATACACAATCCTCTCTGCCTCTTCACACCCCACTACATCTCGCCTGTGTCCGCTCTGTCTCATCAGACAGGATGATGGACTTTAGAGAGGCTCCAGCTCCGTCTCTGACCAGAGGCCCCCTTCATTTCTCAGTGCTTCTGCTGAGGTGGACGCCTTAGCCTTGCACGCATGGGGGGCCTCTATTATTTGAAGCTGCTCTCAAGCAATATGCATACAAACTAAGCCAAGAAAATCCAATTTGTTATAGGAACACCATATAAATCTTGGAGTCTGTGATCCATGGCAGTGTACTGTGGGGCAAAACTTGCTTGACTGCGAAATTTTATTCCATTTTTCAAAAATATAAAGCTCAAATGTGCAGTAAATAATTCATTTTGACCCATGATGTTGTCTCAGATACGCACACACACGCGCATATGCATGCCCACACACATTCTACATGCAAATATGTCTGCACATGACGTGTGACAGCAGTGGCATTATGTTAAATGCGTCTTTATTGAAAAATTGCTGCATGTAAATCCTGAGGTCAGAAAGATTTCTCATTTCTTTTTTTAAAAATAAAGATCTTCGTCAAAACATCCTTGAGGATTCTCTGAGGCTGTGATTACCTGCTTTTGTAATGGAGTTCTTGAAGGGCAAGATGTGTTTGAAATACTTTTATGGCAATAATCAAAGATAAAAACAACAAAAATAACCATGCATATTCTTATAAACATGATGCAAATGCTTATTATTTTTCTTCTCCTGCCAGCAAATAATAATGCTTTAAAATTAAAGCTAAGAAAACATTTTAAGGTATAAATTTTGGTGAGTATTGTCTACTACTACTGTATGGTTACCTGCTCCTGGTAGTTACTGCAGGTGTTTACATTACGCAGATTATGCTGCTACATGAAGCTATGTGCTGATGTCAGGGAAACATGTAATCTTGGTTGCCAGTGTTGTTATTTCTACCCAATTTCGGATCAGATTCCTGCTGGAACATGTCTGGTTGTGTTAAGAAGTGTTTATTGATGTTTTTTTAAGGTAAAAAGTGCAGCTAATTCTCCGTTACTGTCATTCCTGGGCTTCAAGTACACTGTTATGTAGCTATGTGCTAACACAAGGGAAAACATAATCTTGGTTGCTAATGCTGTTAATTTCTCCCTGGTTTTGGATCATATTCCTACTGGAATATGTCCGGTTGTGAGATTACTGTTTAGAAGCTTTAACTGGTGATTTTTCATGGTATAAACTGCTCTACACTTTGTTAAAGTCATTTCATCAGCTGCAAGTACACAGCTACATAGTGACATGCTGACATTGTGGAAATATGTAATCTTGGTTGTTTCTGCCTGATTTTGGATTATATTCCTGCTGGAACATGTTCTGTTGTGAGGATTCTGGTTTGGAGGGGTGGTGGTGTTAAGAGACAGGCGCTGAAACAGATAGTTTCAGACAGAGAGTGAATGCAGGTGCACCAGTAACTATAAAGCATGTTAGCATCTTTTAGTAGAGAAAGCCCAAAGCACTTTAATGTCATTATCTGTAATAAAGTATATGAATGCTCTGTAAAGCTGTTTGTTGATATAGAATAACACTAAATAAATGTTTTACACAGAGTAGTCTGAATACTGGCACTTCCTGCTGAGGCAGCACACACTGAAGCTGCATGTCGACTTCATTCAGTTTGAACTCAGGAGCTGAATGGCTGTTTGGTAAGAGACGTGGATTTAAATCTCATCAATTTAAACATCTCATGAATCAGTTATGATAGAAAGCAGACTGTCCTTTGTTGAAAATGACTGGAAACACAGCCGAAACTGCTACTGCTGCTTAAACACATAACATAGATGAGATCATTTTACAAAAACCTGGAGTGACGTAATTTTTCGTATTTAAACCTTTGAGCTGTGAGCAAACTGGTGTTGTTTCTCTCTTAAACAAATAGCAACAGATTTTTAAAATGCTTTTTAAAAAGCTAGGAGAAAATGTTTTGGGAAAAAAAGATAAAGTGAGGGAAAAACTATTATTATATTATTATTACACTACTAATTACATATTTAAAACTATATTTTAAGCACTGTTTTCAGGTCATTTCCTTTTGTCCTTCTTATTTATTTATTCATCATTAATTTCCACTGAATTTGTTTTACTTTTTTGTTTTTTTAATTTTGTTTTAATTTCTTGCTAATTTTTGCTTAATTTCTCATTGCCTTCTTTCCATGTTTTTAAGTCAGGCAAATTCGCTCAAGCTTCAAATTGTTAAACTTTGAAGTAAAGGACATTATCTCTCTTTATATCCCCTCTTGCTCCATTTCCAAATATGCACACAAGTGAGTCCAAATGAATGGCCAACTTGCGACGTTTATTTGTGAGAAACAAGTTTTAGTAACAAAAGGACAACATTTTCTGCATTACAATAACATTTTTACATTCATTAAATGAGCAAGACAGTTTCCCCCCCAGCTTTCTGCATCTACCAGCACTGATGATGATCGCTGAATATTGAAATAAGGGCTTTAATTTTTTATTGCCTTTTATTAGACTGTGAGTATATACGGTAATGATTTTTTTATCTGTAAAAAAAAACCCATAATAATTTTAATACTATACTACATTTATGGAACCCTGCTACTTGACAAAATAAAATAAAAAATTAAAAATGAAATAAAAATAATATAAAAATGAAATTACATTTACAAAGACCTCAAAGTTACATGCATGGTGACTCAATGTCCGCTGTCTGCACTAAAAAAATGAGTCGTACTGTCATTAAGGTTGGTGTGTTTTGGAACCTCTGAATGAATCTTGCAGTTAAACGGCTTGGTAGATTTGAATGGTACAAATTCTTGTGCCTTTGTTTTTTCTTTTGCTATCTTTTTATCAAAAGATTTATACATAATTACAACATTTATTTAACCTCAGAGATGATAGAGTAAATCTTAAGTATTAAGCCAGTCAGAGATCATCAGCAAATGGACCCGGCCTTTAAATGAGGTCTTTTGTGTCTCTGTTTGTGTGTTGAGATATATGAAGTAGCAGCAGGTGCAGCCAGTGTAGCAGACTGTATTGATTAACTAACAGATCTGAATAGACGGAGCAGCAGCGTGAACCAGTAATACTGTGGATCTTTTGCTGTAGAAAATATTGACTGTAGAGCTAAAATGTCAAATTGCTGAAAAGCCAATTTCTCAGTTCTCTTCTGTGTCTCTCTCCCTCTCCCTTGTTTACATCTTCATCTGTTTCTGTTTTGGCTTCAACTCCTGTTTTTCACCGTCACTGCACTTTGTCAGGTTCTCTGCTGCCTTTCATCATCTTTTCACACTCTCACTGTTTCTCTCATTTCCTACATCTCCACGAGGTTTAAAATGTTCAACATAGTGTAAGGTTGGAACGCTGTGAATAATATCTTTGTTATTTATAGTCAGATGTTTGTGGTTGACAGGTGACTCATGGGTCATCAGTGGTGAAATGTAACTAGCTCAAGTACTGCATTGTTTAGCTGTAAAATGAGAATGTTTGTGTCCTGGTTGCCATATTGAAAATAGTCACATATTGTAAAACACTTTCTCATTTTAAACAGTATAATAAAATACATCTATAAAAACATTTGAGGAGAGAAATAGGCAGTGCAGTAACATAATCTGGATTCATGTTTTATCAGTGCTGTCTCGTTTGACAGCAGTTAATGTGCAGTGATTGACAGGTGTTCTCTGAGATGACCAAAATCTTTTAAAGCCTAAAAACAGTGCCAAGAGGAGATGCAGAGGTCTCCTGTTCCCTCAGATTGAATCTTTGTTATTTAATTCATTTTTAACGTTTTTCTGGGATTTTTGTCCAATGACTCAATTCTCAAATGCCTACTTTAGCTTTAAGTAACATTTTCAATGCAGGATTTTTACTTGTAATGGAGCACTTTCACAGTTTGGCACTAGTATTTAATTACAGGGTCTGAACGCCTCCTCTGACTGTTGAGTGCAGAGATCTGTGTTAGCTGCGATACTTTTAATTGTAGTTTATTTCAGAATGTTTGAATACAAGCAACAAGTGAAAATTCTTGTTTTCCACATCACAAACTAAGATTTAGATCTGACGGTGCTCTGAGCGGCACCAACTTCAGCCTTTATCCAGCTTATCAGGTTGTAGTTTTCACACATCTACACTGTATCTACTTTGCTCTCCATGTTGTTATTTAAGCTTCACTAAAAACACGTAGCTCAACCTGCACTTAGCACCCTGCCTGACATTTACGAGAAACACGACTCCTGAACAGTCAGAGCAAGACAGACAGACTACACACCGAGACAGTGTGAACAAGGAGACAAAACGTGCTGGAATTTACTTAATTCCCTTCTGTTTTTAACCTCCCGTCTGCCTCTTTTTTTTTTTTGTCCTTCTCAAAGTCTGCCTGTTGATCTCCACTGAGCATGTGCAAAGCATGCGGGTCAAAATAGCCGCGCTGAGGGATTGAACAGATTCACCTTTTCTCAAGTTCACATTGGTGGCAGCAGCGGGTGAGTTGTGGGAGTTTATTTGGCACAGCGGAGCATCTGTAGCTCTCGGGTTTCGGCTGGTGGATGCATCAGGCCGCACACACCCACACCCGCGCACACACATACACACACGTACACCTGTCGCTGTCTGTTAAAGCACACTGGCTGCTTGGTGAAGGAAGTATAAGAAGAGAAAGGAAAGCGAAGAAGAGTGGGAGACTTTGAGGGTGTGTTACAGACATATTCGACAGTGTCAATCAGCAGAAGCTCTAATCAGAGTGACAAACTACCTGTTTGATCAGGTAGTGTCAAATTTGCAGGATTGAGAGGGATATCGAGGTGTATTGAGGACGGGTGGGGTCGGGTTGGGAGAGGCCAGGGTCAAGTTCCCGCTCTACACTTGGAAGCTGGGTGAAGCAGCCACCCAACCTCCTCCTGCTGCAGGCCAGGGCCCTATACATAGTACTGATGCTGCTCTTTAGCTGTCTAGCAGATGGTCACACTGCTGCTGTGAGGATCACTTTGCCTCAGATTCACCAGATTCTCTGGCTTGGGATCAAGTCAAGGGTGCAGAGAGAGACAGAAAGTATCTCAAGAAAGTGTCTTGGCTGTGTTTACACATGGATATTTCATTAGTTGTTGAGATCTGATCACAGCGATTGGATTTTTATGAGAGAACGCCACTATGTATCCATTCTTGGCATTAAACCCTACATACACATACACAGTGTCTCTTTATTTATCTAGAGCGAAGCTGGCATTATCATCCATTCTGCGCTTCCTGCCATTGCTTCACACTGCTCAGATGACAGGATGGTATCCCGTCTGTGTAGCGTTTTAATCCCAGTGCAGCTCTGACTACTTTTGGTTTCAAAGTTGCACTCTCAAAGAGAGCAAAGATCAATTTTCATGTATCTGAGCCTTTCAGCATGGTTGTCAATTTTGATCAAATTCAAGAGTGCATGACTATGCTTCACTGCCTTGCTTTCACTGTAGTGTTTTAGTGGTTTAATTGCTGCTTTGGAGGATTTTCCATAATGACAAATAAAATATTTAATTTAATTGGTCATATTTACAGAAGAATTTGGCACTAAAAATCACCTGTTAGCGGTTTTACAAGCCTTAAAGGGACAGTTCCCTCAAAAACTAAAAGCACATATTTTTCCTTCTACCTGTGGTGTCTAAGAATAGTAATATTTACCTATATATAATAATAATATCGATATCTGTTTATGTTTTCCGAGGCAGAATATATTTCTTTATGTAGCAACACAAAAATAGATCAATATGTGGTGCAAATACAGAAAAGTAGACAAGGAAAGGATAGAAGGAAGAAAGTCCCTATATTAAACTGCTCACAACAATGTTTATGGATTATCTTGAGTAATTGGGTCATGATTTCTGGAAAGAGACATTGCTGTTGAGTTTTTCAAATCTATTTTTTCGGTGCTTTGAGAACAACAAGCCGAGTGCCATCTATTTTCATTATATTGGAGAGAAGGCAGACATCACTACAGCTGATATTTCCAACACTCTGCAGCTGACACCAAAACAGTCTTGAATTGTAAGTAGAAGTACGGGTATTAGGAAAAATATGTATTTTTGATTTGGGGGTGAATTGTCCCTTTAGAAAGGGCAAGGTAATAAACACATAGATATTGCATGCCACTAATGGTGCCAGGTTCTGCTGGTTTCATAAGGCCACCACAATTCCAAACAGCTGAAAAGAAATAGGTTTATTTACTCGATTTTTAAGAGGTGACAAGTCTTCGGTCATCCTCTGGCCATATTAAGTTTCCCTATCCGTAGTCTGAAACAACAAGCAGTGTTTCCTCCATCACACAGCTAACGGGAAAGCTGCAGCAGTGACTCGGAGCCAACGTTGATGCTTTCTGCTATCAGTAATCACCTCCCTGAAGCCCAAAGTCGGGTCCTGGGGTATTTAAAACGCTGCTGGTATGGACTGTTGTGCCAGCTCTGTCCCGTATTCAGTTCACTGTGACATTTAACTATACTGTGCTTCACTTTATTCATTAAAAGTGCTTGAAGATAGATTTTTATTGCTCTACAACACAAACTAACCAAAGTTTGTCTATGATAAGGTTGTTAATAAAGCCCAAAGACCTGAGTGCTTTTCCTTTTTGTTGGATTCGCACTAATTGGCTTCTGTACTAATGAACTGCCATATGAATCACTAACATTTGCTTATTCTTCAATTTAAGTCACATTTTCTTCTTACAGCAGCGTTTCTATACGATAATATGGATTACATCTTTGAAGCTAAAATGACTTCATCTAGTCAGTGAGGTGTTTTGTTTTTGTTATGCTTCTGTGCTGGCAATGTTCACGGTCGAAGGGAAAGATGGTTGTCTGTTTTCCATCCCATTCTTATGAAGACGATACCTCAAGAAGGCCTTGAGGGTGTTTCTTTAAATTTGGCACAAATATTCACTTGGACTCAAGAATGAACTACATAGAATATAGCTGTTGAAGGTCAAATGTCACTGTGACATCACACAACATGTTTTTGGCCATAACTCAAGAATTCATATGCTAATTATGGAAAAAAATGCACACAAATGTCTTATATGATATAATGATGAAGTAATTACATTTTATACTCAAAAAGTCAAAGGTCAACTTCACTGTGAAAACATAATGTTCTGCAAAAATACTTTACTGGCCATTATTTAACGTCATAACTCAGGAACAGAAGGGAAGACATTTGGTTGGACATTGAATTTTTGACAAATTTTGGGCGTCCACCTTGAAACTGTGCTGATTGTATAGGTCTTCTGTGCTGTCGCATGGAAGATAGGTGTGAAGCATCCATGTTTCACAGACATGGATGCTAACTGTAACTGCAACTTGACTGTTGTGTGGAGGCATACAGCGGTGAGGTGGTCATTCTGCTTTAACATATTTTACCCCTTCTAAAGAACCTAAATATAAAAAGATGTGCTCTGGCCTTCAAATAATAATGTGAAGTGTGAGATTTCACACAAAGAGCTTCATATTGCTTGGTTAATGAATTCAAAGTGTGTTGTTGTTAAGGAAGAAGACAGTACATTTTTGATTGCGAACACCTCCCACATATATAAACCAGAAAGACAAGAGGATCTAATTTGTGATGCAACACCTCACTCTAAATATGAAATAAAGAGTTTGACTTTAGGGTTCCCTACAATGTCTGTTTGAACTTTTACATGTACTAAAAGAGCCAAAAAAATCTGTCCTAATTCCCCAAAAAATTGTTTTGCATTTTGCTAAAGACACCTTTACTCTTGTTTCCATTTCATTTCCATCTGGACAGCAGTGTGAAATTTTAAATTAGGAACACAATTTTCTCATCTATTGTTAGAAATATGCAAGTGAATGCTTTTTACTGCAGGAAAAAAAACAAACATCTGATGGTATAATGGGGTGCATTCATAATGCTAAATTATTTTCACACAAGTATGTGACCATGCAGGGGAAGTTTTACTTTGCATTCGCACTAAATTTTATAGTTGTAGGTCCAGAGTGCCATTGTTTGAAATAATGTCAGGGTTTGTTATCTCTGCTCCTCTGAGTCTGTTGGTGCTGCACAGCCTGTATCTAAATTTTATTGAATTATTACTGCTGAGAAGGAGGTGGGAGCCAGAACCATGGCAACCATCAGCTCAGATTAGTGTGGGACGTGAGCTGGCAGGAGACACACACACTCACACATGCACACACACAGAGTACACAAATAAATCGATATCCGTGTGTGTGCGTTGCCAAATAGAGCCCGACCCTCTCGACCCTGACAAATACAGATGTTCATTTATTGGTTACACTGATTGAATCGAGGGTTTTCCTCTCTCCCACAGAGATATCAAAGGCTGCGTAACAGGTTTAGAAATGATATGACTCAACGCTGCTTTGCTATTGCTGCTATTGATTAATATAGTTTTTGTTCTATTCTTTTCTGCTGCTGAAATGATTTTCTGTTCAAATTTTTTTTCAAATATTTCCTTGATTTTATCTGATGAACAGTCTCATTAATTTAAAAATCCTGTCTAGAAACATGACAATTTATATGGGGAAAAAAGCTTCTTGTATTGTTGTATAAAAATGCTTCCCCTTCAGTCAGCTCTTTGTTGTGATGGATCAGCCTCCTCTACATAACACAAAGTTCCTATTCTGCCACTTTTTTTTATCTAAAAGCCCCCCGAGCGGCAGTGACCTCCATAAGTCAAAGGTTCATATCTGGGTGTCAGTTTAAAACCTTAATCCAAGCGAGGATGGCATGAAAAGCAACAAAACTGAGCCAATATGGGTTGTTTTCTTCCTGCCCTGTCTTGTTCATTTCTTGGATAGGTCACTGTCAAAACAGTCTGGGCTTTAATGCTCCTCTCTATCCTCTGGCAGGATGACGAGGTGGTGCTCCAGTGTGTGGCCACCATCCAGAAGGAGCATCGCAAGTTCTGCCTGGCCGCCGAGGGACTCGGAAACCGTGTGTGTTACCTGGAATCCACTTCTGAAGCTAAGGTGAGGATGGCTAACAGCTTTATGCTGTATATTTTATGGAGAAATTGCAATACAGTGGCAGTTTGGCATAGAAACAGGCAGTTACAGCAGCTACAAGTGGGCCCATAGGGTATTGATGACCTTTAAGCTGAAGCAGTACTCTTTCTTCTGAAAATACATTGAAAACCAGCTCTAACCACCATCTTTTAAGCTGAAAATGAAAGTTACTAAAATTATAAATTTAACTGTCAATATCAAGGTAACATTTAGTCAGTTTGCATTTGTACTACATCAGGTTACTATCACCTGGAGCTGCAGAAACTTGAGTGCATCTTACTCAACTTCCTGAAACTGGCACAGATGTGAATATTCAGAAGTTTTTAATTTTGAGAAGACTAGACATGCTGTCTTATTCCCTGTTTAAAGTTACCAACAGATGGGTTTTCTTAATCTCGATGTTAATTCTGATGAGGTGTAACAAAAAAGGCAGCTGAGTACTCAGTTTTGTATCTGCAATTGAAAAAAAAAATCTTCCAGTAATTAAATCCATAAAAAAATTAATTAAGTTTATATTACTCTTTGAAAAAATATTTCTTCTGCATCGTGCACAATATAATATTGTATCCAAAAAAAGTTTGTAGTCCAGTTTTGTTTCTTGGCTGTTTCTCCTACTGATGGAGTAAGAGACACTTGTGAGTTATTTTACTTGAACCCCTCTGTTTATCGTCCCTGTCCCCTCCAAACACTCTCATTTAGAGCTTTCACCATCCCTGTCAAATAATGGGAATAATGTACTATGGTGCAAAGTAGGGGTGGAAATCACCAGAGGCCCCATGATACAATATTATCATGATACATGATTCAATGTTATTTTGATTTTAAACTGATTATGCTGAGTATTACGATAATGTTTTGTGATATTTATTATTATATTAATGTGATTTATTACCCTTTTTTTTAATGCTAAATTGAGTCCCCAAAGAAAAAACTTTGTAACTTTATATTTAATAAGATAAGTTTTCAGTCTGTTCATAGCACTTCTGTCATTTTTATCGCACAAATTGCATCTAATGGTCTGAAAGGGCAATTGATTTTAATATTCTTGCAGGCTACCGAAAGTTTATTTTATATTTGTGGCATTAAAAATTAATCAAATAAAAAAAATTATACTTGGCATCAGTGTATTAATAAGATATTTTCATACAAAAATATCGCAATGCTCTGCTGTATCGATCCCCACCCCCCCATCCCTGGGGCAAAGTACAACTACCTGAATAAAAATAATCTCAAAATGGGTGCCTTAGTGTGTCAGAGAAAAACATCCTCACCACACCAACACCACTGCAGTAATCCAGGTTCAACTCCCAGCTGTGGACAGTGTTCATTCAGTCAGTTATGGATCATGTACTTTCGTTACACACTGGTGCATCCTAGTAGTTGGCCATGGGACTCAGGCAGACAAAACAATGACAAATATGATTTATAAAGGATGGTTCTGACCACTTAAGTTGTTAGAAGAGTGAACTTTCTGATTGTGACTGAGTGATTAAAATTAGCATTTTGTTGCCTGTGGTGTTGTAGCAACACAACAGAGCTGTCAGTACTCTGTTGCATGTCTCATTAATCTTCTTTTTGACAAGATGTACTGCATGGTCCTCAAAAAAAAAAAAAAAAAGACTTGTCGAAATGAGGCAGATCATGTTGGCTCTGGAGGTTATGCGTCTTAATAGGAATTTAATTGTCGTATATCATTATGTGCATCATTAGTCACATTTTCAGTGTTTCTGGGACATTTCTATGGGGAGGGCAAGTTCATTGTCACTCAGTAATGCAGATCTTCATGGGATAGACAATGCAGCATATACGTATACTTATGGTGTTTTATTTTTGGCTTCACACTGACTTTGTGTCAGAGTGATTATCGCATGATCACAACACTCCAATGCCAGGATGTTTTTATGAGCCGTGCATATCAAGTAAATCCTGATTTAATTGGCCCACTGAGCAGTAAGACTGTGAATAAGAATTTAGGGGACTGTTTCTGTTCATCCACCTGGAACTGTTGTTGAGTCGAAGGGCAACACCTGCGGAGCTCGAGGCAGCCCATCACAAACACCTCTCTCCTCTCACCTTGGGTACCGGTGACAATGCGTCCGGCCTCCTTGGCTGTGAAATGTGGCTGAGTGTCGGGGGCGACGGCTGTGGTTTGGCACAAAGGGAGGGGCTGTCATCTGCTGGCGGATCTCAGGTGTTGACACCTCATTTCCCAGACTCTAATGGAGCCTGGCTGCCTGCTGCTGCTGGTTGAAAAAATGTGGCCAAAATGAATTAAAGATCCGATTTAAAGAGTTCTGTGACAGTTTTTTTAAAAATGATGTTGCTTCCCATAGGTACAACGTTGGCATTTTCTAAGCTTGAGCCAATAGTGGCATCATTCGTTCATAAATTTTAATATTCTGGAGAAAATTACCGTCTTAGAATTAGGTTCCTCTTGAATACATACATTTAAAATCAGATCATAATTATATACTTTAGATTTATTTAAAAAGGCTAAACATAATACCCTAAAACAGCTGTTCATTGTTGTTTTTAGTGACTGTTACTCAAAAAAAGATGTAAAAGGGAAGTTTGTCAGGGACTATTTTCAATCATGGATTATTACCCACTTGGTGCGCTAGTGAGTATTTTTAGGACAGAGTGTGTTGGACTGAGTTTTGAAGAGGTCAAAGAGCTCCAGCAACACTTTTAGTTTAAAGAACAATTTTATTGGACCGACACGTTTCGGCTTGTGGCCTTCATCAAGGTCATCAAGAAACACATGTGCTCTTTGACCTCTTCAAGACTTTTTTTATTCAGTCTCCATGCGCTTTGGAAGCATTGAACTGTTGGTTTCAGTCAAAATAAAGAAAATCATCATACTTATCCTGAAATTATGTTGATTAATTTAACATTACAATAGTAAATGACCTTGAGAAGATGAAAAAAAGTAACTTCACTTCATTTGATCTCCTCTGAATGCCTTCCATGTGATGCAGGACTCTAGATTGTTAAGTACTGTTTGATCTTCTGAAGAATCACTTTACTCATTTTCATGGCTTATATTACTGTATTGTCTCAAGCTCCCTGCAGATTTACTAAAGGTCGCTGTGACCGTTGAGACAGTCTCTTCTATTCCCAGACAAGCAAGAATGTTCAGCTTGTCTGCCCAACCCTGGAAGAAGTATGATAATTGGTATTGGTGGTGAATTATTCATAAGAGGTGTAAGATCTGCAGCCGGCTGCCAGTTATAAACTGTGGAAGGTCATGTGACATGTCAGGTGCAGCTGCGTCATGTCATGTTTTATCCTCTTGTAGGCAAAAGTAAATACTCAGCTGGCTCTGTTTCAAATTTTGTAGGGAGATTACTCAATTTTGGGGCTGCTCGTCTATTACAAATGGGTTTTTTTCCTTTCATGAGTTTTCCTGGATTTTGTTTTCATCTGGAGCATCTTATCCTGAGATAAATGCAATTAAATAGTGAATATTTTAGTTGACAGCATTTGTGTGCAGGCTGTTGGTTGCAGCTCACAGACGTGGACACATGCAGACACAGCGGTGTTGAAGGTTCCCATGCATGTTTGTGTAGAGTTACAGAGCAGTGCCATCCTCATTATCACCTACCAGCCCTCCCCACTGCTCACATTTCTCACTTCACTGCGGAGGTCAAGGGTCAGCTGGTTGTGTTACTGAGTCAAGGCATCCACCCAACACCCTTTAAATCATTACTTGGCTTCTGTTGTGGGGCAATAGCATGCTATGTGAAGTCAGCTATTGTTATGATATGGACATAAATATTAGGATAATAAATAATATTAGGATAATTAGAAGAAAGGAGAGTGGAACAATGATCTCTTATGAGTTTGCGGGTGTTATTGGTTTGTATATACGTTGTACACGACGTGTATTCGTAGCAGTGTAATATTAATCAACAGTGCCATCTAGCACATCACAAGGTGAATTAGTTTTTTTATTCTTTGACAAGCACATGCAGATAATAAACAGGTCCCCAGGTCTGCCTCTGAACTGATTTTTAGTGTCAAGTAATTTACAAGCATTATGTAATCTTAAATGCCCTGTTCTATCCTTTACTTTCCTCTCTTTGCATTCGCTAGAATATGTTGAATTCTAGCAGCAGTAGCAGAACCAGGATGGCTTCTGGGGCTCTAGCCGTGAATGTTTTACAAAAAGCCCAAAATCTTTTAAGGTGTTTAATGACCTTCAACTTTGTCTTTTTCCCTGAGTCTCTCTGACTGGCCAGACAAATCGATGGAGCAAAAGCTACATTCTTAATTGGTAATGCTGTTTATGCCAAATTCCTAACTTACTTGTTAGTAACATCCGATTATTGCATCTGCGGTGGCAAGGGGGGAAAATAAGTCGTTATCGCCATTTTTTGTATTACAGTTTCAGAAGGATGAAGACACGTGGGGAACAATTAGATGAAAAGTAAAGGATCTAAAACAGTGTCCAAACTTAACTTCTTTCTCATTGGCAAAGAGGCTGGTATATTAAAAAATCCACCAGCCAAGCATATTTTTACTAACCAGAATAATCAATTGCCTTAATGTGTCACATGTACTTCTGTTTCTGTACATTTCACGGTGTTAATAAGGTATGTTGTTGAATACAAACTTAAAGCGGAAGCCAGAGTAAAATCTGAAGCAAAATGATTTGAATATATTCAGCAACTCATCACCACAGCCTCAGCATGTGAGTAAGTTCCTTCTGGTAAGCACTATTTTTGGAAGGGGCTTTTAATGTGAAAGGTAAGAACAGAGGAAGTGGAGCTAATGCGCAGGTGTTGACAATGTCAGAGGCAACAAAGAATTCGGTATCAAGGTTCACACTATGGGGCCTCTGTGTTATGTCATGAGTATGGGCCCAATGCTAGCTAGCTGCAGACCAGTGGAAAGAGGTATTTAGCGGATTTAGTCGATGTCCCGTATGTTAAACAGTGCCTCAAAGCTAGAAGTCTCCGGATTGCTAGTTATTGCATCAGCGTTTAGATGTGTGACGAGCAGACAGCACAGGAGCAGCCAAGAAGCGACAGAGCAGTACACCCCTAAATGTGCACCAAAACATGGTAGAAACTCTCAGTTAAGTATTTTTTTATTAAATTTCGATTCTTGTTTGAATGGTGTGATGCATAGCATTCAAAGATTTACTCGCCAAACGGATGATCTACCCGCATTTGGTGCTTGGCAGGTGCTAATTTTGGACCCTGCCCAGGTCAGATTTTTATGCATTCTATTATCTCAAATGGCATAAAAATAATCCATATAGCTGCTGGGGGGAAAATATTTTCCAGACCCCCCCCCCCTCAGGGTTTGCCCCGAATGTTTGGGACATTTGGCTACACCCCTGTCTAGCAGCGTGCATTGACAGTTTACAGACAAACTGAAAACAGCTGAAAGTAAGACAAATCTGAACCATGCTATTGTGGGAACCAAACAACAATGTGTGCTGAGGAATAAGACCTAGCCACACTAATATTGGTCATTGCAGCCGCGGGGCTGCACACCTTTGACAGCCTTCCTCATAATCCCCAGCCACTCATTAGCAACACACCAGGATGGCAGAGAAGTTGCAAGTCATCAGAATTATTTATGAGCACCATTCCTCACTGAGCAGTTTAATCATCTCAGTTGGTCTCTTGTCTCAGACCAGCGCCTGCAATTAATTTAGTCAGTTACTGTTTGGTAGTAAATATGAGCATGTAGATAAAATATTATGTGTGCACGTGTTCAATCAATCAACACATTTTACAGAACTGCATCTCCCTGTCACTAAATCAACTCTGTTTCATTTCTTTAAGATGCATGTAAATTAACCATAGTAAATAATAATTTGCATGTATAGCAATACCATCACTAACATGAAAGTGATATGATCAGTCCCAAATATATGCTGTAGAGTAGAAAAATGTGTATATGGGCACCAAAATGAAATTCGAGGCAATGACTCGATCACATAGCAACAGAAAATTGCCTTCGGTTGGGGGCTCAAACAGAGCCTCAAACAGCGAGTTCCTCAAACAGAGAGGCACCCCGCCATGCCACCTTGCACTAGCTTTCCACAGCTGAGATGCTTATGGATTTAGTCATTTCAATATAAATATCTTTTATATGTTGGTTCAAAAAGTTGTTTCCAAAAATGTTTAAATATATATTAATGTACTGTTTCATAACAGGCGTCTGTTTGAAGCTATTCTAGACTGACACTAAAATTTTTATGTAGGCCACACAGGCTGCATTTCACAGTCCATTACTGCTTGGACATTATGAGTATCAAATTTTATAATGTCAATGAGCATCGTAAATGTGGGTAAACTGATACATTTCTACAACTATTTAGCTCTGAGTTCTTAAGTCTCAGATGTCAGAAAAACTTAAGTTGGCTTCAGTTTTTTTGTCATGTCAAAAATCTGCAGATCAGGGTAGTTGGTGTGTTTGAAGCTACACAGTAATATAAAAAAAATAGAGTCAAGGAGAGAAACCTCCTGGCACATCGTTTTTTGTACCCAAGAGAGGAGTCTGCTTTTGCTCAAAACACCTTGTCATTGCCTCTTCAACTAATGTTTCTTTCTCTCCGTCCCTTCGTCCTCCTCTCCTTCCCACACTCTCTTCTTTCCATCCTGCAGTATGTCCCTCCAGACTTGTGTGTTTGTAACTTTGTGTTGGAGCAGTCCCTGTCGGTGCGGGCCCTGCAGGAGATGCTGGCTAAAACTGGGCAGAACAGCGAAGGGGTGAGTACTCCCCTCCTTTCCACTGATACCCCGCTGCTCTCTGTCTCGCTCTCTGCATACACAAACACGTACACAAATCAGTCTGTCGTCTACCACCAGCACTCTGTTGCAAAATGCCCTAGAGTTTTTTTATTTGTTTTTTTAAAACATAAGATTCAGTTGGAAGTCTCATACCATTTCTGCAATATCGTTTCGGTGTAACAGAATAACAATCTTTCCAACTGTTTTCTATTTAACATAACGGGATATTTATTGACTGAACCTGAAAAGAAATTCCCCGCTGGCAGAGCAGTCGCAGTACTGGAAATACAAATGCACTAAATATACTTGTAAGAGGCTTCTCACTTCAGATCTTTTCAAATACTGTAAACTGGCCTGATTGGAAATACTTCAGGGATTTTTCTGAGGTCACCTTATTAAGGGCAAGCCTAGCTGTGATGTTTTTTCTTTTGTCCCCACTTTCAAAAGTCATGCATTTAAATGCTGTCAGGAAGAATGCTTTTCAGGAACATAACCTTTACAGAAGGAAGTGCAATTACAAAGCTGTCAGCTATAGAAATAAAATATAGATCCAGCTTAACTTTGTGGAGCTGTTCTTTGAGATTTACTTTAGATTTATGAAATAAAATTAAATATCACAGTATTTCTGACTAAATGCCTCAATATCGATATTGTGACAGTATTGTAGGGTTGACTATTTATGCTTCCACAAAATATTTACACAATTACAAATAAGTATCTAAATAATAGTTACTAAATAAGTATCAGTAATGTGACTAAGTAGACAAAAGGCAAATAAAAGAACAAGACAATTATTTCACTTGATTCTAATGCAGCCTTAAAACCAGGAAAAGACAACACTTATGATTTTAAAGTGACATCTGGTTTGCCATCTACCATCTAACTGGTGCATCTACCATCTAACTGGTGCTTCGGGGATGCTTCAGGGATGTTGTTTTCCTGTAGGCCAACCCAGAAGCTAACACTGCCCTTGGTCCTTCATCAGATAAGCTCTGGAATTTTTTTTTTGGATCATTGCAGAAAATAAACTCTGGGTCAAAAAATGTTACTACACCTGATACTTACACGTTTTGTTCAGCAAAATAATCTTTACAAATAAACACTACTTTCAGGATTCTTGAAGTCTAAATACAATCACCAGAAGTAAACCACTATGAGGCTGGAAAGCCTTGTTTGTCACTCTTTGGCATGGTGAGGTCTTTAGTCTCATTTGGCCATTTGTTAGCAACTGTCTTTTTTAAGACGCATAAAAGCTTCAAAGTGCACGAGTGGGGTGTTTACTGACGCATTTTATGTTTTTAAGTCTCTTAAACTAGCATTTACCACAGACCTTATTTAAGGCTTCTACTCAAAAACCCATTCAAAAAACCCATTGACTTTGAGCAGAGGGAACCAGAGGTGCTGAAATGCTAACTTATTTCAGGGATTTAGGACTCATTCCTGGGGTTCTCAATTAGTTTGTGACAGAAACTGGTTCATCATGTTACATTAGAGCTCTCGGCTCTGGCTGCACACTCCAATGCATTACCCACAGCACTGCGTATAAATGGAAGAAAATCTAAAAAAACAGAAACAGGCTCACTTCAAGCACCTTACTGAATGTTGTTCACAGGTCTAAAATGTATAAACTGAAAATGTTATCTAATTACTCACTGACAGTATAATTATTTTTGCACATACCACTGGACTAAATTTTGACTTTAAAAAGTGGATATTTTAAAAATCAATAAAATGTTGGATTAAATCCCAAAGGCACAGCAGACGGACCCCATCTTGCAACACTGAACTACTTTAACACCAAGAACTGCAATAAAATTCTAAACAGAAGCTGTCTCTTTTCATTCTGTGTAACACTTTCCTGTTTTCAAAAAGAGATCAGAAGGCAGTGATAATGAAAGGCCGTCGGGGTCAAAGAAAGGTGGGAAATTATCTGTGAGTGCACTGCTGCAACCACAACCTTCTTTCCCCACAAGCTCCGCTCTCTTGATTTACACTAAACAGAGCGAGCCCCTTCCTCCCGGCTTCGCTCCAGCTCACTTGGCATATTTATTAGAGCAGGTAAGTAATCTTTGATCGGGCGGAGGCTCTGTAGTGCCACGTGGGGGTGTCATCGACAGGCAAGGAAGCACTCCGTTGGGCTACATGTGGTCTGTAAATCGCTGTCAGATGCTCATATTCACTCACGCTGCTGTGCTCTAACAGTCATTTCATGTGTCATTTAATCTCATCTCCCAACCCGTCTAGATCCAGAGGGGGAGGTCAAGAGATGGCGGGTGGCATCACAATGTTTGGATGAAATATGTTTTGGGGAAAAACAAAGAGAAAACAGTGCTTTATCTCAAAAAGATTCCAGCATTAAATTTGAAACTGTCATAAAAGAAACTGCTCGTTAGTAAGGTTGTTTTTTTTCCATCCCTGTTCCTACTGGATACACGTGGTTGGTGCTAATTTTAACATCACTTGATGACCCTAATTATTATTATTTTTAGCGTTCCCACACATTTTTATGTATACAATTTCTAAACTTTTCCATGACTTTCCAAGGATCCATAATCATATCTTTTTAACTTCATAACATAACTGCAACTAGCTGACATATATGAAGGGGAGACAGAATGCAGGGTGAAATTGAAGAAAAATATTTGACAGTGAACAAAACATCACACGTCCACACATGACAGAGTTACATTACGACAGCTGAAGTCAATAAATTTGTGATTATGTTACATTACATAGAAAGTTATTCATGAAAGGGTACTGCAACAAATTAAATACACAAAAACAAAATTCCATGACTTTTCCAAAACTTTCAATAATTTTAGACAAGGCAAGACTTGTCTAAAATCCCACACTGGGGAAATTCACACGTTACAGCAAGCTCAAGACTCAGAAACAGAGAAAATGCCAGAAAACGAGGGAAAAACAAGGATAAGAATATTACAAAAAAAAAGTTACATTAAATTAAAAAAAGCAATATAAAATATAAAATATGTATTATCTCCTATTCCAGATGTGGAAAATGTGATTGGGAAATTGCAAAACTTTTCCAGGTTTTCCATGACCGTGGGAACCTAGTATTATTAGCTCATACTTGGGACAGACTACTGGTATGCAGGAACAGGGATGACAAAGCTATGTTTGTATGTTGTGCAGTACAGCTGCAGCAATCAGAGCAACCCGAGCATGACATAGCATTACAGTGCTATTTGCAACATGATTTGAATACAAAAATCCCACAAATAGCTCAAACTATGTGTTGTACCGGGGTGGCTCTGGCTACCACTGTACTTTGCACAACACAGCCTTCTGGCACAGATGGTTCTGTAAGTGTTTTATTTGCTATACCGCTTGGGTCCTCTCCACTGGTGTATCAAGCCTGCATTGTTATTAGCCTGGGTAGCAGATTTGTTTTGTGCTCAACAGTACAACATTGTTGGCTGGCCTTGTTTGGCAAGACAACACAATGTTGGCTAGAATACAAACTCTCTGCTAGCAAGGCTAATAAATCACCCTCCCCTCTACTTTCCACTACCAGGGCCCCATTTCTCTCTATTGTTGCACTCAGATTTGTGTAATTGACTGCCATACAACCCAATAACACATTCTTTCCATTTGTATTTGTGTGTTACTAGAGTGCTGACCATGAAAAATGGGTAGGTCCATCAGTTCATTCATCCATCATGCCATCAGTGTGCATGACAGACTGCCAAACGAAAGGGTTGAATTCCCGGCACTTTCACTTGAAGTGACGCCCATTTCTCAATTGCCATAAAATCTGCATTAACAGTGTGTACGGCATTTAGTTTAAATCTCCATGGAAGGTACTGCAATGTGGAGAGATATTTAGCTAATGGTAATACATTCAAATTTTTCCACCTCAGCACATATTGTGCAGCTGGATATTAAAATACATTTATTTCTGTGTAGACTGTCTGGATAGTAAATTAAGCTTTCACCTCACCGTAGCTCAACATATTCTCTTTCCCTCAGCCAGCGTGTAGACAATCAATTAGCTTGTCATAGACGTCTCTGAACTTTAAATTATGGCAATCTTGAAATAGACATCCGTTGGTGCTGTCACCTTGTGCACAGGAGTCGAATGCTTTGCCTCGTCTCTGAAGACTACTTTGTGTGCAAGTGTGCAAGCACTTTCAAGTGATAGTGTCTGCTTCTCATTTGCTTAAGCTATTCATTATCCCTTTTTTTCGCTTTTTATGCAATAAAATTCAAGCCTTCGTATGCAGCTTACAATGTTTGTGCTGTTAAGATACATGCATATACATATATTATTAGATTTTGCTTACCAAAGACAGTAAT
The DNA here is from genome assembly GCF_026936395.1 of Plectropomus leopardus. Taxonomy (NCBI): domain Eukaryota; kingdom Metazoa; phylum Chordata; class Actinopteri; order Perciformes; family Serranidae; genus Plectropomus; species Plectropomus leopardus. The sequence continues at coordinate 20,790,298 of NC_142191.1, read as the reverse complement.
GACTTCTTGTATTTATCTAATTTGCCGAATCTATATCAAAGGATCTGGAAACCCCACACGTTGGCAGGAAACTCACTTTGTGGTTTGGGTGTGCTGCTCTGTTTTCTCTGGGTTTGGTCTCTAACATCAATTCAGTTAAAGGGTACTGACACGAGGAAATGTCCTGAAATCAGTTTTGATTTCAGAGTGTCCACATGCACTACTGTTGAGCAAAGCTGTTATAGATGTCTCGAGGATTATTAATAGGTCCTTCATTCAGATCAGAAGGATTGGTATCGGGTATGATCAATGCATTTTTTAATAGATTGGGATCTGTTATTTTAAGCATGCACCCTGCCTGATTCTTTGTTCACGTCCACTGTTACACAGGTGTTGTAAACAGAGAGCATGATTTATGCAAGATATTCAGGTTTTATTGTAATGCTGCTACTCAACTTAGTAAAACTGATTTTTTACATTTTCAAAGCTGCAACACGAATTAAAGTGGAACTGAAATTGTTGTTGTTCAACGGCTGTATTAACCAGGTAAATTCAAGTATCGGATTTGTATTTGGTATCGACACATACTCAATATCAAATGACGTGGATCAGGATCGTGGGCAAAAAGAAAAAAGATCAGAATATCACTGGACGGCCAACATGCTACACTTAAGTTTTAGTTTTAATTTTTTTTCATCCCTCAACTGTAGTTCTATTTTTTTGATTTGTTTTTAAAAAGAAAAAAAAAAACATTAATTACATGTTTGCCCCCCCTTACTTTCACATGGTACGCATGACAATGTACATAATATTTTAATGGACTGTTATGAAGTAAATACAAAGCAAATGGGGTGCAATCACTGTCTCATTATCCAAATGATTTGAAGGACAGGGCACGGACTACGTCCATGGGAATCAATATATCAGATGGTACTTAGCAAATGAGTCTGGCATGACTCCCTTTTACATGGCCTTGAAAAAAGTGATTAGTTTGCTATTTCCCATGCTCCTACTCTTCCATTTAAGATAGGTTATGGATAATAAGTGAACATTTAGGTAAATTACTTAGTCATGGTTTGGTGTAATGGCTCTTTTGGGCTCTAGCAAAGACAAAGCACACTCTGTATCATTCTTGTAAAGCCGAGCAGTCAGGAATAGAAGATCAGCTCAGGATGTTGGCAGAGATTATAACAAAGTCTACAAAATCATCCATGTGTTAGTTTTTATTTTACACTGGCCTATTATACTGCTTATAAAGTCAAATGCAGAAAATATAGAAATTACTATGGCAATAGTTTAGGACTGGTCAAGTGATGGCATGAAGTACGTGTGCAGACTTGACTTTTTTCCTCATGTAACTGTAATTTAATTACATATTTTTTCTCAGTAACTGTAACTAATTACAATAGCATTTATTTTGTAATTCATTAGGCCTACATGTAACTAGTTACTCCCCAACAGGTAGTAATGAGGACGGTTAGTTAGATTAGGACCTACTAGACTTCCTTATAATACATCCATGCTAGACATCCGTGATGAGAGCTACCATTTTAGACGTGCGCATGCGCCACAAAAAGACCCATAAAAAAAGTACGTTTTTAAATCATATCTGGCGTGATGACGTCACAGTTTGACGTCACCAACACTACGTGAACGCGACAAACGTAAAATTCAAACGTAAGGCTGAAGTTAACTGTATGAGCGTAGCAACTGTTTAATACATTTCGGACTAATTAACTGATAAACAGACAGCTCAGTTTCTCAGCAACATTATCAGAAGATTACGCGTCGATGTCAGGTAGACAGAAACACGACTCGTGATTCAAACTGTTTACAAAAGTATCGAAGATGGCGCATAATAAATGTCATGACATTAGCTCACCTGAAGTGCTGCTCTGTTGGATTGCTAACGACTGCAGTGTCTGGAGGATAACTGGGTATGTTGCTACAGGTGTCTATGAAGGTAACGTTAGCTGCGTTAAATACATCTAAGCACTGAAATAAACCCGAACTTTTAACATTTTTGTTAGATCTTTTATGGAAACGTGTTGGCTCGACTTTGTTTTAGTTTTAGGCGATTTGCTTTACGTGCTATTCTAGCTAACTTCAATGATGTAAATGGGAAAGCAAAAAAAGCCAGACAGAGAAAGTGCTAATGTTTGCTTACTCGTATTTTTAGCAAGGTGTCGCTTAATCTGGCAAGCATTTGTTATGACACTGTTGTGACGTACAGTAACTTCCCCGTCTCCTGCTTTGTTTATTCAATGTTTGTTCACTGAACGCTGATGATAGGTGCCTTACTTAAATGTAAAGCCATCCACAAATGCGACATATGCGAATTAGGGCTATTTTAAAGCTAAATGGTACGAATACTTACTTAACCTGGCCAGTGTGCGTACACAATTCAGTACAGTGTGTGCTAGTCAGTGGTGGAAGCAATATTCAGATCGTTTACTTAAGGAAAAGTATTATTACCACACAGTAAAAATACTCAGTTAGGAGTAAGTCCTGCATTGAAAATTATAGTTAAGTAAAAGTAAGTAAGAATATTCAGGAAAAAATACTTAAAATATTAAAAGTAAAAGTACCCATCACAGAAAAATCTAATAACTCAAAATTATTTAAAAACAATAGAAAAACATACAAAAAAATAAAAACTGCAAAATAAATAAATAAATACACCCAAAACCTCATTATTTACAAAATGGCAAAAACATCCACACTATTATTTTTTAAATGAAATGAAAAAAAACCTTAAATGTTTATTTAAATAGTTGCCAATTCATTTTCTGTCAGTTGACTGACTTAATTAACAACTAATCTTTGAAGCTGTACTTGTATAAATTCAATTATTGTATAAATTCAAATTATAACAAAACATAATATTTTATGCATTTTTCTTTTGTTTTTTAAACTTGCGAAGTAATTAAAGTGTTCAGGTAAATGTTATGAAGTACAGAGTGCAATATTTCCTCCTGAAATGTAGTGGAGTTAACGTTTAAAGTGCCATGAAAGAAAATACTCAAGTAAAGTACAAGTTCACAAAATGTGTTCTTAAGTATAGTTCTTGAGTAAATGTACATAGTTACATTCCACCACTGGTGCAAGTTAAATACTGGCACTGAGTGTCAGAGCTAGCGATTTACCACATCATAAAGGATGATTTTGGCGTCTAGTTAAGTCCCCATGATTTGACACGAGGTGTTGACCTGTGAGCCAATTATTTTTCAAAAAAACTTTCAGTATTAATTTAAGCCATAGTTAACTGTACATGGAATTGTGTAACAACATAAAGACTTCCACACAAACATCTCTATCTTTGTTTGTAACACAAACACTCTCCCAGTGAAAAGCTGTATAGGATACAGCAGCCTGCTTACAACTGGAGGTGCACCACACCAAAGGTCATAGTTCCTGGCATTGATGTGTCAGCATGACAGCAGGACTGAAATACAGGCTGGCTCTTTTCGCTCTCTGTACCCCCTCCCTCACTCCCAGCTGTTGCTGGATACTCTTCCAATTTTTCTTTTGATCAAAATCTGTTTCCTTTTTTGTCTGTCTCATACAAGCCATCTGGGAGAAACTTGGTAGCCAAAAGAGAATTAGCTTGGGGTCAAATTCAGGGGCCAGTTGAGAGGTCTCTTTAGGTCAGTTCTCCAGTGCTGGCACAGTGCTAAAATGAAGTGTGGATATAGGTCTAGCTATGTGAACCTGGTTTAAATGTGACTCCGCAGGCAAACGTACAAATTAACGCTGACAACTGGGCAAGAAAGAGGATAGCCTCCATGTATTGCTTGTTGGATAAACATTGCAGTGTGCGTCACACTGGTTAGCACAGTCCCAGTCCTGATCTTGGTCCCAGCTGTTTCTATGAGCAGTTCAAATGTTGTTTGTCACCTCAAACAGACAGTCACATATGGTAAATAAACCTAATTGTTGAAAATAAAAAAATGACCAATAAATCTACCTTCTATCTTCTAGAGTGTCTGATTATATTCCCGTGGATAGAAATTTCCACTGTGGTAATGATACATATTTAGCATGTATAGAATGTTAAGTAGCATATTTACTTGAAATATTACAATATTTACATAAAACTAAACACTCAAATGAAAGTGAACTGACTCCATAACTGCAGTAGGCCTGATCCAAAATTGTTTACATAGCTGTAGCCCTGTACCAAATTTTTGTTGATGTGGCTTGCAATCCTAAAACCCAATAAAAGATGATGAGGGATGATTTAGATGTCAATGCTTATGGTACCTTCTCTTTTTTTCTTCTGCTGCTAGAGGTTGATTAAAAAGGTAAGTCGAATTTCTTTATTCACCTCAGTGGTGGAGATGAAATCGCATCTTTTACTCTCTCTTGCTCAACTGTTTCCTCACATTTCCTCTGCCATTGTGCTACAGTGTATCACAAATATTCTTGTTTGTCACAAGAATGGGCAAGCCGTCAAACTAGTGTGGTACTATACATGTTTGTGTTTGTTGGTTTGTTTGATTGCGTGTCTTGTTTTGTGTGTTTCCCTCCCTTTTTCTTTGTCTGTTTCCTGCTTGCACTTGGAATTGAGGTCCAAAGTTGAATGTTTTACTCATTCTGTCCTGTGTAGTTTACCCACACAGGATCAAAAGCAGAGGACACTCTTAATATCTGACATAGAGGTGAAGTGGAGGTTACTAACGTAGACTATAGAGGCGATAAGTCAAACCAGACAGGGTCCGGAGGTCAAGGATGTGAGGATATGATGATAATCTGTTACCTGTGTATATCCTGACAGGCGGGTCAGGGAGGTGGACACCGGACCCTGCTCTACGGTCATGCCATCCTCCTTCGCCACTCGTTCAGTGATATGGTGAGTATCAGCAACACAAATTGATGATTGTCCAGTGAAGTGGTGCTTAGTTGCACATGCTGAAGTAAAAAATACAAACACACACACACACACACACATAAATATATATATATACTTTTTCAGTTTACAGATGAATACAATAAACATAAATGTGTTAATCTAAACATCTGAGAAACTGAAATTAATGTTTGGTGTTTTTACTCGATCGCTAACTTGACAAGATAAATTAACGAATTCAAATTGTTTAATTTTTCTCAATCAACTAATAAAAAAATTAACTAATCATTTTAGCTTTCAAGGTATATCTCTCTAAGTCCATAAATATCCATAAATAAGTACTCTCATATTTTTATGAGGCATTTGAACAAGAGCTGTCTTCCACTTTCAGCTTGTCTTAATGTTTTCTATGACCTAAGACTAATTTATTTGTCACTTCCCAGTACCTGACCTGTTTGAAGACATCGAGGTCTCTAACAGACAAGCTGTCATTTGATGTCGGACTACAAGAAGATTCAACAGGTACAGTAACAACAGAGAGGAGTCAGGATTATCTAACAACCTATGTGTTCTATGTGTTCACCAATATGAATAATCTTTTTGTGTATTTGTGTCAATAGGAGAGGCCTGCTGGTGGACCATTCACCCTGCGTCCAAGCAGAGATCCGAGGGAGAGAAAGTCCGCATCGGAGATGACCTGATCTTAGTCAGCGTGTCGACAGAGAGATACCTGGTAGGTAAAGTTTGGTATAGCTGTTGAAACATACACATATTGTTGTTGGTGCCACTGGAAAACAAGAAGTTGTGGTTTGGAGCAAAGACTTTAATGCATTAGTTTGGGATAGAATATGTTGAGCAGATTTTCCTGGAATTCTATCAATTCAGGTCAATAAAACTTTTATTTCCCCCTGCTATTGTAGAAGCAGCTTACTACCCAGTTTAAGAAATACACTAATAATATGTAGATTATAAGGTGCACAGCCTTGTGTTAAAATGGTATTTATTACACACATTTATTACAGAATATCTTAAAACACTTGCACAGGAATTAATGAAGGCTTATTAAGAAGTCAGAGATTTTTATTGCTGTACTAATTTCTTGCAGAATTATATTTATTTTATCAGAAACAAACTGCACTGGACATTCTGCTGTGTTTCGACTGTAGCTTGGTATTCCAAAGTGTGATTTACCAGCTTTCTAAAAAAATATTGGATGTTTAGACATACTGGCCAGTAAGTATTTTAATTTAGATACCATGAAACAAAGTACTCCCATAGTAACTCTTCTTAGAAACAGTCAGCGTTTTAGTTAAGCATTAAGAACAGAAAATAAGCTGTTTGAAACTCGCCATCCTGTACTTGAAAGCAGATGCAAAAATGACGATTGGTTAATTGCAGCTCAAGAAATTGTCATTAAGTCAGCAGGCCTCCACTCAGTTTCTCATTTGCAGATAAGCGGTTTTTCTCTCATGAATATTTACAGTTTTTCAGACAGTCTGGATATATCAGATTCAGTCTCTTGTTTCTGATGCACACTGTATCATCTCTCATTTTCCTTTGTCTGCTTTGCCTGTCAGATTTCACATAATTCAGATTTTCTTTGCTGTTGTTTCGGGGCTTCCTTTGCCAAATGTTTTTCATTTCAGACAGAATTGTCACCCTCCAAACTTGCAAGTGTTTAGAGGCAGACAATTCGCCAAGTGCAGAGAAAGATGGTTGTTTTTTGGAGATTATGCGCCCCACATAGCTAGCTTGAGTTATCTGCTGCGGTTCACCGTCTGTCTCAAAAAGGCACTTCGGAAAGTTTTATAGCCGTCAGATGGCTCCGATACCCATCTCACTCCAGCCAACTTCAGAGTGACAAGGCAATTCAAGGGGAAAACTTTAAAACTTTACACTTCTATCTGTAATGGAAATCTGATTACTTGTAAAGCTCTCCTGTGCAGCTTCTTTTTAAAAATCATTTTTAGGGAAGGCACCCATCTGACTGATGAGCTTAGAGTTAATGCCGCTCCCTTATGCAGAGCTACACACCCGACCTCAATTAACTTACTTGGTAAAGAGAGAGGAGAGTGAGATTTTAAGAGGGAGAGGCTGAAAGAGAGAAATGGAAAGGAGGAGGGACAGCGACGTGCCATGCATAGGAGAGTGAGTAGCTCTGGCTTCTAGCTGCTGCTCAGCCCCTCAGGGAGGGAAATGTGCAATTAAAGCAAAACTGGCAAAGAGCCAAACTTTCACCTCCTCCGATGGGAAATCTTCACCTGATTCAGCCCGACAGAAGCTCAGCTTTTGAAGAATGGGACACATCAGATATTCAGGCAAAAGCAATCAGTGCACCATCACTGTGAACAATCAGAGAGGTTGTAACACAGTCTTTTTAGGACTTGGCGTTTGTGGCTCTGTGTCTTTGTGTCCACTTAGGCTGAATTGTGTCAGCAGTTTCTGTTTCCTCTTAGTCTAGCCTGGTGCCCAAGTGTCAGGACAACACTCATATCAGGGAGAGCTGGTGTACAAACAGTTTGACTCAGTACACTCGGTGAAATATGTTGATGCACAGCGTTCCCTCAATCCAGATAATCTGTCAACACGTAGGAAGGGTTGCACTGAAATAGATGGTATACTGTACATTTTTTAAAGCAAGACAGACGAATAAAAACACTAAATAGATATATATTATATATTATATTTGGCCCAACAATGACATGAAAAATACACGTTTTCAAGGGATTTCAGTGAAATGGAACAAGATGTACCACAGTTACATGTTTTTGACAATCTGCACATCAACTCTTGAAAGGATGTGTTTTTTTTCCAGCAGTGGTTCTGAAGTGAATGAGTTTAATTTTGTGCTGCCAGAAGAAATTTAAGGTTTAGATTTAGATTTGTTTTAAGGGCTGTAGACACAATTTGTACACAGTTTTACAGTAGATGTTGAATCACGTTTAGTGAAATATTTCAAGACTTAACAAAGTATTAACTTTTGTGTTTTTAATCATACAAATAATTTTGAATCAAGTGAATTTTTTGAAGTATCCCATTTTTGTGTTAGTTTGTTCTTCAGCTCCCCGATGATAGCTGGAGTACTCCGGGACACTGTTGCTTGCATCGTGTTTACATGACCATGAGTATCCCGGTTTCAAATCATATCCGGGATATTATATTTACATGGAACACAGAGAAATCTGTTTATTTATATTTCTGTATACATGATAAATACTAGTATCCCATTCACTGATTACTACATGCTTTGTACGCAGACACCTGTGATGTTTACAAAAACAAAAAGAGACAACTTTGCTGCTAAATTCTTCTTCACAGTTGGCGCAGTGGATAAAAATTTGCTGCGTCTTTTATCATGGAAAAACAAAACTCTGTTTATCGCTCAAAAGTGAGATGCTGTCAGTTTTGCTATTTTTAATTTCTTAGCTGAGGCTGGGCCTGCGCAAGAAATTGGCACTGCTCAAAACCAGGGATATAACAGACTCTGGCTGCTTAAAGATGTAGATATAGCAAGTTTATTGCATTTGGGGATATAGCAGTGGTGCAAATCGTTTAGCAGCGGCGCTTCTCTGCTGTTGAATGCATACAGGGGAAACACTGGTGTGTAGCTGTAGGCGAGGATCATTTCAAGCTTCCACTCGCCTCTGAATTGTGCCTGTAGGGAAATAGGAGCTGCTCCAAGTTTTCTGCTGAAAGGAGTTATTGTAGAGTATTATCTGGACATTGCTGCATAGAGAAACACTGATGCAGCAGTGCTTTTAGGCCCACAGCATTACAACACTGTTTGGCAGCTCCAGAGGAGGGGCGCAAAGTTGTTATAACCTTTTTTTCAAATCCCAACTGCGGGACATCACCCTCCTCTGTACAGTATTGCTGAATCTTATGTTTGTCTATATTTCCACCCTGCTAACACAACAACTTTACACTGGCAGCCTCCACCCTTCTGTCTAAAGCTGTGTATACATGACATGTATAACACGCTTCTCTCTTCCAGCACCTCTCAATCTCCAATGGCAACATCCAGGTGGACGCCTCCTTCATGCAGACCCTGTGGAACGTCCAGCCGACCTGCTCTTCAAGCAGCGTGGCTGTAGGCAAGTTCATGACCCTGGCCACAATATCAGCAACCACTATAACGACTGTCTCTCATTCAAACAATTAAATACATTTTTAAAGTCGTGTTCAAATGGCTCTCGTGTGTCTAATAACTCTCTGGACGTGTTACCTGTAAGCAATAAGTAAAAAATCTAAGTCAAATCTGACAACTCACATTTTGACATTTGTAGAAAACAGCCAGTGTTTTTGATTTTGTAGTCTTTCAGTTGATATGTTTTAATCATTTCCATATTTTTTTCCTGACCAAAGAAAAAAAAATCTCAAGCATTTTGTATCACAGAGTTGTTTTTGTTATTATCAGGGTATTTGACTGGTGGTCATGTGATGCGTCTTTGTCATGGGCATGATGAGAGCTTGACCATCCCTGGAGCAGACAAGAATGATGAGGAGCAGAGGTTAGTAGATAATTAGCTCAGTAATTCAAAGAAATTTAGTTAATGTACAAGTTTTTTCTGACCAAATGTCTTTGAAACTAACATTTGGAAAAGTAGCTTAGAAGGCCAAAGTAGATGTCAGCAGAATAAGACTTGTGGGTACTGTGTGTGAATGTATATAACAGAATGAAAAAAAGCATTAGTGTCATGATGCAGCTCCAAATTGAAAAAAAAATCTTTCATGCCCTTCACTGGAGTGAAAAGGGTATTAAGTCAAGTTTTTTTCTTTCCCCCTTTTAGTTTTTATGTTTGAGAATTCAGTTCATTTTTTTCAAGTTTTGATACTGTTCTTTTGTGTCAATTTTAGGCAGGAATTGAGTATAGTAAGCAGACAGATCATTCTTCAACCAGAAAAACTTAAACATCCCTGAAAATCAAAGCAAATTAGGTCTTTTCTATCTGTCTATAAAGGAAAAGTATGGTCTGGTCTGTGACAAAATGTTACTAATAATCAAAATTTCATGTGCATGTTAGTCGCTTCAGCATAGCACATAAGCACATAGCACAGAATTTAAGATACACATATATCCATTGCAAACTCTGTGCTTTTGTGAGATAAGTCACATAAAAGTGTTACTTTTGTTCAAATACTTGAGCAGTGAGACTTAATCAACATCACAGGTATTCCCTGTGCCAGAACTGTTGCAAAAACTCTTCATGTTACGTTTTTTTATTCCCACTGTGACTTGAAGGACTCATAAATAATAGACGCCCCCACTTGTGTCTTTGTGCTCTCAGGATAGTCAACTATGAAGCGGGTAAGGGAGCGTCAAGGGCCCGCTCACTTTGGAGACTGGAGCCTCTCAGGATCAGGTGAGATCAGACCCAAATACAGACATGCTGAAAAAAATAAACTCCTGACGCAGTGTGAAGTCTTATTTGATGGGATCTTTTCAACGAGAATAAATAGAATTGGTGCTTTATACGCAAAAGTCACAGCTACTGTACTGCAGGTTATAAATAGACCCCGTCTACTTTGAACTGTCACTACCAATTAGTTGGCAAAGTCCTTCAGAAGGTGAGGTCCTGTTTACCATCCCTTTCAATCTATTTCTCTTTCTCTGTCTATCACCCTCCTGCTTCTTCCTCTCTTTCCTTTCTTTAACCGGCCACCCACGCAATTTCCCTCCAGTCACATCGTCTGCCGGCTCTCACTGGGACTGCCTGTCAGAGTCTGTACACTTAGAAATGGCGCAGGTGCATCTATTAAAGTACATGTTCTCCTTTTTTTGTCTCAGGGAGCGATTTTTATCTGTATTTTCCACACTGTATCAGCCATATAGAGACAGTGAACAGTTCAACTTTATCTGTTTCTCAGTCAACGTTTTTATTCCGCTTGCAGATTGGTTTTCCAAACATTTGAAAAATATTCTAATTGGGTGATTTAATCTGCAGTGAAGGGTGTAATAGCACAGTCTGTTTCATAGAAAAGACGGCAGTCCTGTAAATATGTAAACAGATATTTACTAGTCGCATCTTTTTTTCATTAATTCATAAAATCAGGTTATATGATTTTGGAATTTCAGCTAGCTATGATGATTATATTGCTGGAGAAACATGCATTTCTAGCCATTGATTAAACTAATCACCTAGGTCATTTTCTAAGTTTTGGAAATAATTGATATCACAGATATCAATTATTCAAAAATAAAATTAAAAAATATTATTTTTTAAATGTGTGCGTGTGGTTTTTTGCAGCAACTCCTTTTTTTCCTCCCTAAACAAACTCAGCCATACATTTTCAGGTTTGATTCCAGCCTGCAGCTCTTTGCTGCATGTCATTCCCCATCTAAAAGCCCTAAAAATAATGTTAGAAACACCAGAAAAAGTTTGATATTATTACCGGTGTGCCTGTCACCTGTCAATATCAAAATAAAGGTCAAATCAGCCATATGAGGCTTTTAGTGTTGAAAACAGCCAGTCCAGTGTTGTAAGCAAAGTTTTGTGCTCTGTTCAGCTGGAGTGGTAGCCACATCCGTTGGGGTCAGGCCTTTCGACTACGCCACCTTTCCACTGGCCATTACCTGGCCCTGACTGAGGATCGTGGACTGGTCCTGCAGGTCAGGGAGAAGTCCGACACCTCGGCTACTGCCTTCTGCTTCAGGTCCTCCAAGGTTAGTGCTCACAATCTCTATATCAACACACTTTATTTATTCTATTTTTACAACTAGCTCTGATGTGCCCTTTGAGCAAAGCAGTTACACCATCTCAAAGCTGCCTTGGATGTTGATGTAAATAAACTCACCTCATTAAAAGAAACTCAAAATATCTCCCTCTGACTGCTTCATCAAAGACTGTAAGCTCTTAATGAGCTCATGGCTTGCCACAATTAATTGACCTTTTCACAGCTGCTGAGTAGACAGCATTGTAAATGCTGGAGCAAACATTTATGTTGTCTGCTGACCTAATTGCAGTTGGTTTGGATGCTGCCATTTTCAATTAGGAAGTCAAAAGAAATTCACTATCACCGCTACAGTATGAAGATTCACTGGGATGCATTGGGGATTTTCTGGATATTTCTATTTTTTCACTTGCCTTCGCTTATTCCTTCCCCTCAATTACTCACGCTTTTATCCCACGCTGTTTTTGAACTCTCTCTCAATCCGAGGGCTCTTCACTTCTTTGTTTTAATGGCTTGCATTCCAAAAATAAAGCCTTGCTGCCAAAAATAAGTGTGAGAAAGGAGCATGTGGCTTACTTGAAATTCAAAATGAAAATGAGCATTTTAGTGATGTTGTTCGGTGAGGTGTTTACTTGTTCATTTAATGGTTTAGATGTAGCAGTTGACACAGGAGTGAAATTGTTCTTCTCAGTTTTATTTCCCGTTGTGAAACAGCGACTTTGACTCCTAATTTTGTTTTAAAGCTAAACGGTGTAATCATTCCTTCCAAACTATCTTTTTTCAAAATTAGAGCTGGATACTGTAGATCCTAATACAGCTTTTACGCGTATGTGTTTGTATTTAACCTCTCTCACCTGCAGGGATTTAGCTCAAATTTGGGACTATATCTATCCTGCAGCTGATTCCTAGATTTATAGCTTGTTGCATAAGTAATCCTTTTTATTATCCTGTGGTGAAATGGCTACAGCCACATAAACAGCTCAATGCCATGAGTCACCTTCACAAAGTGTCATTGTGTCCCTGTAGATATCCTTTTATCTACAATAGGTACAGTATAAAATCCTCCTGAGTGCTGTCCACTTCGGATGCTTTAATTTTCCAACCCATCCCACTCCTGACAGCACAGCAGTGTAACCACCCTCAGTTATCACTATTCCTGCAGGCGTTTTTGGATTACTGAGGATTCATGCTTCTTTGGAAAAATAAATATAGATGGAACTCTTTTTTTCTATATATTTTGTCACCTCTATTCCGTCCACCCAACCCAGAGCCAGCTGGTCCATGTATCTAAAAAGGTCAATGCTTTGCAATGTTGGACACTGGCATTAATATGTTCCCCGCTACTTGCTGTCGACTACAATCAGCTGCATCGCTCCATCTCTGCTGTGCCAGAAATGTAGAGGAGCTAATGAGGCCAGCAGCAACCTCCTGGCAGGCCAATGAATGCACTCAACTCAACCTGCCTCTCTGATTACCTTCTAATAACAACATATCTTCATTTGTCATATCTGTGTGTGTGTGTGTGTGTGTGTGTGTGTGTGTGTGTGTGTGTGTGTGTGTGTGTGTGTGTGTGTATTTGGTAATGTGCCTCTCAATGCTAACAGGAAAAGGGTGACTCAGGCCCAAAGAGGGACATCGATGGCATGGGAGTGCCAGAGATCAAGTATGGGGACTCTGTCTGCTTCGTCATGCACGTTGCGACGGGACTGTGGCTGTCCTACCTGGCGCCTGATGCCAAATCGTCTCGCCTAGGACCTCTGAAAAGAAGAGTAAGTAGGATAAAACTTTTTCTCCAGACCTCACATTTTACTGAACCAGTCCAGAGATCACACTGTAATGACTTGTTTCAGAGCTCACATTTTACTACATTCTTTCCATACACATCAAAAAGACATTACATTCAACTATTATAAGAAGTGTTTTTTAAATGAAAGACAGTTCATGAAAAATGTATATGTCTGTGTAGTGTTGTTGATGGTTTTGTAGTTTCTAGCTCATCCAAGAACTGGCTAATACTTATGTAGTTGATAAAGTATAATGTTGTTCCTTTTTTAGCATTTACTTGATGTTTACTATCTGGAAAGCTTCCTTTGTTATACAGGTATATACACTGTACATCCTGTATGAATAACAGTAGGGGGGCCCAGTAGCTCACCTGGTAGAGGGGGCGCCCCATGTACAGAGGCTGCTGTCCTCGCTGCAGTGGTCGCTGGGACAACAACTGGATCAACTGCGACCTGTGGCCCTTTGCTGCATGTCATCCTCTCTCTCTCTCTCTCCCCCTTTCATGCTTGAGCTGTCCTATCTCTAATAAGGGCAAAAAAACAAAAAACACATCTTTAAAAAAAAGGACGATGCCTCAGTACAGATGAAAGTATTATTCCAGATAATCATTTTTATTGATATTAGTTTATTAAAATAAAAAAAAAATCATCAAAAACTGACAAAAAAGTTCAAGCTTTTTTGTTTTTGCTCTACAAGAGTTTACATTCAACAAAATAATCAGACAAAACGATTAAACTTCCGATAAACATTATTACAACATTTTGCTGTGATTTTTCAGACATGCCATGTCATGTTGTGATGTGTAGTATATTTATATTGAAAAAATACTGGTTTGATTCCAGCTCTGGTTATCATCCTTTTAGGAACACATTGCAGGCTTATCATGCTTCATAGGTGAAAATGGTGGTGGCATAATTATGTACCAATCATTGCACTGTTGAAAAGTGATACAAATATCTATGTATGTGTTTGGCACCTGGCATGTAGCTACCTATGTGTTTACAGTAAGATCCTGAATGCCTCTCATAGCTCATCTTCGACACCTCGAAGTCCATGTAAACAGTAGCAAATCACACCCAATCAAACCGTTGTATGGCTATTTAAAAACTTGCACCACCCAGGCAAATATCTATTTTACATTCTATTTAAAATCATAGTTTATGCTGGATCCTCTTGACACATCCCCCCCGACACTCTTTTGCCTTGTACACATGATGAAGCTACCCATTTAAACGTGATAATGGGCCATGTGGAGGGTGACAGTTAGTTTTGGGTGAGACAGGGGGGATTAGGACAGCACATGAACACAGCTCATTGCTGGGCGCGCCTCCAGGGACATCAAACGCCACCTCATGCTGGCGCCAGGCAGTCCCTGCAGCTGTGGCAGCATGCCAATGCACCTGATATGTTGGAGGTGATGGTCAGTCTACACTTAGAGCCCCCACCTCCTCCCTCCTCTTGATTATGCTGTATGATTACAGTGACTCAGGTTTCACTGAGCTATAGTGGCGTAAACCCACTGGCTGCAGGAGGCTCTCACTTCATTACACACTTTTTGGGCTTTTATTATACTTTCTAGATCAGAGGCTTGCACAGTATCCGCTAAAATTTCACAGCTTCGTCTTTAGAGAGCAAATGTTGAGATATGCCTGTGATTATGTATTCATGCATCTTTCATTAACTCTAATAGCCGTTGAAACATCCATCAGAATCTCAGATAATACAGACACAGATCCATTTTCACAAGTCTAATTGGACAGAAAGAGATTTTATGATGTTTGGATGTTTCATTGGCTTAAAATTTTGATGGTATTGATCCTATTGTTATGATGAAGTGCATATTACTGTGTGTGTGTGTGTGTTCTTGTCCAGGCCTGTCTGCACTCTGAGGGTCATATGGACGATGGGCTCATCCTGCAGCGCTGTCAGCATGAGGAGTCTCGGGCTGCTCGCATAATTCGCAACACCACGTTCCTCTTCGCCAACTTTATCAAGTAATGACAAGGGGTTATTCACAAACACTGTCATCTTTCTTCTCTGTCACGAGAAATGACAAAACACCCTCATATGTTAATTATTTCTGGGTTTATTTCAAGTTTTACAGCTTGATTCTTCTCTTGGTCTCCTCTGTCTTTCTCCCAGGGCTTTGGACAACATCGGGGAGGGCGAATCCACAGCAGTGGCGGGGTATGTTGAAGAGGTGCTGCAGACGTTGAATGATTTGATCGAATACTTCAAACAGCCCGATTCAGAGCTGGAGCACGAGGAGAAACAGTGTCTGCTTCGTTCACTCATCAAACGTCAAGACCTCTTCAAAGAGGAGGTGAGAGTGGACGATGTCGAGCCATCAACTGATTAAGAAGCTCAGCAAAATGATGATTGTAATGTTGCTATTTGTGAATAATTTGACTGTGGTTAACTGAAGATTACTTATTTTACCCACTGGAGCAGCTTTGGTTATCAACAGAGATATCAAAATGACAGTTAAGACAATTTATATTATTCAGTCTTCTAAATAACTTTAGTTTGGAATGCTTTTGATGGGCAAAAAAATCCCTTCACTATCAGAGATTTTAATGGAAAGAAAAATGGCAGGAAATAAGTTAAGCGGTAGAAAATGACATTCAACAAATATCCTTGACCAGAGTTGATGCGGCACATGATTGGCACCCTAAAATCTAACCCACAATTTCCCCTGAAAAATATTTTTATTACATAGGACTTTTCCCTAGCTAGATTAAAAACAGTTTATTGTGACAGTATTGTGTATTTGTGGCTTTCTTTATGCGCAAGAAAATTTTATCCCTTGGGTAATAAAGGCTCTTTTTATGGGATTTCTTCCAATTTGGCACAAACATGAACTTGAACTTAAAGACGAACTGATTTGATTTTGTTTGTTAAAGGTCACTGTGACCTTTGACAACTCGTGAATGTGATTATAATTAATAAGTTGTGATCTTAAAAAATCTATTGTTTTTACAAATTTAAAAGAAGTATTTTACATCTTTTTCTCACTGTGTTATTACATGAATCACAAACTATTGATTGCAATAATCCTGCTTTTCTTCTAGGGCATGCTGGCCCTCCTGTCCAAATGCATCGACCGTATGAACCTTTACAACAGCGCTGCCCACTTTGGCGAGGTGGCTGGGGAGGAGGCAGGAGCAGCGTGGAAGGATATTCTCAACCTCCTCTATGAACTCTTGGGTAAGCGGGTCTGAGTGATGATTCACATGAAATATCCACATCTTCTGTCAGCTGTTGACCCTGGGTAGAAATGCAGTGTTAATCTTCCCACTATGTCTTCACCGAATCCTCCTCCTCTCCTTCACACTTCACACTCTACACTTTTTATCTCGCCTCCTTCCTCCCTTTATCCTCCATAAACTCCCTCCCTTGTTTTCCCCTACACCACATGTGAATTCACAGCTGGTGACAGCCTTTACATGACATTTATATGTAACTATTTGTGACAAGAGAGTGGAAAGAAACGAAGACGGAGTGCCCCCTGTATTTTTCGATAGTCTGTCCTGCCTTTCATTTAGGTCACATCCCTCTCTGAGATCAGTGTGGGCACATTATGAAGCATTTAGCTGCATATTTGAAGAAATGATTGCATCATTAACAAAATGCCAGTCATCACAGGTGCTGGCATTATCCCGTTCTCTCGAGGCCTGCATTGAGTCATGAATGCTTAAGCTGTGACCCTGAAAAGTTTTGTTTTGGCCAACTTTTTCTTGGGTTGTTTGTTTTGCTGTCATCGGAGCTTTCCCATCAACAGCTTCCCCTCGGCTCACCTTGACTGCCCTTATATTCATCACCTCCCCAGCATGTGCTCCCACATGCACACGCATTAAACACACACACACTCAAAACCCACAAATACACTCCTTTGAGTACGCTCCAGCCTTGCCCACAGAAAGGTCACCCCCAAGGATGCAAAGGCAGTCTGGTGAAAAGAGTTTTGCATGATAAATTGTATTTGTCCTGACCTCCTCTCCTCTCCGTAGTAACGCTGTCTATCCTAAAGGAACATGCACAGTTATCAGTGTAACTGTCCAGTAGGACTGCACGATTATGGCCAAAATTATGATTATTTGACCAATATCGACAACACGATTATTTATCAAATGTTTTCATTGACTTAAGGCACAAAAAGTTTTTATTGCATTGTCACATTACAATATAAAGATCACTGCTTTTACTTCCATATTGCGCTACATTCCTTCTGATGTGCAAATCTGTGCATTAAAATAAGACTGGTTCTTATTCACAGTGCATCTCCCAGAAGGAAAATGTAAATAATATTTTAACAAAACTTTTACCCAAGATTAAATCGGCAGAACACAGTTGTTATTTTCACATTGGGCCTCACTCTGCTAATTAACAAATCTTTGCATCAAAATAAGACTTCTGGTATGTTTCTTCACCCTGAATTCAGTGTATCTCCAAGAAGCAAAATTGAAATAAATATGCCATTACATAATACAGCAAAATGAATACAGTCTTTATTGGACATAAATCTTAGGCTAAATGAAATACGATTGCAGTGGTTATATGAGTCTTGTCTTCGGAGGTAATATGGACACATCACAGTGTGACTGTTATAAATGTCTCAGTTGATGCCGGACAGGGGCAGGGATTCAGTGAAGTAACGTGAGCAATGTTATTCTTCTTGGCCTTCATATATTCATCATACCGTAGAATTTGGTCTTTTTTCAAGGGGTTGAATAAGTTAGTTGTCTATGTTTGTGGCGCGGATATGAGCCTCATGCTCTCTTTGCCTATGATTTGTTCTTGCTTAACATCACTTGCCCTGGAAGCGACATCTAAATTTGTTTTGCCAGTCTGCGGCAGCAGCATTCAGTAGAGTTTTCTTTACAGGCTACGGTTGCAGGGCGCATGTGCTGTTGCATGACAGCTTCCTGAAAGAGGAGGCTGGCTGTTAGTTTAGCAGGCACTTGATTTGAATGCAGCAGAGATTTTTAGGTGTAGAGCACACATTTTAGACATCAATATTGCAGTCGTTTATGTTCGTTTAATAATGGTAGGCCAAAATCAAATTCATCTATTGTGGTAAATCAGTAGCTTTGTTGCTCCAGGGTCAGATCGACCTCTTTACAAACTGTAATTTTAATTGAGTAAGTGACTGGAATTCATTCTGTCCACAAAACGTGACAAAATATTTTTTGTTAGATGGGACTGTTGACACTAGATTGAACTCACAATCCTGTTCACAATTGTTTCTTTTCATTGAAATGTTGCCAGTATTAATATTACTAAAAGATCAGTCTGTCCTACTTAATTGGTGTAATTAGTAGTTTCTTTCTATATCACATAGCATAGTGTATGCTAATGTAACCATTATTGGAAGTCTAGAGTCTGTGTAGCCTCAGGTTCTCCACTCTATCTCTGACTTTTAATTTCACATGCACATCATTCACAGTGAGCACCCTAGCCCTTGCCTCATGGTGTGGCTCCATCCATGTGTTCATACTGAACGATAGCTTTCCTGAAAAGACAGAATTAAAAAAGATTAGACACCCATCAGTATTCCTTTGGCACAGAGTGCTGTTAAATTGTTTCACAGGCATTATCGGTCTGGTGTCCCTGAATCCTAATGGTGAAAAATGAGACAGTAAAGTAATAAGGAGACTTCTTAATGTCACCACGGTGGCAGGGAAAGGGCACAAGGGAATACACCTCAACTTTTTATAGAACATAGACGACTGACTTCAAAGTCTTTCCCATGTTTTTTATATCAGATAGAATTCATAATAGCAGGTGTCTGGTGTCGGATTTAATGAATTTTAATATCTACTTCTGGACCCAGGATGTCACACAGTGACTTTATGTTAATGGGAGGATGGTGGACTATTTTTCATGGCTAGCCATTCATACTGTCTCCAACATCCACTCATCTACAAGTCAGCTGCTTGGATCAATTGAATGTATGTCTTTACTAAACCTTGTATGTAATTTCATTAAACCTTGTGGAAACTTTGTCTTTTGTTTAGCCGCACTGATTCGTGGGAACAGGAACAACTGCACCCAGTTTTCCCGCAACTTGGACTGGTTGGTTAGCAAACTGGAGAGACTGGAATCTTCATCAGGTATTGTGGGAAAATTGGATAAAGCCCCAAACCCTTATACAGTAGCTAAGACACAGTCTATCTAACATACAGTTGTTCTGATATTTTGATTATAATATTTTTGTCTGACCTCTCAGGGATCCTGGAAGTCCTCCACTGTATCTTGGTAGAAAGTCCAGAGGCTCTGCACATCATTCAGAGAGGTCACATTAAATCCATAATCTCTCTGCTCTACAAGCATGGACGCAACCACAAGGTGGGCAGAAATAAAAATGCAGTAGCCCAAAAATCAGTTAAGGGTGTTGTAGACTGAGTGGTGATTGGCTTATGACCCCATATGTAACTGCTCATTTGGGACTTTTATAAACAACAGATTGTTGAAAGTCTGAAAAAATGGAGACGCAATTTTGCAACCTCCAGTGATAATAATTTTAAATGTTAATTTTGACTGATTTCATACCTAGCTATCTCGTTTCAGCTGTACTTTGAGCTGGATGCAAATGTTAGCATGTTGACACACTGTTTCCAAGTGTTTTAACAGTAATATAATGTTTAATTGAAAACTCTAGTATGCTAGTTTAAGATAAGATAAGATAAGATAAATGATAATGTTTTTTAGCTTGTTACCATGTTTAGTTTACATTTGATATGGTAACATGCTGACATTTAGTAAGTTAGCATTAACTGATGAAGGCGAAATTTTGTCTTGCTGCTAGCATTAAATGCAACTTCACACCTCGCTAAATTAAGAGATAAAGTAACGAGATTTAAAATGCAAATATCTCTTTCAAAGCTACTTGTGGCCCTGGTGATTTCAGATATTTTTTACATTCAAATATGTTTCATTTCATTTTTTAAATCCTGTTTGAGTGGTAGCAGGCATAATCTTTTGCTGCCTTTAAATGGGGTGGTGTTTTTGGTGTTTACTGTGTTCATGAGAGGAGTCCAAAAGAACACAACCTCGTTAGTGGAAGTGTTTTGAGGCTTTGAGTTAACAAGTTGTGACATATTTACTGAAGTTTCAGAAATAGTGAAGGACATGAGTGTTAATGTTAGATTTATTCTTCCTAAATTTACAAGGAAAATATTGTTATTCCCAACAGTTTTACTTTGTCATTATCCATTTGCATTTCCTGCATTACCCGACCCGCTCACTTGCTTCTAAACGCTGACATTAGGGTCCATGTTGCTATTGGCGAGCAGCGATGCTCGCCAACTTAACCACTTTAATGCCAAGCATATTGCTTACATTGCTTCCCATATGGTAACCATACTTCCATTTGAAGGCAGCACTTACCTCAGCCTCCAAATTCCTTTTTTTCTGTCTCCACTGGGTGTCAACAACAAAAGTAAAGACATTATAAGTTCAATATGCCTGCTAAACAAGTCAAAATGTTAGAACGCTGAGATGTGTATTTAAATCTTTGTCCTGAGGACTCCAATCAAACAACATTCTTGTGATTGATAACATTCCTACCATGTGTTTAACGTGCAGTGTTCAGATGTCACAGTCTCCCAATATTTACTCTCTAAATTGTACCAGGCATGAAAGGGCATCCTCGTAAACAACAGCTGTCATGCCGTGAGTGGCAGGTGGAAGTCTATGGCCTGTTGACTTTAGGGCCCTTTTACAGTGTGTATATGTTGCAAGCATTGCAGCTTGCTGAGAACAACCGATCATTAAACTATAAATCAAAGTGTGCATTCTCATCTTAGCGAGATGAGAAGTTTGGCAACAATTTTATAAAAACAAATGAGATCAATAAAAAATGACTGACTGTGTTATTTCTGCTTTTTCTTTCCTTTAGATTCTGGATGTCCTGTGTTCCCTTTGTGTTTGTAATGGGGTGGCAGTGAGAGCCAATCAGAATCTGATCTGTGACAACCTGCTTCCCAAGAGGGACCTTCTGCTTCAGACTCGACTGGTCAATGATGTTCAGAGGTAAAGAATGAGAAAAGCCTCTTTATGGTTTTATTCATCGACTTGTGAATACATTTGAATAAGTAAATCTGACAGTGTGGCTTTTGCGGTTCAACAAAGTGCACTTCAGTGATTTATATTCACAGATTAACAAGTGTTTGACTTTTTATCATGCTTTGCATCATCTAGCCTCTTCCTCTCTTATTACCTCCAGCATGAGGCCCAACATCTTCCTCGGTGTGGCTGATGGTTCTGCTCAGTATAAGAAATGGTATTTTGAGCTGGTGATCGACCAGGTGGATCACTTTGTAACCGGTGAGCCAACCCACCTGAGGGTAGGCTGGGCCAACACCACAGGCTACGCTCCGTACCCCGGAGGAGGAGAGGGATGGGGTGGCAACGGTGTTGGGGATGACCTGTACTCTTACAGCTTTGATGGACTTCATCTGTGGTCAGGTAGGTATGTTATATAAGGCCCTCATATAAAACCAGCACCAATGGCTTGTCTTAATTGAGGGTGATTGAAATTGATAGCTATTGAGTGTTGAACCCCAGCCATTTTACTGCTTAGGTGAAGCAGCTAAATGTTTTTGCACTACTCTTCCACATGAATGTAAAAACAGCAAAACAACAGAGTATGTAGACAAGCCAATGCACAGGACAGGCCAACAGTGGTGTGTGCAGGCAGTCAGTAGGTGTGCAGCAAGCATGATGCTGCTTGCTACAGGAGTAGGAGTTCAGTTGTAGTGAGTTTCTAAGGTTATGTTGATGCTGTCTCACTGTAACTCTCTCTGGATTGGAACTTTTCCAAAGGCAAGAGCGTGGTGCACTGTAGTATCAGCGTCATAGCATTTTTTTATTGAGTCTAATTCAGCAAAGTTGTCTCCTTCCCTTTTTATATTTGAATGTATATGTTTTGTTTTCTTAAAAAAAATCTATGTCCCTGTAGTGAATTTTATGATTTATGGCTTAAGATGTCTCTATCTGCTTTATAAGTCTTTAAGTGGTCGTTTCCTCACTCCAACATCCACTAAACTTTATGCAAATGTCTGCGGTATGATGTCACCAACAGTCAAATGATCGTATGATGTTATTTTCACTTAAGCCCTCTAAAAACCTAGGGCAAACCCTATACTTTTAAACCAAAAAAAAAAACAAAACATATGATGCTTTTTCCCATAAACTTGTCAAGAGCGACTAAAATAGGGTTTAACAAATCTAAGTTGGCCCTTTTCAATTTTTTTTATGTAGCAAACCAGCAAATACAACCAAATTAAAAAAAAAAAATTGTTCTGTTTGTTATGACTTGGATTATTTGTCTGTTATATAAACTAGAATATTTATAATTGCCACCATTGCAGTGAAGTACTCAACTCATTTATAGTGTGAAATGAAAATGAAAGTCGTGGATTAGAAGGAATTTCCCTCGACAGAACTTTACGTGAATTATGCAGCAGCCTGCTGTCCACTCTCTAGGTTGCACTTTTTATCCACATAGTAAAGGACAAAGTCACAGCGCTGACAGTGATATAAAATTCCTCCATAAAATCTCCACCTTAGACCTTCCCTAAGGACGTTAATACACATGCAGATATGCAGGTATGTTCTCCACCTACATAACAAGAAAATAAGCTGTCACTAGTTTGTATTCGTTTAGCCAACAGTTGGCTTTGTGCTTTAGACTCCCAAGTCCTTGAATGGCCCTCTTCTCTGCTCTCATCCTAAAAGATTCACACATATCTCCCTTCCAAAGCTACTAAAAGACCCATCACTTCACCTCATCCATTTCATGTTATCCCTTTTAAAGCACTCATCACCCATCTCTCCACCTCTCTGCTCCCCCTTACTCGCCCATCATCCTGCCCTACATTTGCAATGACTTTGCTGCTCTAACAGCCATCCATCCTCCCTCTCTGTCTCGCCCGATGTTGTCTAGGCCGAATCCCAAGGGCCGTGGCCTCCATTAACCAGCACCTGCTGAACTCAGACGATGTGGTCAGCTGCTGTCTGGATTTGGGCGCTCCCAGCATGTCCTTCAGGATCAACGGGCAGCCTGTCCAGGGCATGTTTGAGGACTTCAACACTGAAGGATTCTTCTTTCCGGTCGTGAGCTTCTCTGCAGGTGTCAAGTAAGGCTCTGCATTTTTAATTGGGAAATGATGACGGAGCAATCTCTGTAGAATGGCCTGTTTCTTTTTCCTTTGCTGGCACTGTTGAGATTTAATTACAGCTTGTCAGCCTATGGCTGCTTTATATATAAAGCAGTCATGTGATTTTAAATTGAAAATCTACTGAATTGGCCTCCTGTCAGGGTCCAACAAAAAGCCCCTCAAAGAAAACATCTCTACATGAAAGCCACAACTTAAAACTTATATAACAAAGTACACAATGAATTTGTGGCAAAAAGATTTGTGAGAAGGCAGACAGACTGCAGTACTGGTGTTATATAATGGCAGAGGTGTGGAGTGCTGTTTGCTGAATTGTATTTCACCAGGAAACTGTAGGTTTCAAAATTAATCAAATAAAAAAGTAGGAAGAAACTTTTAAAATATTCATGGTAAAGTTAAGAGTCAAAATATTATTGTATATTGTCTGGTAATCTTACGTAACTACTCATCTCAGGGTCCGTTTCCTGTTGGGTGGACGCCATGGAGATTTCAAGTTCCTGCCACCTGCTGGTTACTCGCCGTGCTATGAGGCGCTATTGCCCAAAGAGAAGATGCATGTAGAGCCTGTGAAGGAGTACAAGAGGGACCATGAAGGGGTCCGTGACTTGCTGGGAACCACCAAGTTCCTCTCTCAGGCCTCCTTCATCCCCACTCCTGTTGACACCAGCCAGGTGAGCATCGTACAATCAGAAATGTATTGCTGTTTCATCAGTAAATTAGAGATATGGTGAAGACAGCTAAATAATATTTTGAATTTTATTCTAAAAATGAATGAAGTAATACAATAATACTTTAACATTAATTATTTAAAACATAAAAACCATTGTAGAACATATTCAATACACGTATCACATTTAATTAAATGTGATTATAACAGAGTATTTATTTTGGGTTATAAGTCAGATCATAGAGAATTTTTGTACTAATATGACTTAATACTTGCTGTGTTATAAAGAAAATCCTCTTTCTGAATTGAAATTGAACTTACATTATACAAGGTTTTTTTGTCAGCAGATAATGAATTCAAAAACACCTTAAATATTTAATTTTTTTCACACAATAGCCAATCTTTTTAAGGATTGTTTTGAAAGAGTATACATTTTATATGTTTTTGAAACCTTACTGAGTTTTAGGAGTCTCTCATATGAGATTAATTCAGAGTTTTTTCTCAGTTCCACACACATGTTATAATATATTCAGTTTTACAGTGGCCCTGAAGCACAGTTGCAAAATAAATGCATACCTGATAACTCAGCGTGACAAAGCTAAAATGATGTTTAAGTTTCTACAATCCACAGGAATCTTAACAATTGCATAGTCAGGAAAAAAAAATGACAACAGTTTTCATTTGTTGGCCCATTGGCTTCTTTTTATTATCCAACTGTACCATCTGTTCCCCTTCTCTCCCTGCAGATTGTTCTCCCCCCTCACCTGGACAACGTCCGGGACAAGCTGGCAGAAAACATCCACGAACTGTGGGGGATGAACAAGATCGAACTGGGCTGGACCTATGGCAAGGTAAATCTGCTATCCATCATCACATTCAGCACACAAAAACACCCTGGGTATATTTGGAAAGGGTGGCTGACAAGGGTGAACTTGAGCATTCTCCAGTGAAATGCATGTTAATGGCTCATTAACTCTAATATTTCTGTCCTTTTAAAGTACGTGACAGCAGTCGGGCTGCTGCTTCAGCCTTTTAGTAAACAACTACAGAAAATCAGAGACAAGCATTAACTCCTTTATTAAGCAACAGTAAAAAAGAATTAACATAGTGCAATTGAGTATTAAAAGCGAATTATACGTTTTTTGGATGAATTAGATCAGTTTTGCTGACAGTCAAGAACATTAAATCTTCATTTTGGGGAATTCACATGCCTTCAGGCCAGGTAAAGAGAGAGAGGAAGGAGGCATGTAAAGAAAGACTCTTGATCTCCGAAAGTTTTATCAAAAGTACCGGGTCTCTATTGGTTTGGTTTAAACCAGTTTTCACCTGGAAATGATGTCCTTGCGGATCCAAAAGTAGCTGTGTTTGATGCTGTAAGATACTGTTTAGCACTGTTGACAGTGGACGAGGTGTTGTAGCAAGCATAACTCCAAAAAATGCTCCGTTCTAGCAAGTAAAAGTTGGAGAAAAGATGGAAAAAGGTGATGATGAAATTAAGTAAGTAAATTGTTAATCTAACTAGATTATTTGTCTAATATTTGCTCTGCAAATTGTTTTTTATTGTCAAGATTAATGAATTGATTGATTGATTTTGTATTTTTAGATGTATACTTTATCTTTTACAGAAGAATAGAAATATAACAAAAACATAGTACAACAAACAGTCATCTATGCACTAAACCAGACATGATACTGATGGAAATACATGCCAGTTCATACAGTAAGGGATCATTCATCATACCATGAGCTCCAAAATATATGGAAATGATCAGCCAGCCACATTTCCTTCACCATAGAGCCTTTTGTGTTCAACTTTTTAACCTGGAGGTAATAAAATATCTAATCAAATACCACCAACACTGTTCTTCTGAGGGCCTGATCTGGTGGATGCAGACTGCGCTGTACACATGTTCCCAGATGACATGTCCAGATTCTTCTCCGATTTTAATTTAAGCTTATTTGTTGAATGTTTCTTAATGGATTGAATACTCAAGTAAAATGTTGGAACGGGTTTAATATATACTTGGCAATATATGTGTCGGTTAGGTTGCTATCTCATTTCTCCATATGATTTATGTCATCATCAGCACTTATGCATTTTTATATAGTTTTCCCCCGCCTTTTTTGGGTATCAAATTTCAGATGTTTTTTTAAATATCATGCAAGAAACGTATTGTTTGTGAAAGATCTAGTTAGTTTGTTCTAGTTGGTTCTTTGTTTGTTGGTTGTTTTTTAATAGATTAATTTAATTTTTAATTTTTCAGTTGGATGCTTAAACATGGGGTTTTTGGTGAAGTGGTTACCTGCAGTCAGCCTTTACAACATCTTAACATTTTCATCCCCTCTCTGCATCCCCATTATTTTACTGTTCCTCACTCTTCCAGCTCACTGCTGGCTCCACTCTGTTTGAAGTCAGATCCCACACACCGCCTCTTTTGTACTGTAGTGGTTATCACAGAATCATTTCCCTCTGAGGCCGTCGCCACAGAAGCCGTTTAACAAACTTAATGAGTGTCTCACCTTCTAAGCGTTTGACATCCACATTAATTAAAACTGGGAGAAAGCTCCACTCAGGGGGGTTACTCAGGTCTTACAGTTTATTGAGGACAACATTTAGGTCCAAACAGCTGCTTGGTATTTAATTTTGCAGTAACGAGCCTCAGTGAGCTAAACATGACATTGCACTAAACTTCAAGAAAGAAGCCTCTTTGGACAAGCAGCAGATACTTGGCAGGCAGGATGATAATAAAGTTGGATACAGCTTCATTGTTTTGTAACAGAGTGCTTGGCCTTACTTCGTAATGCTTACACATGTTGTGCTCTCCAGGTCTATTTAAAGTGTATTTTTCAACCTGGATCCTATTTACCCATGTTTTTGTGTCTAAGTGACTAATGAATTATTTTTGAAATTTTTGAAATCGGTCCAAATTTGAGCAAGACAGTGGCAAAACTGGAATGTAAGGCTGGAATGTAAACATTGTTTGCACCATCAATTTGTGGCCAGCAAAAGTGCTTTTTTTTGCAAAGACAAGTTATTATTATTATTCTAGGTGTCTCAAAACTTTAGGAAAGGACCCCTACAAAGATAAACCTTTCTGTTAAAGAGTAAGATCCTTTCTTAAACTAGAAGCAGCCTTGAAATCATTATCACCAAACCCACCAGACTCTATTTTATTTAACAACAATTTCATCATTGTGAAATACAGTTCATTCAACAGAAACAAAATACAACTTACAAAAACTGTCTTGGTTCATCTTTCCACTGTTGAAACGATCACCAACTCTGGTTTGGTTTAGATGAACTCTTAATTCATCCAGATATATGTGAAAATAAGATGGCTGTATACACGCTTAAATTACTGTTCATTAAATAGAGTCTGGTGGGAATGGTGATGGCGATTTTTGGGCCGTTTCTGGTTTAACAAATTGGTATCTGACTCTTTAACAAAAAGGTCTATTTGTCTGACTAATAATCGGAATATGTCAGAAAAAAAAACCCAAAAGCACTTCTAATGGGTGTAAATTGACAGCATGAACATACTCAGAGTGGTTACATTTGGGCATTTTCACCTCTGCTGGCTGCTTTGCTCCCGCTCAAAACTGGACCAGTTTAAAAACCGTTAATCTCATTCATCATTTATGCACAAACATGGGAAAATAGGGTTCTGGTTGAAAAATTCCAAACTTACCGTTTAACCTTTGACTAACACAAGATCACCAGAGAAAGAGTCACTTATTGAGAGTCTGTGCGCAGTAGAAAACTCGTCTAAGTTGACTGGATCACAGACAGCTGAGCCTGCTGTGACTCTTCTCTGAGCTGATTCAGGCTTATCTCTGCTTCATTAAAAAAATAACACCTGAGGCCTGAATTAGTTCAAGTGGAAAAAAATTGCATCAGTCAACGTCCACTGCAGATAAATTAGGTGGCAGTCTAGGTATTTTAATTCTCTGAATACTAAGCCACGGTTAGTCATATTTTCCTTTGGGGTGTGTTGCAATTATCGACAGACGGGCTCAAAGACCAAAAGAAAGAGAAAAATAATCCACATTTATTACTGTGACATGAAACATTTAATAATGACACTGACTGCTCTCTCCTCAGGTTCGTGATGACAACAAGAGGCAGCACCCTTGCCTTGTGGATTTCGGCAAGCTGCCTGAAACTGAAAGGAACTACAACGTGCAGATGTCTAGTGAAACACTTAAGTAAGGCCGGGCAGTTTGCTAAATAATCCAATTACTTATTCATACAATTGCCTCTGCTTCTTGCTGAATGCTGGAGCGAGAGCAGATTAGGGCTCAGATTAAAGGAGTGCCTTTAATGACTTGCATCTCCTGAGTGAATTCAAGTATTGATTTTTTCAGAAATCTTGGGTCCAAAGCTTATTTGAGCCAACTACTGAGTCATCTTACTGTAAAAACATTTGGCCTGCCTCAATAAGGCCAAGCCAAATGCTCAATAACTGCCATGTATCCACACAGCCATATCCAGCCACTATTCACAGTGTAACTATTGATCGACTGAGATTTATCAATAGCTAATGAGCTGTGTTGAAAATGTAGCAGTCTCTCAATGGCTTGGGCTGGTGTAAGGTTAAAACATATTTATCTTATAAAGTGTAATGAGGCTTGGGTATCAATATCAGCTGTGGTTCTTCTGTTTTAAATGTTTGTTTGATCCTCAGGACCCTGTTGGCTCTTGGATGTCATGTTGCCCAGGTCAATGTTCATGCCGAGGACGATCTGAAGAAAATCAAACTTCCCAAAGAGTGAGTTAGCAGTTTCTTTTCTTTCTTTTATCACAGCCTCATGAATATCAAGAAACAAATCTGATGCATTTTGGTTTGTGTTACATCATCCTATTGAAGGAATCTATAAGTTTTGGGACATCCCTGTCGCAGCATTATTGGTAGATTTACTAACATTGATAACAGTTGCACATTTTTGTAAGAAAGAAGGTTCGGGAAAAGGTTTGATTTAGGTAACAAAGACATTGCTGTTTACTTTGATTGTAGTCTTCCCACTCTAAATGACACTAATAATTAAACTGGCAGTCTAATTTCGCATAGTTTTTCGGGCTTTTTGATTGTTACTATATTCAAGCATCAATGTAATTAGATGATTTAATTATTTTTGCCACTGTCCACATCGTAGACTGCCAAACATCACATAAAGTCATTGCTTTATTTTAGTAATTTACTTTGTATTTATTGAGAAACTTGTTCTGAAATGTTATTCCCTTGCCCTGTGTTCAAGCTGTTATGTGATTGTTGGTTATTGGTCTTGTTACTAAAGATAGGGGGAAAAAAAGATTCGATAGGACATAATATTATCAGTTTTATATCTCTAGGGAAATGGGAACATGATTTTGATTAAATGCTAAAGTGCTTTTACTTCTTGTAATCTTTTTCCCACTGCAGCTATGTGATGTCTAATGGTTATAAGCCTGCGCCACTGGATCTCTCTGACGTGAAACTGACTGCAGGTCAGGAGGTTCTAGTTGATAAACTGGCCGAAAATGCACACAACGTGTGGGCCAAAGACAGAATTAAACAAGGATGGACCTATGGCATCCAGCAGGTAAAAGTCATTATTCTCGCCATTTAGAAAGGAACTGGCAGTATGCTAGTCTGGTCTT
The DNA here is from genome assembly GCF_026936395.1 of Plectropomus leopardus. Classification (NCBI taxonomy): domain Eukaryota; kingdom Metazoa; phylum Chordata; class Actinopteri; order Perciformes; family Serranidae; genus Plectropomus; species Plectropomus leopardus. The sequence continues at coordinate 20,760,527 of NC_142191.1, read as the reverse complement.
TATATTTGAGTGTATTTTTGTTGAGGCATTGTTATTTATATGCTTGTCTTTCTCCTACTTGCATATTTTCCGTAATGTATTAAGATATTTTTCTTGTTTGTGCCAGGATTTGAAGAGCAGGCGTAATCCTCGCCTGGTGCCATATGCTTTACTTGATGAGCGCACAAAGAAGTCCAACAGAGACAGTCTGAGAGAGGCCATCAGGACCATGGTTGGATATGGATACGACATCGACCCCCCAGACCAGGAAGGTGAGAACATGTTGCTGAGACAGCTTACACAAAACCCTCTTTCCTCCTGTTGGGCCAGTGAAACGTGTATATAATTATTTCACATGTTCAGGAGATTCAGTGTTTTCCAGTTGAGGTTTTTTGAGTGGTGATGTGCACAATCTTACAAAACATGCATTTCCAGTTTCAAACATAGTGTACTTAGTGGGATACTTTCGCTCGTGATGTTTTTGTTAAAACAACTATGGAAACAGTAGCTGATGTTACATTATTATTAAACTAGTATTACATTTTGCATTTGCATATTACATGTGCAGCCAGCAGCTATATGTTTTCTGGTTTTGTACAGTTGAAATCTATTCTACATCAGGATCTTTCTTTGGATATTGTATGCATTAATTGATATAGTATTATACTAACTGCATTACATATATTCATATTTAGTGGCATAGCCAATCATTTTAGTCAGATTACCTATAATTGTGTAATTATGATGATGATTTTAATGTTGCCTAAAATTAAGTACATATCCTGTTGGTGTCAGTTAACTTTTAGTGTACCTATAAAGTAAAAACATCATTATTTCCTGACTCTCCCTGTGCCTAGTCGTCCATGTGGTAGATGATCAAAGCATCGAGACCATCCGCTTCTTCCGCGTGGAGCAGACATATGCAGTGAAGACGGGAAAGTGGTACTTTGAGTTTGAGGCCCTGAGTGGAGGAGATATGAAAGTTGGCTGGGCCAGACCAGGCTGCAGGCCCGATGTGGAACTAGGAACGGATGACCAGGCCTTCGTCTTCGATGGATACAGGGTAAACCAGCTCTGTTTATGACACGTTGTAGTATTTTCCTTTAGCAGGAGCCATCATTTTTTTCTCCATCCCTGCCGCATCACAATGTTTAAACAGAATTTCCAGGGTCATGAAATGCCTGGAAAATTATAAAAGTAGGAAATCAATTTTACAGGCCTGGAAATGGTTTAATGTAGAAATTTTTAGAAAAGTTTTGAATATACATTTTTTTTCGGCTATTGTTTTAATTATATCCATAAAATACTCAAAACATGACGACTCTTATTCAAAATCCGCTATATAAAATCTATTGCTGCGCTGTGTGACCATTTATTGGATCTTTGTTTTTCTATCCCCCCAAAAGAGGCGTGGCCTTGAAGTACGGTATGTGCCAGTCTGGTCTATAGGCATATACAGCTGGTTGGCGGCAGGAATGTCAACCTTGCGAGTAAAGATAGCAAGCTTTAGCAGTTTGCTTATCTGTAAACGCCTGGGAAGTGCATGTTCCTACGCCTACCCATTTGCTGTCTAAAAAAAGGTTATGGAAATGAGGGAAAATGTCATGAAAAAATTATGGAAAGGTTGTGAAGATGCATTAGTAAAATTGTGTGGAAACCCTGTTTAAAGGAAATAATTACAATTTTTATTTACTTTAAAAGTTTGCAGAGGGCACAATACTGATTATGATCAGTTTAATATGAGATAGATTTTAGATCTTGGTGGAGAAAAAACGTTATTTATTCCAAAACAGACATTAATGGCCAATTTTTATGCTTCCTTGACAAAAAAAATCTTTTATTGAGTTATCAAGATAATATTATTGGTTCCATAATTTTTTGGAAACTTGTACAGTAGGATCAGTTTGATCATGAAAGTTATGTTAGCATGTTGCAAAAACTTCAAGCTTTGTCTTTTTCTTAAGGGTCGACGTATGCATGTAGGCAGCCGCTACTTTGGACAACCTTGGAAAAAGGGTGATGTGGTTGGTTGCATGATCAACATGGAGGACAAATCCATGATTTTCACCCTGAATGGAGAGCTCTTGATCACCAGCAAGGGCTCTGAGCTTTGCTTCACTGATTTTGAGACCGAGGACGGTAGGTTTCCATAATCCAGTGAACTTTAGTGTTAATTCATTCATTTATTCTCTGTGTGTTTCATTCACAGTATCTCTAGAGGTTGGACAGGATTTGTTTGGCATTTGGCATGAGGCAAAACAAACAACAACAAAAAAAATAAAACAGCAGAATATGCTAATGATGTTGCAATTTAATGAGGTCCATTGTGGCATTGGCCCATTACTCTGTAAATGAAGCATCCTTTAGGACAAGACAGATAGTCACATTGGAATAAAGTTAAGTGATTCAAATTAATTGTTATAGCTGATGTGTGACACATTCTGCTTTGTCGACAGTTTACATACATAACAGTGCAGTGATGAGATTTTCAAAGAAAGAGTGGACTAATTAAATGTAGCTCTTGAGGACAGAGAGACAGACCACTTTGTTTGTAGCAGGGAAACATCTGAGTTACTTTTTCATTAAATGTGCAAAGAAAACTTTTCCAACTTAGTTTGTCTCACATTGCAAAAAGAGATGGCATGACTGGATGAGATTTCGCTGTCTAGTGCGGACCAATATTGACCTGGGAAACAAACCAATAACTAATAACTCTTCTCCAGGTTTCATCCCTGTGTGCAGTTTGGGCATGTCTCAGATTGGACACATGAACCTGGGCAAGGACGCCAGCACTTTTAAGTACTACACCATGTGTGGTCTCCAGGAAGGCTTTGAGCCCTTCGGTGTCAACATGAACAGGGAGATCACCATGTGGTTCAGCAAGCGCCTTCCCACCTTTGTCAACATACCTGAAGACCACATGCATATTGAGGTGAAGAGGCATTTTTCATTATTAATATTTTTGCTGTTGGTATTGATCAGAAGGTCTGCACATTATATTAAAAGCTCTCGGTAATTGTAATTGTGCAACATTTTAATCTAACAGAGGCCTTCGCCAGGCATTGTCACTTCTGTTAGATCGAAACATTTGACAGCTAATATAACTGGTAGCTTTTAATGAAGTGTGCTGCCCTCCTGTCTGATTCTATTTTTGTCTGTCAAGTTTTTATTCATTTAAATGGTCATTAAAACATGCTAACTTTATAGAATTTATACAAAGATACAAATGATGTACAGTACATATAAGAGGATCCACAGTCAAAAAAAAAATCAAACCAAATTAGACAAACTAGACCAAAATTAAAGGAAAAAGGCCTCCGTCTGCTTCTCTATGAAATAGCTTTTTCATTTTCTTCCAAAAATGTGATATTTCTTCAAGGATTGTAGTTTGACAGTTTGGGCTCCTTGCGAGCTGCTACAGTATGATGGCCCATCACAAAGGGGAGGGGCATAGCAAAGGGTGAATTTTCCTGTTTTGTTTATGGCAACAGGGATTCTCATTTGGATGATACTGGTAACATGCAGTTTTGATAATTAGTGAAAGTTTCTAGCCTGCACTATGCATACAATAATTACTATAATGAACAGAGCTGCAGGAGTTGATTGACAATTCGATGTTCTGCATCGATCACCCTCTTTGGATTCTTAATCCCTCCCTCTCCTAAATCCTCAGGTGACAAGGATCGACGGAACAGTAGACAGTCCTCCTTGCCTCAAGGTCACCCACAAGACGTTTGGCACACAGAATAGCAATACTGACATGACCTACTGTCGACTGAGCATGCCTGTGGAGTTCTACTCTGCAGACAAGATCCTGGACGAATCACTGAAACTCAGGTCAGACATAAGCGTGGCTCTGGCACAGCAGTGGAAAAAATTGTCGTGTTGCAAATAAAACTATAATTATGAAGGAACAGCAGTGGAATTGTTCAAATATTCCACCCGCAATTTCAGATTGATCCATTTGATCATTTTGTCATAATTTGAACCCATTCGCTCTGCCTGGCAACTGTTGTATAACTGCTGCTGTATTTTTCTCTCTGCAGCCATCCGCCAAAAGAAGATGGAACTGTTGACTATGGAAGCATCACAACTGTAAATCAACTGGAGAAACATCAGACAACATTTTTTATGGATGACTGCTCTCTGTTTAACAAGGTTAACCTATAGTGCTATGTGTGTTTTATTGCAGTACTACCACTCGGTGAGAGTGTTTGCTGGACAGGACCCTGCGTCAGTGTGGGTGGGTTGGGTCACACCGGACTATCATTACTATAGCAAGAACTTCAGCCTCAGCAAGATGCGAACAGTCACCGTCACCCTGGGAGACGAGAGGGGCCGCGTCCATGAGAGGCAAGTTCATAGAAGTTCACAGGATTTCATTAAACATAGAAAGGTTATGTAACTAAGGAGAGTCAGCAGACCTGCTGGGTTCTTCAAAGAAATTTGGGAGTATCTGGAAATATCAAAAATGTACCCCTTTACATTAATTTGGGCGAGGTCATACTATACTGTTTATGCAATATTGTTTAAGGGCCAAGGTGTGAATCTTGTTCTGTAGAGAGCACCCGAGGACACTGATTTCTGTCTTCTTTTTTTTTAGAAATGAATTTCCTTGTGATATTCATGTGTTTTATTACAATAATCTTTCACTTTTCTAATTAGCATGCTAAAGGCCAGGTCAAAGTAAAAATCATTAAGTTGATTTATTAAAGTAGGGTACAGCTGGGTGTTACTAGAGATTGTAAAAAGCTTAAAAATTATTGATGGGATAAAGATAGCAAAGAATTCCAAAGACTCCAGGTGATCTGGCAGAATTGTGCTACCAAAAAAATCAACATGACTCCTAGTATATCATCATCAATAACATTGTTTCCAGTCAAGCCCATAAAAATAAATTGCTTACTTACAATTATGGTAAACTTACACTCCTAATATGACCTTGGGGTAGCACTGCATCTTCGGCTGAAGAACCAGAGACATATTGACGAATCTTTTATCAACCTGTTTCCATTCTCCTTCAGTATTCAGGGGAGAAACGCTTCTCTGTGTAACAGAATGAATATGAATGAGGCAAGAGCCACAAGTCAACACAGATCGATGAATGCGGCACATAATGAAAAGATATTGTGCACAAGTTAGTTATTTTTCAGTCGTCTTTGTTGTCCTGCGGTTGTTCATATTCACATAGATCTATTAGTGCCAAGCTCATTTTCTGCTATTGTTGCTGCAGTGTCCAGAGGAGTAACTGCTACATGGTGTGTGCAGCGGATGCAGTCGGCCCGTCTTCCTCCAGCCGCGCCAATTCTGACCTAGAGATCGGCTGTCTGATCGACCTGGCCACTGGCCTTGTGTCTTTCACTTCGAACGGCAAGGAGCTGTCCACAACATATCAGGTAAATAAGGATAACTGCACAGTTGGGTGCAGAGGGCTAAGGTACAAGGGCATCGCTCCTCATAAACTTGAGTATGTGCACTCATTATGTCTGTATCCTGTGCTACCTATACAGTATTTTTCCTGTTTACCTGCTGCTGTAAGAGTAAAACATCCCACTGGGATTAATCAAGTACTCCATCAGTCCATCCATTCTTTTATCCATCTATCGAGCCATAAATTGGCATACAGCTTTTGTTTACCAGTCCATCTAAAAAGCAAAAAGCAAAGGAGTCAAATGTTGTTGAATTTTAGGTTACTACTCCAGCTCCATAACAATTACATTCAGAGAACTTTTGAATGTTCTAATAAATCTTTGGGATGATGGCACGAAAAGATATTTGTATTGCCTACACGCACTCAAAATACTTTCTCTTCTATCTTCCCTTCAGGAAACAAAAACAAATTTGCGCTGCAGTAAATTAGACCTGCAGAAAGGCAGTTAGGAAATTACACAGTTGAATTCTCATCTGTTTTCAATACCAGTCTTAACAAAGACCAACATCTGCTCAGTAATCCTCGTTGTGCTTCGCTGATCTCAGGTTTTTAATGCATCACGCTGAATACCTGACTAGACCACAAAATGATGCCTTGAGAAGCTTCTATCACCCAAGTGCTCTATTCTTTATTTCTGTTATTGTCTCCGGTCTCCTCTCTTCTTCCCATTCCTTGATTTAGTCATGAATTGGCTTTTTTTTTTTAAAGGGGAAGTCCTCTGAGAGAATCAGAAAGCTTTTAACTTGATGAAAAGCTTCTTGTCCTGTTTTTGCTTTAGTTGTTTTTCCTTTCTCTTCGTATATATCTTCTGTGTCTGATGGCTGTCATCAGAACACCAACTGATGTTCATTGAACTCGGATTTTAAATGCCAACTAATCCATGGGCTTAGAGGTTAAAAGCCTTCTGACATTTATTGAATTTGCCACCAGAACAGACACTAGAAAGAGCTGAATGCTAAGCATTAGATGCACAACAAGCTGATAAAAGAATTACCCGTGGTTTTAGCTTCCACAAAGGGGTTAGTTCAGGACAGATGTGACTCTGTTATAGGGCTCTAACAGTTTGCGTAGTTATACTAAACCGCCACGTACACGGGTCATGGTCTGGTATATACAGCTGCGTGTAGAATTCATGGTATGCAAAAAGAGACATGTAATGTTCACACACAAGTTCCACCCGGAAACTTATAGCTGTATGCTGTTCAGCCACACTATTGGAAGATGAAATGGTGAGAAGATCCGCCTGTGTGTTCCCTCTCAGCTACAGTAGAGAAGGAGTTGTGTTACGTTTTAGACAAGGATGGTGTGTTGGTGTGTTGTCACTCCACTGTTGTCGTGTATTTGAATTATATCCAACATGCTAATGTAAATTCTGCGGCATCACCTAGATGTGCCAATGACCTGTACCATAAATATTTGGGGTGCTGGGAATGTTAAAATTATTTGTAACACTCCTCTTTATGCGCAAGTAAAACATTTTAATATTCAATTTTTTTTTATTTAAATTTTTTTATAAAAGAAGAGATGCTTATTAGTTATAGAACTGAATTCATGAAACGTTATAGATGTATAGTTGAGATCACAATGAAGGTTTGATTTGAAGATGGGTGTGGTCGAAGCAAGGGCGCCCGAAAGAGGGTTGTAGGAATTATGGAAGGGACCAAACTGACTCCTAAGCTGGGGTATGAACCGAACTGTGACTTTTGTGTAGTAGTACACTCCTCCTCTATGAATCCCCATCATGCACCTCTCCTTCATGTCAGTGTGTTATTAAAACCCCTTTTGAATCAAAATGTTTAAATCTATCACGTTGATGCCTGAGCTTTGTTTATTTTCAGGTGGAGCCAAATACAAAGCTGTTCCCAGCTGTGTTTGTACGTCCCACCGGTGCAAACCTCTTCCAGTTTGAATTTGTCAAGATCAAGGTTTGTCTCTTTTCAAATCTAATACTATACAAAGCTTTGATATATGTTGTGTAGTAGTGGATGTTGGTATTACCAAAACAAATACAATGTGTTAAAGAATTATAATCTTCCTCATTAATTAATACCATAGTATATCTAACCTAATTTTCAGTGAACAGCAAATTCTGTCATTTTTGATGCCCCACATCCTCTAAATAGTCACCTAATGGTCAACAGACCCCAATCTGTGACCCATATTAGATGTCATAAATTATTCATTTGTCTGGACCTGATATAGAGACAGTTAAAATTAAACTTAGATAGAGATGTGTCTGTGTGTGTGTGTGTGTATATGTATATATTTAGACACACACACACACACACAGATAGATATGATTTGATTTCTTCCTCAGGGTCTCTACTGAAGGATCCACAGATTTCAATCACTTTGAAGTGTTTTCAGAATCTAATATTTGTTCAACAAATTTCGATCCATTTTGTTATCCTTATTGCATCTAATCCTTCATATCATTCCATCTTCTCCTTTTGCTCCCAGGATGCAATGCCACTCTCATCTGCCATATTTAAGAGCGAGCACAGGAACCCGGTGCCTCAGTGCCCACCGCGACTGGATGTGCAAACCATTGTGGCCGTGCTGTGGAGCCGGATGCCGAACACCTTCCTCAACGTGGAAACTGCGCGGGTCAGCGAGAGGCACGGCTGGGTGGTGCAGTGTCTGGAGCCGCTGGAGATGTTGGCCGTGCATATACCTGAGGAGAACAGGTGTGCAGCAAGGATTTGATGTCGGCTTAGAACACGTACTGTAAACACTTTCACCTACCGTATGCGACTCGTTCACTCCTGCAATGTTATTTCGTGTTTACGTCATCTAGAAAAAAAAAAAACCTCAGCCATATTAGAGCCAAAGCAGGTGCTTTATTGTGTTTATAATTTTTATTAGCAAGAAGCACGGACCTCCTATACACATTACTAATGAAAATCAATTCAGTGAATACATTGATAATCACACTATTTATCACCATAGTAAAGATTAAAAGAATCTGCATCAGAGAAATGTTGTCATCAGTGCAAGCGTTGTCAATATTAAGACCACATTTCCCCCATATGCATAAAAAGAATTAAGTTTAAAGTTTTTCACTCATGATATGGTTATTTACTTTAGGTTCCCTGTTCAGGAGTTAATGTGTTAATGATTTAGAAATTATTGATTTTAATGCTTAAAGTTGAGAAAATTCAATTTTTGTCTATATGATATGCAGGTACAGTTAGAGGCACCCTATGTCAGTTTACCATGTGGGATTGTTTGTCACTTTGTAAACCTGCTCACCAGCAAAAATGAAGGTAAAAGTCAATGTCAGGTTCACTGTCATTTGGTGGTTCACCTTGCTGTATTTGCGTTTTTACGGCGCTGTGTATCTTGATCACTGCTGCTTACGGCTTGGCACCTAGTCGTGACTTTTTTATAAATCCCTGACATCTCCTGAGTGCTGTGGGGTAACACGCCTATAAATGTCCCGTACACAGCAAATAGGAGGAAACTAAGAAAGTAAGTCTATACAGTGTTGTTACATTATATATTAACAGTAAATTCTATGAAAAAGTAAACAGACCTTCTGCCAAGATTGTTTTGTCCACTAATAATGGAGTAATAAGTAATAAAAATGGAATGTCTGCTTTTATCTAATTGAGCAAATTAAACACCTGACCGATCAATAATCTTTGTCATAGTGTCGCAAAATTTATACTTAAATTGAAACCAATCCACCAAACAACATTGGCAGGCAAAGTTATTATGGTGTATGAGTGGTATATCATTTGCCATATTGAATGTCTAGTTTGCTGCCTCGTATATGCTGCTGGAGTGTAAATACCTGAAATGACAATATGCCTTTCCTGCTGTCTTCTAGGTGTTTGGACATCCTGGAGTTATCTGAGCATGAAGACCTGAGAAAATTTCATTACCACACACTGAAGCTGTACTGTGCCCTCTGTGCCCTGGGAAACACCCGAGTTGCTCACGCCCTCTGCAGCCACCTGGACCAATCACAGCTTCTCTACACCATCGACAACCAGTACCTCTCTGGCATGCTGAGAGAGGGCTTCTACAATGTCCTTATCAGGTGCCGTACTCTGTTTAAACACATCATATTCAGATAATTACTTTTTGAATCTAACTGATGATTTTGTTTTTGATTTATTTATTTTATTCACATTTACCTTGATGACATTATTTGTCTGCGTTTGAGCAATGGAAGAGTAGAAATTGTCATGTGGAAAATATAATAAATGCTGCTGTCAGTGATACAGAATGGAAGTCTACAGTGCTGCAAGTGTCAAAATTTAACCATCTCAACTTTGATGTGCAGAAGAAAAATTGGCAATATTTTACTCATCAGAGAATCTAATAATGAACAGTTATATTATTGTAACTTATTACAACATCAACTGCTGCATTATTTACTGATGGAGTGATGGAGCCACACACCAGAACACCACAAGCTACAGTGTAATCCGGTGTAATTGAGTCTGGTTTCCTCACATAATTTCAATCAATTTACGGCCGAACGACAGACACACATAATTGGGATAAATCATACATTGTGAATTTCACCTGCTACTTTGGAGACATCTTGCTTAACCTCCATTATTACTGAGAATGCAATTTTAAGTTAACATCCTTGCAGATGGGGAGTTTTGTTTGAAAACTATGATTATGGGTCACAAATAGTTTGAGAACTCAGCAGCTCAGCAGCTAGTCAGGTAATTGCTGACTCACTGGTATTGATCAACAACGCTGTCACCTCCCTCAGATTTATTATGGTAATTTTGTGCTGTGGAGCCGTACAAATCTTGCCAATTGCTCATTTATCCCACTAAGGGAGGGATATTTTTAAACCTAGACCTAGAATACTGAACGGTTATTTCCTGATAAGTATAATGGCCAGTGACTCCAGGTGTGCATGATGATTAAACTGATTCTTCTTCTCACTGCCAGCATCCATCTTGAAACAGCAAAGGAGGCTCGCCTAATGATGAACAACGAGTTCATCATCCCTGTGACGGACGAGACTCGCTCCATCAAGTTGTTCCCCGATGAGTCCAAGCGGCACTCACTGCCTGGTGTTGGCCTGAGCACCTCCCTCAAACCTCGGGTTAACTTCTCTGCCGTCGGCATCATCAGCTCAAAGCGGCATCAGTATCTTTACAGCCCCCAGATTCCTCTGGGTACCCTGAAAGAGAAAGCCATCAGCATGCTCACTGAGGCCGTGCAGGGCGGAGGCACACACATCCGAGACCCGGTAGGCGGCAGCGTGGAGTATCAGTTCGTCCCCATCCTGAAGCTGATTGGAACGCTGTTGATTATGGGAGTCCTAACCAGTGAGGAGGTGAGGCTGATTCTCCTCCTGATTGATCCCAATGTGTTCGGAGACCCCAAGGACGGTGAGGAAGCCAAGGGGGATGAGGTGGCCGTGGCGGGGGAAAAGGAGGAAGTGAGCAAGAACGAGGAGAAGGCCGTGGAGGCAGGAGAGGAGGAGACGAAGGAGAGTAAAGCACCGGTCAAAGGTCTGCTGGAGAAGTCGTTGCCCGAGTCTGTCAAACGCCAGGTGATGGAAATGATCGTAAAAAACATGCACACACGTGTATAGTTTGTTGTTTTTTAACAATATCTTTTATTCATGTTTTTCAGTTATAACAGATATTATATATAAATAAATATAGTCTTGGCAGCATATATGGTGAAATGGAAATGCAAGCCCAAAACAAATGGAAGAAACAAAAATCCCATTCAAGAAAACAAAACAAAACCAGAAAACAAAAACAAAGCAACAACAAATAGATATAAAAGAACAAAAAAAAAACAGATATAAAATAGATAATACAGTAGTTACAATGTACAGACATCTTGAAGATTGCATGTGCTACAACACTTCTGCATTCTTATTTTCAATTGCTCCGACCCCACTCACATACACACATATATAGTACATAAAACTAAGTCTCCCAATTAATATTCCACGGTTTTAATTGCATTTAAATTTTCCCCGTTGTATTTGCCTTTATCGGTTTTGGTACACTAATTCCTCATTTGTCAGCAATTCTGAGTTTTCATAAATTGTCTCTCACTGAGAAGTGACTCCATGAGTGCAAAGTAAGGCTGCGGTTGAATACTAATGTTTCTATCAATGAAGAAAAGTCCACAATGCTTGAGAAAAACTTGAGAAAAACAGCTTTAATCATTGCATTATGGAGATGGAGGCAGAACATCTCTTAGAAATGACAACAATGTGTGAGGTTTACTGATATGAAAACAATCTCATTGACAACCAAATCAAACAATACAGACACAGGGAACAAGAAACTTTTTCTCTAAATGTATTCTGGATTGCCATTCTTTCTAAATGAATGTCTTTGAATTGGTTCCCATCAGATGTGTGAGCTGCTGCACTACTTCTGTGACTGTGAGCTGAAGCACCGCATCGAGGCCATCGTCTCCTTCTCTGACAGCTTCGTGTCCAAACTGCAGTTCAACCAGAAGTTCCGTTACAATGAGCTGATGCAGGCGCTCAACATGTCCGCCGCCGTCACTGCCAAGAAGACTAAAGAGTTCCGTTCGCCCCCGCAAGAGCAGGTACAGCGTATGAGAAAATTGTTTAAATCCTGTTTGAGATGTTACTTATGTTCAGAGTGGTTTAAGGTATTACATTAGAACCAAAACCCCCAAATTGATCGCTCAAGCCTCGGTGGAACCTTTGACCTTGGTTGGATCAGAGTTAGATGCAGAGACTGGAGTACAGCGTTTGTAATTCTCTGAGAGCCTTTTAAGTTTTCAGATGTTTCCTAACTATATTTTCAGCTGGTATCCCCAAAGAGTAAATTGGACCATAAGTGAGGCTAAATTGAACTTAAAGATGTCTGTGCACTGAGAGTTAAATGACCGACATTTAAGAATGAAAAATTGTTATTAGTCCTAAAGGAGAAATTTGCATTTTACTGCATTACAGGTTAGGATGCATTGTGTGAAAACTGTGGAAACAGCATCAGTCCATTACTATGCCTTCACGATGGTGACAGTCCCATTTTTATTATATCTTAACAACGCCTTGACAGAATTTCACTCGGCCTCAACGATGAACTGACGAGAATTTGTTGGCCAAAGGTCAAATATCAAAGTACACAGTACAAGTACATTGTATATGTGATAAATTTGGTTTAATTAGTTATCTGATGCTGTAAAAAGGAGTTTTACTTCATCATTGACAGCAGTGTGTGCTGTTTGTGATTGGTCAAACAACAGACACTAGATACCACTGAGAGTGCTACAGTGCTGACTCTGGCTCCAAATGACTTCACTAGCTCAAGATGGCAGCAGCTATATCCATGATATCTCTGCTTCACTTTTGTACAGTGGGAGGACGTGGAGAAGCATTGCTTGACAGTTATTACAATCGGGACACACATAGAAGTAACTTAACTGCAACTTGACTTGTTGGCAGAGTCATGCAACCGTGGGTTGGTAATTCTAGTTTTACTGGTTAGCCTTCAAATTGTTTGCAAGGTTCAGTGCAGGTTTTTAAAAAGAAAACACCTAGCAGATTATTAAAGTGCTAGATTCTACAAAAAATACCTCTTTGACAAGGGTGTAGATGCTGTTTGGAATCTTAAATCAAACCAGCTGACAGAGCAGTCTGTGCCATCTGAACCTTTCAGACCAAAATAATCCCCACGAGGGTTTATTCGCTCTCACAACAGATGTTGGAGCAATCGTCTTTTTTCACTTTTAGAGGTCAGACTCAGGTTTCATTTGGCCATGCCATCAGGGTAGTGGTCAAACTGTGGGTAGACTGGACTGTGTAACCCACATTGTTTGTTTGGATCCACGTTAGTAATTCTAGTAACAGCTACTCATCGAAAGATCCACAATAAGGATCGAATTAAAATTATTAGCACAATGAATAAGCTAAAATTGGCTGATATGTTGGTCTGGCTCTATAATTATGTCATGTGTATACTTCAGTTTTAAAATACAAAAGCACAGAAGCGGTTTAAATATTTGTCAAGACCCTATGATTAAATTTTGGATATTGCTGCTAAGTGGCTCACTAGAGCACAAACTGAGGAGTATTCATGGATCTCAGTCCTCCCTCACACAGCATGCTTTCAGTGTTTTTCAGCCCAGTGTGTAATAACTGCGTCAGAACACTAAAGTCCCAGGGGCTCAGATCTTTGTACCTAATGAGAAGGCCCCTTTTTAACACCCATATCTCTTTCAACGTGTCTCAGAGCCAGTGCAGAGGAGGAGAGTGGTACAACATTATTCTTCCTGCCCATTAGCCAAAAAGAGTCACTTCTTTTCTGTTTGTGTTCAGATCACTTGCTTTTATGCCGAATAGAGTTATTGCATACAACACAACACTTAAAGTGGAAGCCAAAAGTTTGTATCTGCACTACTGCAAAGCTTTTTATGCTCACAAAAATTTAATTGCACTTCCTCTGAGCTGTAAAACCTTGCAGATAAGCACATGCCTTTAGCTCCACTCTGATCCCCGAAAAAATAAGTACCGTAGTGGTCAGCAGCAGGTGTATACTGTAGGCAACATTCTCAAGCTCCCTGTATGTTCCTCCCATGGTTTATTAAAAAGCCCTGCCAGAAATAGACATCAGAATAGCCTAAGCTGGACTCTGAATTTGCTTAGCCCAAGGAAGCAGCTCATGTATATTTAGTCTGTTAGCTTGTGACATGCAGCAAACACAGCAGTTTGTAGCTATTAAGAATAATTTGTCATTAAAGCTATGTTGAAGTCGCATCGTTGCAGAATTACTTTCAGGTTTTTAATTTTCACGTGTCACTATACTTGACACACTTGAGATACCTCAGACTTAGACAGATACTATCTGAACAGCCCATGTGAGCACTCAGCAGGGAGCTATGCAAGGTTCTTCTGTTGAGTTATGACTCAAAATAATAATGATGCCGTCCTCTCTGTACACCATCCTCCTTTTATGCATTCTTTCACACACTATACTATATACTCTATTCTCTTCCCCCAACTCTATGCTTCTAACCTCGTTGTTCTGTTATTCTCTTTCCTGCAGATCAACATCCTGTTGAATTTCAGTGCAGGGGAGGACTGTCCCTGTCCTGAAGAGATCCAGGAGGAACTCAACTCCTTCCATGAAGAATTGCGACTGCACTGTGGTAGAGTCAAACTACTCCCTCAATTCTTTGGCAGATATTGTTGATTTTACACAAAATGATTCATTTTGACCTTTGATTCAAAAAACAAACAAAAAAGAAAAACAACACAGCAGTTTTTGGGCGTTATAAGCACTCGTCGTACGCCTGTTGTGAAATGGAGACTACCAGTCACTTTAACCTTGGCCTGATCTGTGGCATCTTAAAGTGGAAATAGACTATTTTTTGCTTCAAGTTGATATTATGAATAAGGATGTCAACAGTTAACCATACTTGGTTAACTGCCTATTTTTGACTGGCTATGCATGTTGGTTTATTGGTTAAATACCCTAAAGTGTACTGCATTGCACATCAACCGAGTCTGGTGAAAGCTTGCTAGTGGCGCTGCTTATTTGGTGATCACTAGTGCTACCTCTTCAAAGTTAGTGGGTCGAATCATCACTCAGAGACCCCTCAGTTGACTGCGGCTTCAAGTTGAGCAGTTGTTCGTCTTTTTTTTTTTTTTTTGCTAGTCAGTGTGCTTCCGTTTTGGTCCCCAGATTTTGCTGCAGAGTTAGCACTTTTGACTTTCACACTATGCTTTGTTACCAGCAGCTGCATGCTTGATGCTGTTGTACAGAGGAGGAAGAGACTCTGCACCTTGGGTTCCGAGATAACATTATTTTCTCTTTCCTGCATAGAAGTGGTGAATTTAAAGCTCACAGCAACTTAATACAATGCAGTCTCTGGCTTTTGCTTGACATCTAGTAATGGTAGAAAATGTTGAATCGCATTCCGATCCACCGTTAGCTTGTTTACATGAATGCTGCTGTCACACTGACGTCCCGCTGGACCCATTCAAACTTTAAAACTTCTAATGGAATAAAAAGGAATTGTCGAATATTTGTATTAAACAGTCAAATCTGATTTGACTGACATAATTCTGTGTTGGGTACTGCCCTAATGATTACTGCTAGTGATGCTGTCCTTACCCAACAACGTTGCTGCTAAACATTGTGACCACCCTCCAGTCACCCCCAGGTTGCCCAAACCACTTGGATAGCGATCATTGGATAGCGCTTTGAAATGTGGGGCTAAAGCTCACTGAGCTCATGGAGTGCTGGACTAAAAGGAAAAGCCTCACATAATTTTGCATTTAGTATTTTTTTTTCCTTTAAAATTAAGCGGTTAGTTTCCGGTTAATTGAAAAGTTGTCTCTTTTCATTTTAACATACTACTTGCCTGTGTCCAGACCTTTGAATCAGTTTAGTCCACCAAGTTGACTGATGGGTCTGATATTGTGACATACAAATCAGCATTTTCACAGTTAAAATATAAAATGAACCAATGAGCATCAGAGGGCTAACGATTAGTCAGTCAGCGCCACACTTTGAACTAACACCCTCGTCACGCAGTGCCCAGAACCAATGAGGAGTAATTACAAAAATCGCAGATGGATGCTGCCAGGCTGCTCTAAGTTGACATGTCTCCTCAATCTTACTTGCTGTTGTGGTTTGTTTTGACTTTAATCTCCTCCACTTTTAAGGGCCTGCGAAAACCAGTATGTTGGTATGGCTACACATCAATTTGGACATGAAATGACTTTCACAGAGGTATCAGGTGGATATGTTGGTGAGGCTGAAATTGGTTAGGGTGAAGGCATTGTCAGACTGAGATGAAACAGAGTGTAACAAGTTCACAATTTTGTCTGATCTCAGGCAAACATTCTGCACTTTCAAAATGTTGAATTTCTGAGTGTCTGACTGAAATATATTTCCCCTTGCAGGAATTCCTGTGGAGGAGGAAGAAGAAGAGCAGGACACTTCAATAAAAGGCCGCCTCCTCGCTTTACTGTACAAGATCAAGGGTCCACCTCAGAAGACTGAGGAGGAACCCACAGAGAAGGAACAGGCTGCTCCAAGTGAGTAAATGTTTTTTTTGTGATGATATCTTATTTAGATGCACTGGTAAATGAAGAGTTTACAATCGATTGCAGCAAAATAATTAAAAAAGGAATCAGATGCAGACACCGATTAACCTCTGAAGTATTAAGTTATTTCAGAAATGGCAAACAAGTGGAAGAAGGCATTATACAAGATTTAAGTACACTCAACATTTAGCTTTACAAAGCAACAGTGAAAAATCACTATGAACTCATATTTGTAAACTCTATTCAACAGATATCAGAGGATACGTAGATTGAAATGCGTATATGATGATGCAAATAGCAATGAAAGGATACTTTTATCTATTCATCCTTTACAGGATGTTAGTGTTGTTGCATGCTACTGTATCAATACCTTTTCAATATCTAAAGGTTTACTGGAAAGGCAATAAGCCATAACATGCTTTAAAATATTTCTTTGATGTGTCTCATTGGCATTAAACATCACATTGGTATAGACAAAGCTTGAAGTAGATGCAGATTTATCAATCGTAAATTAAACACAACATAAGACACGTCCCAGCTATTAGATTAACAAGTTCTTTGCTTCAACCTGCCCTGAGTTAGTGGATTCAATATTCTTTTTCTGCTGCCCTTTGCTGAAAGCATGGTTATGTTCTGTTTCAAATAATGGGGAGACTAATGGACATTCGCTGCAGGACTGTGCTATAAATTTTAATGCCTTACTTCAACCTCCCACACCTAGCCTGCATTATTGAAAAGCTTCATAAGTGGACAGATGATGTGATTCAAGATGCTTCAGGCAGGCCTGCATCACCTTTTCCTCGTCATATCACTTTTTGCACACTTATTTGCACATTTTTTCTTTTTTATTGCTCTTTTTGGCTTTTTTTGTTCTCTGTACATACTGTACATATCTTGATTATTATTATTATTGTTATTTTATTTTATTCTGTTCTATTTTATTCTATGTTAAGTGCCTATTTTATTCAGTTGCTACTCTCTTATTTGCTGCTGTGACTAAACAATTGCTCTCACTGGATTAATATTAAGTATAAATATTTCTATTCTATGCAGTCTGAAGGTATGCATTAGATAACACAAGCAGCATGACGTTGCCCGAAGTTTTGATGAATGCCCCTGCGTCACGATCTGTAGCTCGCTGTCTGAAAATTTCAGTCTTTTTTACCATTGTTCTATTTACTGTTTGCTCGGTGCAACAGTGACATGTATATCTCATGGATAATTGCAATCAGACCAAGAAAATGGCAAATTGCACTCGGCTGCAAAACTTTGTGGGTGTGTTTTCGCTACAGTATCATTTGAGCAATATCTAGATCTGTGAATTTTCAGTGTTGGTGTGGTGAATAGCTAAATGATGCTGGTGACAGTTTCACTGATGGATAGATAACATTGGCTTGTGTGGGAGGCCGCTGCAGTGTCATCAATCAGTAAAGTAGCATCAGACTGTCATCTCAAACTAAATCTCAGCCAAGATCAAACAGTTGGCTGTAAATAAGTTGGTTATTTACAGACAACACTTAGCCTAATGACACCTGGGAATTCACCAGTTATTGTTCACCAGACATTTACATACGTATAGATGTCCCTAAAGGAGTACCTGCCTAATGTGGGCCATTACTCCACTTGAATGGTGGAAGCCTGGCGTAAAAATGATGGCAGTCAACCTTAATTTATTAAGTTAAAATAATGTTGGACATGTTTGTAAAAAAAAACCCAAACATTTATTTAACAAAAAAATTTGCATCAAAACTCATCAAAATCAGAATCCAAACACATCACACTGCACTGACATCTATAGGATTTTTTGTTTTCTGCTATCCCCCCAAGAGGGTGCAGCCTTGATGTTCCATTGAGCACCTGTATGTGCCTTTCTAGGCATAAATTCGCAGCTAGTTGGTGGAAAGAATGCCTGATAAGTACGTAAAGTTAGCAAGCACTAGCAGTTCACTTATTTATAAATGTCTGGGAAGTACATGTTTAATAACGTATAACCAATCACTATAAAGGCAGATGTATTTTAAACTACTTAAATGAAGTCATGGAAATGTGCTGAAATAATATTGAAAAGTTTTGAAAATTCATTGGTAAAAATGTGAGGGAACCCTGTTTGTAAATCGGACTTTGATACACGGCAGATAGCAGTTGCAAGTCATGTGCAAGTAGCTGCATCTCGTTCCTCGTAAATGTGTCCATCAGTGTTTGGTCTGTATTTAAAACACATCTTGGAGCAGATAAACGTTTTCTTTAATAGCACCATACCGACTGTGTGTGGTCATTTGCAGACTGGCTTGCAGACAGGGTAGTTTTTGGTGTTAGTGATGACTCCCAAGTGAGCCACTGTTTGAGACGATAGAGAGCAGATGTGAATCTGCAAGACAGTCACCTTCAGGGCAGCGAGCTCCCCACCTCTCTTTGTCTTTTTGTATCTGTCTCGTCTCTCATTAGGATTCTGCTCGAATCTGACCCTTTGTTTGCCACAGATGTTGGGCTGTTTGACTTAAACACTCAAAGTTCAGCGATAGCTTTGGAATAACAATGTTATCATTTGGAGAGGTACGGCGTTTGGCCACAGCTCCTTCATTTATCACTACAGTTCACTGAGTTCCTCTGTAGTTGTGCCCAGTTGTATTGTTTGTCTTGTCTGTGAGATTAAACTTTGATGAGACCTTAGATGACATTTCAAAAGATTCCCCAGACTTAAAAACCTTTTTCGAAAAATAAAACTCCCCTTCTTGGTCACAGTTTAATTTTCACCTGTCTCTATATATCTTTCTTGTATTTTGCGTTAAACAATAAATGCATGAGGTAGAGACATGTTGTTCCTTCTCTTTAATGAAAAACCTTTCTGAGGTGCTCAGGGAACAGAGCCCACAGCTGTTTCTCAACAGCCCTTGGAAACAATTTCAGACATTTTGTTCCAAGGAGTGAAAAGTTTGAAGGATATAAAAAGTCAATTATACCCTAACCTTTTATAAATCAACTTACTGCAGGAGAAAAAGGTTGGGAGTAGAAGTAGCTCTTTTAGAGGTTGCGGTTGGCTTTAAAAAAATCATTATCTTCCTATATTTTATAGATGAGGTTGGTTCAGTTATCATGTTTCCATCAACTGGTTTGGAGCAAATAAAATAGACTCAGCAAAGGGTTGTTTCATCAAAAGTTGGTACAGGCTCATGGCTACAATCCTCTGATAAACTGAGTAGAAAAAGTAGAAGCTGAGAACCAGAAACAAAACAAGGAGCAATGACCATCTAAGCTGTTTATAAGACAGATGCGAAGAGAGCTCTTTTGGAATTTGTTTCAATTGGGCAAGTTTTAATTGTTCTTCCATGTCAGCTAGAATTGGCCATGTTTCAAACTGTGAAAGACAAACTATGTTGTCAAGTAATCTCGGGGAAGATGCCGATAGCAGGAACAGCTCATCAGTCATGTGAGTGAAATGATTGCTACATCACTCAGCAATCCCCTTTAGTACGCCAGTTCCTTGCAAAAACCACCTCAAGCTAGCGTAAAACTTTTTCAAGCATAGAGGACGTTTCAGCAAATTCTGCAGTTTCCATACAGCTTTACTAATGTGAAAAATAAAAATACATTTATGAAAACAAGGCCAATTATGAGTAAATATAGTAAGTTTTGCATTGTATTGTTGGCAGAGGGGGAACAAGGGAGCAATACAAATAATTAGCATGTTAACACAAAGAGTGAAAGTTGAAGTTCTTGAGATTTATAGACTCAGTGTACATACAACATCCAAAATCCCATATCACCCCGTGTAAAAACCACCACAGTTATGAAGCTTCAGTTATCTTGCTACAGCTGAGACACCACGACAAATGCTAAAATGAATTTCTTTAATTTACAGTTTAATAGGCTGCTTTCTGAGAACTTTTTTCTTGGTTGTGGATTTTTCTAGCTGATTATTCAAAACTGGATCACAAAATTTATGACTTATTCTACCTCCTTTGCGCTGTAGTCGTACCTCGTGAGCTCCCTTATTGGACACTCTTCCCGTGTATGGTAAAAACATTTTAGCTTGTCCACCTTCCACACACGTCATGTCAGATTGTTCTGTCTGCTTGATACCAAAAGTGAAAATGTGATAATCACTGTGCTGCTGACGACCCTGTGGCTTATGATCAAATTGTACAAGTTTGATTTTGAGCAGCAAAAACAAGTATGATGCTTTAAACTCAATACTGAGAGTTCCAGGTGCTTCTCCTAAAAAGCAAAGTTACTTCTCACCTCTGAAAGGGTGATCACATGCACATTTACCAAATCATAGAACTGCAGCTGTAGATTTATTTAGGACTTCATCTAATTAATTGCACATAGTAATGAAGCGTTTGTGTTGCCTTTTGCTGAAATACCCTTAAAGCAAATACAGAGGCTCTACTAGAAAGCTTTAAAATAGTGAATAAATAAATGAAATGCATACATAGACATGTGCTGGCATTTTTGCTGAACTGTGGAATGAAAATATTTTTTTTCTTATTAGCTAAAATACTGTGAACCATTGTTTAAAGGTATAAAACTGCATTGGCACTGATGTAGCACATGGTGGGACCTGGGGCAGATATTACAGGATGAGCTAGCCTCAGCATTTTGTTTTCATACAGAAACAAATATATGTGTGGTTTCTGGACTCTGCATTCTATTAAGTATAATTCAGCTGGTGTGGTGTTGAGGAAAGAGGCTGTTGTTCCACACAGTAATTCCATATCC
This sequence comes from Plectropomus leopardus, assembly GCF_026936395.1. Taxonomy (NCBI): domain Eukaryota; kingdom Metazoa; phylum Chordata; class Actinopteri; order Perciformes; family Serranidae; genus Plectropomus; species Plectropomus leopardus. The sequence goes on along the minus strand of NC_142191.1, from coordinate 20,739,369 downwards.
ACATTTTTACCCTTTTACTGCCCTCTGAAATTGTGTTTTTCCTCATACATATAAATATAGACATGCTTTTGTGTGTATACTGTGTGTGTGACTGAGTGTGTGTCTGTAAGTTCCCTTGATTCATACTAGGAATGGACATCTTAAATAACTTCCATATTTTATTTTATTTATTTAACATCTAATTTAACAACTGCATTTTTTAGGTTTTTTTTTTAAATTTAACACCCAGATTTCAAATAACCTGTTAAACACATCAAATCAAGGTTAACATAAGTAGAACCAGAAGAACCAGCAAACTTTCTGTGGATGCCGTCGTTGTCCATAGTTGTACATAGGGTAGATGCATCACTGAAGGGAGAAAAAAAAGAGTACTGAACTCCACTGTGAGTACCTGATTACTCATGCCCATCCATAATTCATACATCGAATTAAATAGCAACTTAGACAGAGCCCTGACTTAACTTCAGTAAGCATAAACACAGTGGGACTGCAAGCCCAAAAGCATAACTTCATTTTGCATTGCATGTTATTTTAAGGCATTGAATAAGGCACAGAGAAACCAGAGTGGTAGTCTGCTGTCTGCTTTTGGCACAAAGCTCTGCTGGATTCTGGTTTGTTAGAAATGACAGGAAAATGCTGTTTATTCATGATTAAACAAATATTTAAGGTCAGTATCTCCAAATGACATTGAATGGTCAAATTCATTGCTGGCCAAGTCATCACACCACTAAACCATTCGCTTCTGTTAGAAAAGCTGCTCTAACTTAATTACCTTCTATACCATCATTCACTGTGTGGATGCTGAATTCTCACTTCTCCAGCCAACCTGAAGGAACTGATCTCCCAGACCATAACCAGCTGGGCTCAGGAGTCTCACATCCAGGACCCAGAGCTGGTCAGAGTGATGTTCAGCCTGCTAAGGAGGCAGTATGATGGCATTGGGGAGCTGCTCCGGGCCATGAAGAAATCCTACACCATCAGTGCTGCATCAGTGCAGGATGCCATTAACCTGTTGGCATCTCTGGGTCAAATCAGGTCCCTGCTGTCTGTCCGGATGGGCAAAGAGGAAGAGAAACTCATGATTGATGGACTTGGGTGAGAACATTTGTTGCAATAAACACAGTGACTTAAAATATGATGGTTTGTAATATGATTTCAACAATTGTTCCTTGTTGTACACATTTCCACTGTCAGGCAGTATTTCTTATGCGCGTGTTTATTAAAAAAGTTGTATTGTAATACATATTATAATCTTCACAAATCCCATTCTGGTGTTCACAGTGACATCATGAACAACAAGGTTTTCTACCAACATCCCAACCTGATGAGAGTGCTCGGCATGCATGAGACAGTCATGGAGGTCATGGTCAACGTGCTGGGAGGAGACAAATCACAGGTACGAAGGCATGACTGTATATTGACATTTTAATTCCTTCAGTCTTTCTGTTCAGTAAAACTCAGTGCTGTCGGGTTGTTTCTGTAAAGACAGCAAATACCTGACAAACCCTCTCAACTTGAGGTGAAAGTGAGTTTACATATGTTTTCTAGAATTTTTGACAGTCCTCATTTCGTTGTTTGCTCAGTTGCCGTGAAAGTGTTCAAAAATTTTGTTATTCTAAGCACCTCCCATTCATGCTGACTTAGGGTTCAAGCTTAAGGAAATACTAGTTTTAGCTGAACTGAATGAACCATTGCTGCAACACTACGCATCCAGCAAAATCAGTGAAACTTACAGTGCCTAAGTGGTGTGTATGTGCCTGGGAGATACGCTTTATAAACATAAATATTGCCCAGTCTTTTATTTATCTTTATCAAGCAAGGTGTAAAAAGCTCTTTAACACTGAAATGTCATATAGTGTCTACTTATTTTTATTGTAATTAAGCTACCAGTATACAAGAAATAACTTAATAACACCAACAACAATTTAATGAAATACAATGAAATGAATATTTCTTATCAGTTTCTAGTTGTCTTCCATAAGTAAGTTAGCTATGCTGTGTATCAGCTTTTTGATACTAGCAGGGCTTCCACCAGCTTCCACCAGTGTGAGCATTTATTTTGCCAGTACCAGCTATGCCGTTGCATAGTAACTTTATCCCTCACTGCAGCTGCCAGTATTGCCAACAACAAAGGCAGTGAAGAAGAAGGCAAGTAAACATTGATGTACACATTGCAGGATTTTAAAGTTTTTAAAAATCAGCTTTACAAATGTTCCATGATAAAGGACATACATTCAGCATATCTGTAACTGTAAGGCTTCAAGGAAATACCCAGTGTGTTTTCAAGACAACGTTACTCCTTTTAAATGGAGGAACCTAGTTTCAATTCATGTTCCTGAACAATAATATTTTAGTTAGTAAAGTTAGTAAAGTCCGATTGCCCCAGAACTACCACAGTGGGCTGTGCAGTATTGTACGCCACTGATTGGTAAAATTAAACAAACAAAAAATGTACAGTTTCAGTCAGATTTCTGTCATGTTAACCATTCTCAACATGTGAAGGGAATGCACACACTAATATGTGAATTAACATTTAGTTTCTGATCTATAGCAAGAGTTTTGTACCTGTGACTATTTGATTGAAAAGCCCAAACAGAGGCTAACCTATTAACATTAACAGGTTGTATACTGATCTGAGGAAAACAAATTGTATCCTAAGTAGGTGAAGTAAGCCAAGATCAACAACCTGATACTCAGAAAAACCTCAAGGGTAATGGAGAGGGCAGAGGAGGGCATGAGAGGGGTGAGAAGGAGGCCACTGAAGCCTGTCCTTCTTAGGCAGTGCTGACAGAAGCTGGAAGAGATGGATGTGATTTAATGCCCCGTCCAGTGCCAAGCATGAATTAAACCTCAGACAGAAAGACCTCAGGGGGACATTCAGGCTTTCACATCTGACTCAGGGAGTCTCATCGCAGAGTCTCAGACATAAATTCCAGACCAGTTTACTGCCACTTGATATGTGCACTTCACTTACTGTGGCCATATAAAGTGGCATTACCACAGCTTGTAAGTGTGTTTTACATACTGATTGTATGTCACAATTCCATAACATGTAATGAAGGTGGAAAATAAACACACTGCTAAAAAAAGTTTTCACAATAGTTAGGTCTTTTTGAATTCAACCCAGACTTTCATAAAATGTTGATTCCCAGTTGTGCACAGTGTTAGCGCAGAGGGAGAATCAGCACTCAGTAACTTCTCCCAAGGCTTAAACACATTAAAAAGATGAAATTGCTTTTGCTTTTAGAAACAGAAACATTTGGCATGATTGAAAGTTGAACAGTTGGGGTAACTTGTCTGATGATGAGTGTGATTTTCTGTGCAGTTCATTTTTGCAGAGTATAATTTACTGGAGATAATGTGTGGATTTCCCTCCCTCTGGTATCTACCTGATCCTTTGGCAATTTACTTTCATCTCAGGCGTGGACAAAAATTACTTCGCTTTTAGATTAATGCTCACACTGAACCTTAGAATGAACCCAAACTAGAATGAGGTTGATTCAGAGGTAATGGCATTGTATGCAAAAAGGGTTTGGAGGTGAAATGATTTCCCAGTTGTTGTGATATGAATAGAAAATACATTTTATTTATTGACTACACTTTTATCAGACGCAAGCATGTAAGAATCTGCATCCTCCAAACATATCAAAGAGATTTAAATCTGCCTCAACTGCTGCAACTGTTTATTTGGGGAAAGTTTAGATATCATCTCCGCAAATAATGTCTTGTCTCTCTTGACATTGTCAGGTTGTCTTAACCAGTATGTTGTGGAGAATATTTTAGAGCCTCAGATTCACTTAAAAACCTGAGGGTCTGAAACTCCAAACTAAAATGGGAGACAGAATCACGCCTGTGGATAGTCGAAGATGACTGGAATGATATGTGGGAAAGCAGGGCTGAGACTGCCAACTCAAGGTCCTTGAGAGACGTCTGTTGGAAGAACATAATAAAACATTTTATAACTCCAAAGATGAAATTTATTCAGAGCGGTTATAAGGGACAAGATGAATGCTGGGGGCAATGTGGTAAAAGAAATGGCTGATCATTTTCATATTCTTTGGGCTTGCCCCTTATATTTGTCATATTGGCAAGAGATTGCTACAGAAAAATGAAGATTTTTGAAGTTGATTGGGATTTTTGCCCAGATATAATGTGACAAAAGAGCAGACAAACTCATGTCTGGGGATGAATGTCCGTTAAAAGTATTCCTGGCTGTGAGCGAGAAAGCCATCACATGGAAATGACTGCAGCCATACTCTCCATCAAAGGATGACTATACTGTCAACAAAATAAAATGTATTGAGACTCTGAGCTTTTCCTTAAGACTGCTACATATACACTGATCAGCCACAATATTAAAAACACTGACAGTTGAAGGGAATAACATTGATCATCTCCTCACAATGCAATGTTCTTTAGGAAAACCTTCCATCATAGCCTTTATGTGTATACCACTCGACACACACCACCCGCCCAAACACAGCTGCAGACCAAGTACCTCCCCTCATGCTAATGGCACTTCTGATGGCAGTTGCCCGACAGCAGGACAATACATTAGCAAAAACTGCTCAGGAATGGTCTGAAGGGAGGTGAAAAGAGCTCAAGGTGTCAACTTGGCCTCCAAATTCCCTGGATTTCAATCTGACCGAGCATCCATGGGGCATGCCAGTACTCCAGAGCCAAGTCCGAGCCTCGGAGGGGCCTCTTTGGATCAGATTGGCTCTGACCTGTCAAGGCCTCTGGGGATGTCCTGTGGTGTCTGGAATCAGGGCATCGGTGGTAGATCCTTTGAGTCCTGTGGGTTGTGAGTTGGGATGCCGTCCCAAAGATCCCCCGTCAGACTCGAATCTGGGGAATTGAGAGGAAAGGTAGACTCTGAGCTCTTTGTCACGTTCCTTAGGTCATCCTGGCATTCATGTGGCATCCACATGAATGCATAAGTTTTCATGCAGAACATTTCATTGCATTCACTGTAATAAAATAATCATTATTATTCACTCCACTGGTTGGTGGTTTTAATATCTTGGCTGATCAATGTAGATGCTTGATGGATATTCAGGAATAATGTCTCACAGTGACAAAGGTAACGGGTCAAAATATCTGTGTGTCCTCATGGGCTACAGAGCCAATAATCAAAACACAACTCAAATGTCACCGACATCTGATATTAGAGAAATGTCACCAAATGCAACAAAAAACTGCGATTCTCCTCTCTTGCCAACAGAAATATAAAGCAGATAAATCCAGCAATCCTCTATTCCTCTCTAGCAGCAAGGCAACGGAGATGCTGCACAAAAGATTCCCCTCTATACTTCATTCTTCTCCATTGCTTATTTAGTCACTACTATAAAAATGAGTGTCCAGTTTGTTGCATGTTGGTGTAAATTAGCCCACTGCAAAAAAAAAATTCAAAAATAAAAAAAAAGGTGAAGAAAAAGAAACTGAGCATCTTCACATTTGTGTTTTCATTTTGTGTCCACAGGAGATTGCCTTCCCCAAGATGGTGGCCAGCTGTTGTCGTTTCTTGTGCTACTTCTGTCGTATCAGCCGCCAGAACCAGAAAGCCATGTTTGACCACCTGAGCTACCTGCTGGAGAACAGCAGTGTTGGGCTGGGTAAGTACTGGTAGAGTCAGAACATGATTCAGATTTAGATTCAGACAACTCTCTTTATTCCATAAGGGCAATTCAGTTTTACAGTCTCCTCAGACCAAACACAAACTCATAGACAGAGACAAGCAGCAAGCAGCAATCAGGAGAGCTATGTGAGAGAAATCAATACGATAGATGATCAAAAGATGTACACTGGCACCTCTTGTGGTCCTCTGCATACTGTCTGGCATGAGGACCAGACAAAGAATATAGGAAATGCAAACAAATAAGTTACTAAATATCAATGAGACATTCTAATGCGTTGCACATTATTTGACTACATTCACTGAACATATTGGTTTACTAGCCATGCGATAAGTTTCAGAACATGAGATGGTGTAGTCTGTTATCTTCTGACAGTTGCTTTGCAGCATTTTACAGTGTATAGAATCCCAAAAGAGGAAAAAAAGAGGTGTAAACATGAATAGAAAAATATAAATATGACAGATAAGCTGAAGGTACTGAAGTAAGAGATGGAAGCTTTTCAGAAACTGAAGATGAGGTGGTAAGAGAAAGTTAAAGGGTGCAGTGGAAGTGAGAAATATTGAAAGAAATTAAATGGATTCCTTGACATTTTGAATTTCTTCAAGTATTTATTACACAGTAGGAACAGAAAAGTGATGCAAAATTCTCACTGAAACCAGTAGGTGCCACTTGCTGGAAGGGTTTTTCATCTAATTGAAGTGCAGACACAAACTTATCGCCCACATTATGCCAGAGTATCAGTTAGAGAGTGAAAGGCCAAAGAGGGAGGCAGGAAAATGAGGGATGGGGTTATTTAGTCATGCAGGGCAGGACTGATGATTCACTGGGCTCCGGCTGCTGCCGCTGTAAACTAAATCTCCTGCCTGTGAAAGAGGAGACGTTCACATGATGCAGAGAGGACAGACAAATGCAAACACACACGTCATGCCTAACATGAAACATTTGATATGTGCTCACTCACAAATCACATTTGTCAATGTGAATGTGCTAGGACACATGCCTTGTGTTTTCTGTTTCTTTCGGGGCAAATTGCCCTAAATGATACCGTTTGCCTGTGTGAAGGACATAGTTATAATAATGAACCCATTACTGATTTTTTTTTATCTACATTGCCATGCAGCAGTGTGCACAATTATTTTCAGCATAGGTGCCCAATGGGAATGTAACCATTTTTGCAGTCAGGAAGTGTTTTTGCACATTGAGGCTTAGTTAGGGGATTCATTAACGTATAATTAACTATCTGCACAACATCATCAACAGTTTTTTTGTGACTGTTATCAGATTTTTGATTATTATAAAGTGCACAGATTAAAATATTAATGGTCATTGCATTAGATAGCAGACACAAAAACCTAAACTAAAAATGACAGTTAATCTATGAAGCATTCTATACATCGCGTTTATAGCCGTTATGCTTTCTAGAAATGTGCATTATGTTTGCAACTTAAATTGAGTGTCAAACATTACTGAGGTAATATTGAAGCGATAAATCAGTTTTTGTTCATGACACATTTTCCCAAAGATGTGAAGTGCTCTCTGTAAAGATGGGCCTCATTTAATTGCGTGTGCATAGAAATGTTCTTACTATGTGCTTAAAATAGGTGCACATGCAAAGTTACCGTCAGATTCATGACGTGTGCACTGGCAGATTTGGTTCTTATTGTGCGTATGTTGGTGAATTAAAATCATTCTAAATTGCAGGTACATTCCTGCTGCTTGTACTTTCAACTGGATGCACTTTTAATGCACTTTTAATATGTTGCACTTAGTTAGAAGGTGTGTGTTTACATTTTCTAAGAAAGCCCAACCTTTGTAATTTTTGTGTAGGCACAGACATTTGTTTGCAGTAGGGATGCATGAGAATATCGGCACGTCATCGGTATCATCAGATATTGGCTTGAAAATGAAATATCGCAATTGGCCAACATGCTGATTTCTGCCAATAGCACAAACTGATTTTTTTTTCTTAACTGACAAAGTGAACAGGTACAAAACCAAGATGAAGTATTTTTTTTATTTTGCAAAATGAAAGAATGAATTAATTCCACTACAGAAGAGACTTGATCACTAAAATTGGTTTAGGAAAAAAGTGGACATACCGATATTGGTATCAGCTATCGACCAAATGAATTGTTTGTATATCAGCATATCAGATACCAGCAAGCAATGCAATATCATGCATCCCTAGTTTGCAGAGTACAAACATGTTCAGGTAAGAAAATATTGATGAATCCTAGATTTGTGCATAAAACATTTGTTTGCATGGTTTAAGCACAGATTTGTGTGTAAGCACTATTTTCTGAATAAGGCCCAATATTTTTTGTGAGTGTGTGATGAATTTGTAAGAGTTTGACATTATATTTTGTTTCCTTTTAATAATTTATTTTTTTTAAGGTTTTGAAAAACATCTTTAAAAAACTGTTTCTAAAAATCATTGTCATGTGTAACCCAATCCTTTTACCTGCTACTCTGAACAGCAAGAGAATAAAGACTATCACAATAACATATGTAGATAGACTGCCCCCTGTTGTTTAATGCAGAAGAAATGTAAAGTTTGATTTGCTGGTAACACTTTGCCTGTGTTTGTGCGTATGTGTGTGTGTGCGTATATGTGTGTGTGTGTGTGTGTGTGTGTGTGTGTGTGTGTAGCCTCTGAAGCTATGCGGGGCTCCACTCCGCTGGATGTTGCAGCATCTTCAGTGATGGACAACAACGGCCTGGCTCTGGCCCTGGAGGAGCCTGATCTGGAAAAGGTCTGTTACTTAAGCCCAGGAGTTAAAACATGTTTCACTGCATCTTAAAAGGTTGGGGTTGAAATTTACTACAGTCAAACCATTATTAGTCCTGCATTATTAAGTGAACCAGTTTCAGGCTGTTTAGATTAGCAACCAGTGTTTAGTTTATTGCTCAGTGTGACCTCAAGGTATTTGTTGTTGTAACAGGTGAATCTGTCACATGATAGACTTGCTTTAGTGTTAAATACTTTTTCAAGCACTGTAATATTCTGAATTTGAATCAAATTACATGCAACATGCTGAGGTAAGAGAACTAGATATTATGGTAAGAGCACATTTATTTTTTAAGTTCACTAAAAGCATATAATGGGACAGTAATATCTACAATACACAAGGAGACTTTGAGAAGACTTTTCAAGGATTATTTCCCATCCTGCTCCTGGTTGAAAATATTACACCAAACTCCCTATAAGAAATATGAATGATTACAAGTTCCGTACATGTCCGTAAAAAAAACACATAACTCTGGAAACATGAGATTAAAGGTGTCATATTTTGATAGTATTCTTGTCAGTTCAGCATCAAAATAATCAAACATAAACTGTATTTGCATAAAAACTTACCAACAACTTCTTGTTGCTTCAAATCACTACCAGCCTCTGTTGGCCAGCAGTGCTATTTTAGTGGTAGGAGACCGTGGGATTAAGAGGCTAACCATTTAAATAATTAAAATTCTTCACTAAAATAAGTGCCAGTTGTTGCATCAGATTCATGCTGAATTTAACAGAATCCTGTTCACTCCACCAGGTTCTCCTACTTTTCCAAAGTACAAAAGAATTAAGACCTTTCACATTTTTGCACCTGCCCAGAGTCGCCTCCATGTTAACTGTCTTCCTGGTTTGCTGCTTCTTGTTTGGTGCTGGAGAGAGCACACCTATTATTCACCATTTGCTTGAGCCAAGACTAAAAACTTAGGACAGTTTCAGACATGTTTTATTTTGTTGGAACTGCAAGACATGAAAAAGATTGGCATTAGAAAACTGGGCCTGAGTTTTATGACCATGCTAGACCAAAAAATCAAGATCATCGGAGTGTTCACCGACTGAGGTAAAACTCAGTTTTATTTCGACATTGGATATTTGTGAAGGACAGTGTAATTGCTTGAAACTGGCTGGCATAAGATTAACTTAGTCCTGATGATGTTGTATCCTTTGAAATAAAAAATGATCTGTTTTTCTGTGATGTTAGACTGATGAAACATTTCAAAGTGCAAAATGATCAGTGGATTCCTTTTACATTAGTAACAGCTGAGATGATTTCTTATTACAACTCCTCGCTGCTGACGTTTTGTTGTGAAAGTAAGTCGGACAGAAATAGAAACCCCGTGCCACCCAAGTTTTCTCAGTGAAAAATGAAGTGCGATTTTGTGCCAGTTGAATAAGCTTGCTCAGCAAATGCTTTCAAGCTGTCACTGTTACTGACACTGACAGTCAAAAAGACAGAGTATGCCATTATAATACCCAGGAGTGAAACAGAAATGTGTGTGTTTGTGTCTATGTGTAGGTGGTGACATACCTGGCAGGCTGTGGTCTTCAGAGTTGCGCCATGCTGGTTGCTAAGGGTTACCCAGACCTCGGCTGGAACCCTATAGAGGGAGAGCGTTACCTGTCCTTCCTGAGGTTCGTCGTGTTCTGCAATGGTATGTTTTCTTTCATACTGAGCGCTTGGAGCAAATATGATAAATGTTTTTTTTTTCAAGATGATTTCAGGACTCTTTATTTACTAGTGGCACTTCAGAGTAATGTTATTCTGGAGGTCCATGATTTGACTGTATACAGATCTTCTTGTGACCATGACAGCTGATGGCGGCAACGTGCTGTAAAAGGTAGAGATGCCTCAATAGAGATGATACCAGGAAAACCACAATCCGATGTAAACCGTGTAGAATTTTAAGCTTTTAACAAGGTCTTGCAAATGTTTCATGAGGCAGAAAATGATTTCAACATTTTAATTAATCGACCGTATGTGAACACTTAGCAGTGGTATTGTTGGAATTTGACAACAAAAAAAAAGAAAAATCTGTCATGTTACTTCGTCTATCCTGATTTACCTTTGTTTATTGTTTGCTAGTGCTCTTGTTTATTTGTTTTTGTTTGGTCTTTTGGTGTTAGTCAATTCTTATTTATTTTAATTTATTGTTTTTTTTCTTCTGTCTGGTCTTCTTTTAGGATTGTTTTATCTATTAGATGTTTTTGTGCTGTCAAAAAGTTAGAAATTAATTAAACTTAAAGTCATGTAAATTAATTAAAACCGGGATAGTTTGGATTTTTTTAATTGGGGTTGTTTTGAGGTTCATAGTCAGTAGTAAAATTACTTCCCTTTTAATTTCGCATTTTTTCTGTACATGGACTCTAACCCTCTCTGTCCTTAACTAATGTCAAAAGCTTGACTGTTGGCAGTGGAAATGTTTTCCAGGATTAAAAAAATAAATAATCCCAGAGGAAGGCAATAAACTCAACTTGTAAGATTTCTGCCCTCTGGCAACCTCTTATTTGCCTTTTTGGGGATAACTTAAATCATCACCTGTAATCACTGCCCATTGCCCTTCTGTTTTTGCATTCCAGGTGAGAGCGTGGAGGAAAATGCCAACGTGGTGGTAAAGCTGCTGATCAGACGCCCAGAGTGTTTCGGCCCCGCCCTGAGAGGAGAGGGAGGTCAGGGTCTGCTGGCGGCCATGAAGGAGGCCATCAAGATCGCTGATGATCCTGCCCTGGACCTGCCCAAGACCCCTGATGGAGTCACTACTGGGTAGGAATCCACACCAGTTTCTTGCATAATTCTGTTCTAATCAGGGTTGAAAAGCCTTTGAATCAGTATTTAAATCATCACGAGACACTAAAAACCCACAGAGCAGTCACCAGTGATAAAGTCTCACATTATCTGTGACTTTGTGTGAATTGTTACACTTAATTGGATTTGCCAGTGTGTTTCTTATCTCAGCTAAACAGGCATTATTTCTAGTTATTGGACTTTAGAGCTATATCTGTTTGAATTTGATATATTGTTCATTCGCATCACTGTGAAAAGATCTGAGATTGCTTCTTTGTGTAAGCCTGCACAAAGGAACTGGAGGGAGGAGGAGTTTATTGCTTTCAATTTGAATGAGAAGTTTCTCATCGGATTGTATTGCTTGGGTATAAGGTCTCATACTAAAATAAGAAAATTCTGCAACATATCTTTTATTGAACTGGGTTAGTTAAGATGGTTTCCCACCAGACATATTTTACGACATTTAAGAATGCTTAATTTGATAATTAGTTTATCAACTGTGGTTTTACCAGAAAAAAAGTTAAGTAAACTTCTTAAAAGTTCTTCAGAGCACATCTACTCTTTCTCCTCCATACATATGCAAATGTGATTCCTTTCAATATATTGATTGCTAAATACTTCACTTACAAGCCTATTGCCAGTGTGAGTGCGCTGTAGGTTTAAAGTCTCCACACTACACTTGTATAGGATGAATATTGGATTGTGATTGACTTTCAAACTAGTTGTTAGGGCATAAAATCATTCTTGAACGTTGTGTACGACTTAAACTGAGAATCAAAGTGAGCACAGAGAAATATTCCCCTTCAGCAGATTAATGTGAAAACAATCTTTTAGAGTCACACTTTGCATATCAATTATTCAGCACAGCGAAGTTCAAACAAGAGAAGTGACAAGAAGCAAAACACATTTTTAAATATCCTTGTAATGGTAGACACAATGCAGAAAATCTCTCTTCCATTATCGATTACCTTGATTTCTTTCAAAAAATGGGAATATGGCAAAGAGCAACTTAAAAGAAAAAAATCACCCAAAATAAGCAAGAAATAAGTTTTAAAAAGTGCAAGAAAATTGCCTGAAAATTAGCAATAAATAAATAAAAAGGACAGTAAAAAAACAAAATTGAACAAGGAAATTTCCCTGAAAATGTGCTTAAAAATAATAATTCTGTAGCATACTTTTTAATGTATGATATTATAGTTAGAAATACAGTTAATCGACTTTTTTTATTTTTAAATTTTCGATTTTTAATATTTTTCAAAATCTGCTAATTTCTTGCAATTTGTGCAACATTTCTCGCCAAGATGCCTATTGCCTTTTCCCTGTTTTCGAAAGGATCCAAAACAATTTGCTTAGTGCTCAAGATACTTGTGAAAGGCATCTAAATGCAGTGCATTTAATTCTTGCGTTTTTGTTGTGTGTTGTGAACTAGTTACAGGAATCTTCCATGCATAACCTTCCAAATGTGTTTTCTGTAGCTGTAGATGTAACGTAGCGCTCTGTGTTGATGTGTGCCAACGTTTTATCATTACACATGTTTCTCCATTTTCTCCCCATGTTACTTCTCTCTTCATGCATGCCGGCTACATGGAATTATGTTTGAATACAGTTCAAATCTGACTTGTTTTCAAAAACTATGGCCAAGTTAGGAAAGAAAAAAATGTTATCATAGCTCCTCAAACAGTCATAAAAAAGTTTTCAAATTTTTTCCATGAAAATGTGTGGGAATCCTGAAAAGGACACGAGGATAACACGTAAAAGACATGACATAATATGGTCCACAGCACTGATTATACATGAACAACAACTGTTGTGTCCATGTAGCAGAGCTAGAGTCCAGCGGTCAGATGTAATAGTAAATAACTTAAAAGCCTTTAAGTGCGAGAGGGTGGTGCCGGTTCATTGGGTGCTGGTGGGGGGCTGGTGTGGATGACAGACCGGGTGGTAACAGACTAGAGTTTAAACTGGAGTTAAACCTTAACTTTAGCATGGAAACATCGTACAGAGATGTATGGTTAGAGGTGTAGGAGAAACAAATCTAGCAGCCTTGGCATTGATGGAAAGCTGTGAATTTAGCTGTGCAGAAAATGTTGGTGCCTTGCCTACTCACATCAGTATGCAAAGGCTGTTATACACTGGCTGCATTTTAATGGGTAAAGTTATTATTGCATGAAGTGAGGAGAGGGATTTGGAAGCTTGTCAAAATCAATATGTATAACACAATGGCCTTTGAGGAGATCATGTATTGTGCCAAAACATTGTTATAAATGTTCTCAAAATTGCCCAACTAATGCTTTTCTGGTGCCCATTTTTCCTGACAAACTGCATTGTACAATCTACGGATCCTGGTTTTCTAATTAGTAACAAGGTTTTCTTTATCCCAAAATATGTTTTCACAGTGATGTGTTGTCTGTTTGTTTCAGGTCTGGTGAGGAAGAAGGTGAAGTTATTCACATGGGCAACGCCATCATGTCCTTCTACTCTGCTCTTATCGACCTGCTGGGACGTTGTGCTCCAGAGATGCATGTGAGGAGCTTTTTCATCAATGCACACACTTACTTTCATGTTATTACTGTTTTCTATACAAAAACAGAGACTACTACAACAACCTGGATGAAGGAATTAGTGAGTTGAATATTTTCTGTGTTTCTTACAGCTCATCAATGCGGGTAAAGGTGAGGCGCTGCGTATCCGAGCCATCTTGCGCTCTCTGGTTCCCACGACAGACCTGGTGGGCATCATCAGCATCCCGCTCAAAATGCCTGTGCTCAATAAAGGTGAGCTGGTCTCGGCGGCTTTGTTTGCTACATTAAGTCATGCATGCCGATGTTGATGGTTGGTCTAAAAGCAGCCAAAAGTGATACAGAGAAGCATCCAGCGGTGGCATGTTAATGGTCTTTGGACTGGATTTAAGGTTGAAACTGGCATTATGGCCAGCAATCTCATTAAACATTTTAATTTAAACCAAATATACAAATATAAGCCACAATGTATGTAAAGAAGGATTCAGTTTTCTCATGCCACATTACTGCCTGCATTTTTTTTTTATTTGGCTGGTATATGCTGTGAGTCATGCTGCCAGATCACGACAACTCAAATAAATTTATATTTCTGCACTTTGAAAATCATCTCAGATCTGCACGCTGGGTGTATATCATGAAAATCATACCAGCCAGGCTTCATTCAGGAGTGCATATCTGTTCACTTCTACTATGGAAGAAAACTGTGCCCATGAAATGCTTCTAGCGCCTTGGCAGTTTGTGCTTTACTTCATAATTATATGTGTAGTTATCATCTTACCTAACAAAAAAATCCACCTCCTGCAGCAGTCACATCAGAAAATTAACTTCATATCCAATTTTCTTTGTGACATCCTCTAATAAGAAAGCAGAATGTCTCTTAAATGACTGAATATTTTTGCTTCTATTTTTTAATGAGAATTAAAAAAATGTTTTTGCTTTAATAACTTTCCACAGCTTATTATGCCTGGTAATATTTTTTTACCTTAAATACTCCTCTGACACCTATTCACACTGTTAATGAGCAAAGGATGAACCCTCTGTCTTTCAGTACTGCATGTAAAGATCTGCTTTTGTTAGTGAAAGGACAAATTTGTGGACCCCATTTGCCATTTTTTTGTGCCACAAGAGACTGCGAGAGCAACAGTTTTTGAAATTGGTCCATTATTGACTGAGACTGAAAGCGGTGAGACAGGCACTAACCATTTGAGGCATGTTTGCACCATCAATTCATGTCCATTAAAAGTGCTGGGAGTTTTTTGCCACTGACTGGCTCAGATTATTATTTTTTATGTCTGACACCATTACGTATGTATGATCCCTACAGAGGTCAACCTTAATTAAACCTTAATGATTTATATCCTTTTTGTTTGGACAGAAACAGCCCTGAATTTGCCACTGCAAAACCCACCAGGCTCAGCTTGAATATAGAGTAATTTTATCATCATAAGATATGCTTCATTCAAAGTCAATGAGTTGCCCTTTTGAATGTTACAGCAACCCCCAACTCTGGTTGAAATAAACTGCTAATTTACCCAATTCGATGTGAAAATATGCCAGTATTTATTAATATACAGTACTTGCCCTTAAAATACCCTTTTAATAGTCAGGTATACCAGGATAAGTCTCAGATGAAAAAGAAATATCAAATTCAGTGTTTAGAAATGACACATTAAACTGTAATTCCCCCCCTTAAAATGTGTTTGACCTTCAGATGGCACAGTGACAGAACCCGACATGTCAGCCTGTTTCTGTCCGGACCACAAGGCCTCCATGGTGCTCTTCCTGGAGAGAGTGTACGGCATCGAGGACCAGAGTTTCTTGCTCCAGATGTTGGAGGTCGGCTTCCTACCTGACCTCCAAGCCTCTGCATCTCTGGACACAGTGAGTGAGAAAAAAAAAACAAAAAAAACTTTTACTTCCTATCCCTTCACCTTCATGCTCGTGATTTGTCACCCAGTAGCTATCAAAACATTTGTTTGAGTACTTTTTAGTCTTTTAGCCTGTAGTTTTACAAAGTAAAAATGCTTGCTGCCAGCAGGTTTGATAAGAATCTCCGTCTTCTTTTTCTCTTTTATTACATTTATAACTCAAATAGTGTTTTTGTCATCTTAAATCTTAAATAATTTCAGTAGAAACAGTTTAGTCTGGATTTCCTGTTTGCTCACTAGATGTGTAACAGAGGCAGAAAATCTCAACAAACATGAACACAGATTGCTCAGAACAAAGCCTTGTCATGGCTACCTTTAAGCTGTCAGAAATATTAACCTAATTATTGGTAAAAATCATCTGGTTAGAAATGTTAAAACATCTGCTCATCCTTATATGATCAGTATTCACTCTTATTTGACTTATACTATAATAACTCCTACTGTGGCAATGTGTGAATCAACACCGAACCACTGTGAACATTACACCATTCTCTGGGAAAATTAATCACCATTCACATATCAGCCAAATTCTTTAAAAAACAGATTATCTTTTCAACAGACTTTCTATTCAGTCAGTGCCCTTTTCAAACCTCCAGTCCCAACTGTGACATCAGGGAAAATTAAGTCTTTTCATCTCCACTTTAACCTCACTTTTCTCCTGCCCGAGAACCACATATTTCTTTTTGCTGTTGCCGGGAGCCTTTTTTCACACCCAGCCAATAATCTTGACATGTGGAGAGATGTGTGGTTTGTCTCTCTATCCTTCACCCTATATATATTGTTCTCTGTTTCACAGGAGGTGTTGAGCACCACTGAGACGGCTTTGGCCATGAACAGATACATCGGTTCGGCCCTGCTGCCTCTGCTTACTCGCTGCGCTGCTCTCTTTAGCAGCACAGAGCATTACGCACAGCTGATTGACTCCACGCTGCAGACTATCTACAGGCTGTCCAAAGGACGCTCTCTCACCAAGGCACAAAGGGACGCCATCGAGGAGTGTCTGCTGGCTATCTGCAGGTAAGGAATGTCAAGCTTTGTTAAGACTGAGCTATTATCCTTCAAACTATTCTACTGCCAACCTTTTGTTCTCAGGGTTTAGTGCAAACATATGGAGCAGCCCTCTCTGCCACTTTAAAGAGCATGTAGACTGTTCACGTTAAATCACAAACTGCAGGAAACAATCACATTAAGTGTACTAGATTAAATGACACTATTACTTTAGGGGGAATTAAACTGAGCTTTTGATTACTTTTAAATTCAAATTATACATGATTGTATGATTACACAATCTCATTTTCCAGGCCCGGACAAGTCATGGAACTTTGTTGAGTATGATGTGATTAATTTTGACTGTAATCTTCAGGTGTTACCCTTAATCCATCCATCCGTTCCTTGACTACCACTGGACTGAGGAAACAATGAAAAATTCTCGCATTGCAGTAAAACAGAGGCAACATTCATTTTTGCATAACAACGCTATCATCAAGCTGTTAGCTAGCTGGCAAGCCAACAAAACAAAATGCAGGTGAAATTCCCTGTTAGGGTGTAACGGCATTTTTCTGGTTTGTTATTCATAACATATACATAGTGGTCTTGTGTGTGATATCAAGACACAGAGCTCTACATCTATGTCAAGATTTTTGATGTTCTATACATGACCATAGAAAAGGTAGTCTTAAGCATCTAGTGACTTGTAATTATGCTTGTAATTTGTCGCTGATATATATGCAAAGCTTCTCTGTCTAATACCTCTACATACAATTAATGTGAATATTGGGCCACTTGCTACTATCTTCTACGCACTCACTTCTAGCACATAGACCTGGAAGTCGGTCATTGTTTCTCAGAGTCAGTTTCTTTCGTTGAAATTCCCAATCTTTGGTGGGTAATGTTCTTGCATAGCGTGACAAGTTATTGCACTTAATGTTGTGGTACTACACGCACACCGTTAACATCCATCATCATTGTTTACAAACTGTAAAAGTCTACACTGCTGTGCTATATGAATGATTGACATATTGTCCAACTTAGTGCCAAATTAAGCATCAGCAACAGCCGACTTAGCATTACAGAATGATCACACTGATACTTGAGGATTTTAGCCACATAACGTTGGCAGCCATTTTCGATCTCTGAGGGAGTTTGAACTCGACTGACCCTGAATCCCTCAGCGTGTCTTTACAGTCTGTGTCTGCTACATACTTAAGGTCACAATACACAATGTTTTCCTTCACACAGAGGAATCTTTTCACCTAAATTTCCAAAATGCTATTGGATATGAGTACATGGTATACTAGTGTTTCTGTGTATTCCACATATGAAATTTTTATCAATAAGTTGGGTGCATGTGTATATTTGATATTGAATCTACAGTTATTGTACTCACTTCCTCTAAAAACTAAGAAATCATGATAGCTTCTACTCTGTCTCTGTATGTTTAAATGATATAATTGTTATTTTTCATAGACACCTGCGTCCCTCCATGATGCAGCAGCTGCTCAGAAGGTTGGTGTTTGACGTTCCTATGCTCACCGAATACTGCAAGATACCCATCCGGGTAAGGGATAGAGTTTCTTGTCACTTCTGTGCTTGATTTATTGGTTGAAATAGTTGCTGCATGTTGCTGCATGTTGCTGCATGTTGTACAGCCACACATATGATTGTCTCCTCCTCCAAGGATTTCGTAAATGTTTGTATGAAGTCAGTTGACATTGGGTATCACATACTTTACTATCTACATGTAATACAATGTGAAACAGTAAAAACCTTACTCTCTGGCCATAGATGTGAAAGAATATTCAATATGCTTGAACTAAGTTGTTTCTTTTCTTGTATCTCTGATCTCTAGCTGCTGACCAACCACTATGAGCAGAACTGGAAGTACTACTGCCTGCCCTCTGGGATGGGCAGCTATGGCACAGCCTCCGAGGAGGAGCTCCTCCTAACCAAGAAACTCTTCTGGGGAATCTTTGACTCTATTTCTCAGAAGGTACAACCAGAAACCGTGTTGTATAGAACAGTCACTGAGATAAGCTGACAGTACATCCACAGACCAAGAAATGATTTATGAATTCAGAAAGCTGTATTACCTTTCTGTATGTACTTTATCTTTCTCCCTCTTGCTCATTTTCTGTCTCTGAGAATAAATCAGAAGTATTGAGAGGCAAGGCAATATTTTCCTTGAATCCCTCTCTGTCGCATAACAAAATGTTTAGTAGTCTAGTGTTGTTTGCTCTCATACAGATTTCATCTGCTGTTTTTTTCTTTCTATTCTGTTTTTGGAAAAATCTTGCATTTTCAGCACCTGAGTGTGGCTCTCGTGAGAGAAAAGTTCTCGGTAGTCAGAGTTGGTGAAATGAAAGCTCAACGAAGTGCTTGTGAGCAGTGCAGCTGAGGCGAAGCCAAAACAGATGAATCATTTATCAGTCTGTGACGAGACATCGCTTGGTGCAGATTTTTCCAGCTCTCTTTCATTCTCCCCCCTCCTCTTTTTCTTTCTCTGGCTCTGCTCTGCTCACTGCGTCCATCTAAAAGCTAAGCAGACATGTCCTCATTCTGCTTTATCTGTCTCGTCTGTAGAAGTATGATCCCGAGCTTTTCAAAATGACCATGTCATGCCTGTGTGCCATTGCTGGGGCCTTGCCTCCAGACTTCGTGGATGCCACTCTTGGAGCAACGCTGGAGAAAGAGGCGTCAGTAGATGCACAGGGCAACTTTGATCCCAAACCTATCAACACTGCCAAGTGAGTGGTCAGAAAATGCATTTACTCACTTACATACTTACTTAATGACTTTTTGTTTGTTTTAGAGTCAAGGAAATCAAAAGGCACATAATTAAAATTAATCTAATATCTGCAACTGATTTTTGCAAATATTAGCCTTGTCCATTCAATTAAAATCTGTGTGTATCCCTGGAGTGTTTGTCTAAAAATCAAAACAAAGTTTTTACCTGCTCAATATACATGTAGAATTGACTTTGAAGTAATAATTAATATTTAAACATTATCTCCAATCTCTAGTATCTCCCTTCCTGAAAAACTTGAGTACATTGCCAACAAATATGCAGAGCATTCCCATGACAAGTGGTCCTCAGAGAAGGTCAGTTGCCTGTTCATGCGGTCTCAGTGTCTTCTTCCCTTATGCTAACAATTTATGTACACAATCTCTCATATAGGATAGAAAATGAATCTTTTATTTATTTGTATTTGTCCTTGTCTGGTACAGTGGCATGCCTACCAGAATTCAGAGTATGAAAACATTTATGCTTTTTGTGTTCCTGAAATGCAATATACCACACAGCCTACTTTTAACTGTTGTTGCAGGTGTCCGCAGGTTGGAAACATGGAGATAGCCTGGATGAGCAGGCCAAAACTCATCCACTGCTGAAGTCTTACAAAGCACTGAGTGAGAAGGTACTTGAACATTGATACAAGGGCTGCTCGGAGAAGCATTCTTTAACTGCTGGTTGTGTTCAATCATAAGTTCGATATATTTGGTTAATGAAAATAAATGTCTTGATCAGCTCTTACAGGTAGATGGGTTTTAGTTGGTAGTAGAACCTTGAGTTTTAGTTGCAAGAAGAAATGCCGTTGTGAAGACAGAAATAATGATGGAAATAATGGTTGCATTAATGGGAGGAGACAGTATTGCAACATTTTTTGGAGCACAAATTAATGTTTGCCAACTTGAAAACTTGATTGTCAAGAAAGGAAACTGGTAACATATAAATAACCATGGTTTTGTAAAACTAGCAAAGGCAATTTAAATGTATTTATTGCTGACAATTTAAAACAAGTTAGGGCTGAAAAGATCATTCATCCAACCAAAGTGAACCTCTTTTACATAAAAAGGAAAATAACCCAGTAATTATCATCCTTATTAATGATTTTTTCACGACCTGATTAGATGTGTTTGTCTGACTTATGTAAACATTATTACTTGTGTTGAACTGACACATCTGGTGAAAACACAGTCTGCCATAAGGTTTAATCTCAAAAAGTGACTGTCAAGACTTTTATGTGTTTAACATATAGGAAAGAGAAACATACCGTTGGCCAGTAAAGGAGTCACTGAAGAGCATGCTGGCTATGGGCTGGAACATTGAGAGGACCAAGGAGGGAGAAGCCATGTTCCAACAGCGAGAGAGTGAAAAACAAAAAAAGATCTCAGAGTCTCAGGTAACACCTTGATAGTTTTCATTATCATTCATTTCACTTTTTGTTTTTAAAACTTTTATTCCTCCTCTGTGTTAAGCTGCCTCGGCTTTTTTTGTTGCGTTAGTGCACTTAGCTTAGCAGAGATAATTTATTGTAGGGCTCCACTGAAAAATTAAATGGGTGGGCCACTCCCTTGCCCTGCAAGAATAATGCACACAAAGCAACAAAGCTAATGACTTGTATCACTTAAACATCTTGCTTCATTTATCATCATTTATTTATTTTTTTTTTTACATGTTTATTTTTGGCAGGATATATGTTCACTGCTGAATTTGCTAATGTTGTATCTTGTTGCCCGAGAAGTTTCTTTTCCAGTGTGTTTGTTGCAGAAATTATAATATGTTGATATCTGTCCAACAATATCTCTTTGTCTTGTAGATAAATGGGTTCAGTCCTGCTCCAATGGATTTGCACAATGTCACTTTGTCTAGAGAGTTACAGGTTTGTTTGTGTTCATTTTTGTATTATTGTTGTCATAATAATGATATTGTCATTTATCTAATACTTTGGCACATATTCTCTAATCTCAGTGTGAGACCACAGTTTTCAGATTTGATGAGATGTGCATTTTTGCTGCGTTTACAGGGCATGGTGGAGGTGGTTGCAGAAAACTACCACAACATCTGGGCCAAGAAGAAGAAAACTGAACTCGTTAGCAAAGGTGTGCACATGTTAAGATTAAATAGACACTTAAGCTGCAGTAATTCTGACAAGTAATTTTGTGTAAAATGCTTTTGAAATGATTAATTAATTTTATTTGATTTAACTCACCTAGGAGGAGGGGCCCACCCGCTGCTGGTTCCCTATGACACCCTGACTGCTAAGGAGAAATACAGAGACAGAGAGAAGGCCCAGGAGCTCTTCAAGTTTCTGCAGATCAGTGGCTATGCCATCATAAGGTTAACCTCCTCCTCTCTACTTCATTGTTATTGAAGAAAGAAGTCAAAAAGAATAAACATTATGTGACAAAAAGTGGCTTTAAAAGTTCACTGCTGTATACTTTTGGAAAATGTAACCGTTTTATCTTTGTAATCACACTGTGTCTTCAAATTTGCAGTGATTTCACCTGACTATCAGCCTCTGTTTAAATCCTAATTGACCAAACCAAAGTCTTGCCCCCTTTAGTTACTGTTGCCAGGTTAAACAAGCTTGACAAAAGGAAACTTGCCGATGATGGTTGAGCCGGCTACAACAGTGTTTATTTGAGAGTTTCTGGGCATCAGGCAGTATAGCTTCCAAGAGCCAATAGCAAGGCCTACAGTGTGCGATGGAAGGATATATTCATGGATACTAGATGTGGATACAAGGTTTCCCTAGCTAGTGTTTTGCTAACATTAGCTAACTTAAGATGTGGTTATATACTACATGATGTTTCCTTGAAGACTGGAATATATACATAGCATATCTGGAGTTAAGTACAACAGGAAAAGGGAAGATTGACTCGGGTTCAGGCTTACTCAACTGTTATTGGAGCACAGAGTGAAAAAGGGCTGGACTTCAGAGGGGTCGGTTATCACTGCGATGATTACAGACCATTTTGCCTGATATCTACTTTTCTTCTTGGTGATGTGATGGGAAGAAATAATCTGTTATCTAAAGAGTAGTCATTAGTGATTCTTTAATCTGACAGAGGTCTAAAGGACATGGAGCAGGACTCATCATCCATGGAGAAGCGTTTTGCCTACAAGTTCCTCAAAAGGCTCCTGAAGTATGTTGACTCTGCACAGGAGTTCATCGCTCATCTTGGTGAGTGTGTAGCATTTTAAACAGGGGTACCCTGAGCACTCAGCAGGGGTGTGTCTAGAGGGTGGCTAGGGGTGGCACCGTGCCACCCCTGAACCCAGGTGCCACCCAATTATGATTGGCTATCTGCCTGGTCGGTTTTACCTGTTTTAACGGTTTAGCTGTTTTAAACCTGAGAGGCAGTAATGTGCAAGAATAGTGTGTAGTCAGACCAGTTTTACAGACAAAAAAGTGATACAACTGGTAAAAAAAATTGGATGCATAGGCTTATTTATTTACAGTTTTTGGACCTTTAATTTCATTGGCACTTTATATTTGCTATTTTACTATTTACTAGGAGTTTCTTGTGTGAAAGCTTTATTTTACATTCGTATGATGTCACTGGTAGGTCTATTAATCTTTTAAACTCAACTGGAAACATGAAGATGCTGCATTGTCGTAATTAAAGTAGGTATTGGTAGTGGAGACAAAAAATGGTAAATTAAAGCTGTGCTGACGCCTGTGCCTGCAACAGCACTCATATTCATCCCACCCCTGCATAATCAGTGCCTCACTTTGGCCACCTCAGTAAAAATAGTCTGGACATGCCGCTTGCACTAAGAGGTGCTTTACAGAGATTTAGAGCTCTTCTGTGTCGCTGACCTAGCAACTCAACTTTGTTGTTAATCCAGAGGCTATGGCCACAAGTGGGAAGACGGACAAGTCACCTCATGACCAGGAGATCAAGTTCTTTGCCAAGGTCTGAACCACTGATATATTATTGAATGTAAGTTTTGTCTTTTATTTAGGTTTTATTCTCATACCTGCAATTTTCCTCCCCAGGTGTTGCTTCCTGTGACAGATCAAACTTTAAAGAACCACTGTCTCTACTTCCTGTCCACACCCAGCAAGAATCTGAGCAGCTGTGGCTGTGCTTCAAACAAAGAGAAGGAGATGGTCACCAGGTACCTTTTAGAAGCAATATATAATCAGTTTAGTCAGTATTTCTATTGTCAGGTTTTTGCTGTCCACAGGTTTTTTGGCCCTTAAGTCCTCCCTTTTATCTCAGTGAGAAGAGTGCAGAATTTCTCTTTCACATTATCATCAGACCTTCTCTTATTTTTCCTGCTGACTATACTTTTTTCCCAGCTCTTCTTTGTTCTCTCTGTAGCTTTTTGTTCAATTCTGTTCTTACCGTCTTTCTTTTCCAGCCTGTTCTGTAAGCTGGCAGCTCTTGTCAGACACAGGATTTCTCTCTTTGGTAAGGTTGGCATTGCCCCTGTCTGTATCCTCATGTGCCTCTTTGCTTTTATTCTCTTTTCACATCTACTGTAAATGTTTCTCTCGCAGGAAGTGACTCTGCAATCATGGTGAGCTGTCTGCACATCCTCACTCACTGCCTTGACACCAGGTAAGAGCACACTGTGTCTGTGTAAGTAGACAATGTAAACTCATCTCCTGCATGCACAACAGCCCTTGTGTTCTCCCGCCCTCCCTCAGAACGGTGATGAAGTCTGGCTCAGAGCTGGTCAAAGCTGGGTTTAAAACTTTCTTTGAGAACGCAGCAGAGGACCTAGAGAAGCTGCTGGAGATGCTAAAACTGGGAAAGTTCATGCAGTCACGTGCCCAGATGAAGAGCGTCACACAGAGCATCAACTATGTGACTGTGGCGCTGCTGCCCATCCTCACTGCCCTGTTTGAGCACATCAGAACATATGGGTTTGGAGTGGACCTGCTGTGTGAGTTTGTGTTTTCCATACCCACGATTTTTATATATTTTCTTTAAAAAAAACAACTTTATTTGTATTGCTTTTTGAATTAAAAAGCAAATATGAAAAGAAGATAAAAACAAAAACAAATAAACAAAAATAAATAGATAAAATAATTGAACTGACTTGGTCACCACGGAAAATACACGAGTTCAGTCATATTGAGCCTGTGCTTACTGTATGTTAAGGATTTTTTTTCTCAAATTTCACAAAATAAATTGAGGGTTTAGGGTTCAGTCATTTTTAAGAAAAATAAAGCCAAACTTCTCTGATTCCAGCTTCCTAAATGTGAATAATATATATATATATATTACTTCTCTATGACAGTAAACTGAATGTCTTTGGGTTGTGGACAAAACAAGATATTTAAGGTTGTCATCTTGGCTTTTGGAAAACAGTGATTGGCATCTTTCACCATTTTTGGAAATTTTACAGATCAAACAATTAAATGAGAAATTAATTGACAGAAAAAATAATCTTTACTTACAGCCTTAGCCACGCTGCATAGTTTGCTCCAGGAATAAAAAATGAAGAAAAAAAATTAAATGCAATAAAATAAGATAACAAAAGAGATGGGGTGTTATTAAGGACACTTCAAGTCCATTACATAATCCTCATCTGGAATTTAATAGAAACACCCAGTTTTTATATGCTGATTATGCATTCAGTTCCTAAATTTCCACAATAGAAATTTGTTAAATGACAAGAATTCACTTCAAGTTTTCTTTCTCCTCCTGTCCTTTTTAAGTCTTTCCATATTTACAAGTTTAATGAGCGCTTGATGTTTGTTTGTTTGTTTCAGTGGATGATCTGCAGCTATCCTGCTACAGAATCCTGACCTGTTTGTACTCTCTGGGTACAGGGAAGAACATCTTTGTGGAGAGGTAAGAAGCCGAACATTTTTCAAACCTTGCAGCAGAATGTAATATGGCTTTTGGTTCTGCACATGAGCAGCACTGTATATTTGACTATTAAGTTTAAGACTCCTTGGTAATGATTAATGCTTGCTATAATTTCTATAATCTGCGAAAATTGATAACAAAGAACTGTGAAATAGAAATGTATAAACCACATTAAGCTTGTCACTGTAAATTAAGATATGGCTGTTAAGCTTCTTGATGAACTCATATTTGTGTGAAATGTCCTCAGGAATTTGAGGAGGATTTATGGTACCTTATGCTCTCTTAATTAAATGTTTTTTACTGTGATCTGTAAGCCACAATTTGTGTGATACAATATGTGCTACAAAATGAAGACAAAGGTTTTGACTTTGGCCAGACAAGACAATGATCATATTTTATGAGAATCTATCAAAGGAAAAAAAAGATGTCATGGCCCAGTGAGAGGACACAACAGAAACACTTTGTGCTGTGAAAAGTCTTTCATTAAAACCACGACTCTGTGGCAGTATTCCCCGACTGGCTGTTATATTGCAATAAAACCTCCCCAAACTAGAAGTTTCTCACCTTGAGCCAACTCAAACTATAAAACAATCAGCGATTAAGTTTGACCACAACCTTACCTTAGCTGTCAGGTCTAAATTAATCCTGATACCATGTGGTGCTCTGTGATGTCTCTGTGCACTGAGAGTCCACTGGTGGAGGATGATTGAGTGTTAAAGTTTGTCCTAACAATGACCCCAAAACAGTTTGCACCTGGGGTCACAGTACACTTTTGAAACTGAAGAACCGATTGTTTAAAGACTTTCCAGTTTGTATGTGGCAAAATTTCATTTTTATTGTCCTTTTTCTTATATTACACTTTATGAATTACCATGTTGATCTGCAGACATCTCCCAGCGCTCGGGGAGAGCCTGGCGACTCTGGTGGCAGCCATGCCTGTGGCGTTCCTGGAGCCCAACCTAAACACCCATAACCCACTCTCTGTCTTCAACACAAAGACCCCCCGAGAGAGAGCCAGTGAGTGTTCACCTGATCCCTCTTTTAATTATGATGACTGCCCTATTTATTTTTGATTGATTTTTGATCTGACATGCCTGTGTTTGTCCTCTTCGAGTATTTAGCAGAAATTTCGATTTTTTAAAAATGTCTTGTGTTGTTTTCCCAGTCCTGAGTATGCCGGATACAGTGGAGGAGATGTGTCCAGAATTGCCTCGTCTTGACAAACTGCTGAAAGATGTCAGCGATGTGTCAGAGTCTGGTGCTCGCTACAGTGACATGCCACAGGTCTGAAGCACTGGTCAGATATTTGAACAAAGAGCTTTTTTTGGGGGGCATTTGGTTTAGCATTTGGTCCACTACATGTACTGCAGGGTCACTACTTCTATGCCAATGAGTTGCATTATGGTTAAGATCCATTGTTTATAGGGTTTGAGTGCCTTACATATCCAATATGAGTGCTGTCGTTTTACATACTTACATACTGTGCTGTAATTTTGTCGTCACTTCCTGGAATACCCTTTAAACTAAGCTTTTATTTACTTAATTTATTGCTAGTGTGATCTATAAAAATTTAAGAGGATATCATTTTAACTTTTCAGGGAGTATTTAATATTATATTGGAGTCTAATCTAATTGTAGCAAAGTTTGAAGTATTATCCTTCATTTTAAATTTATATTACCAGCTTTAAACTGTTAAGAGAGATAATTAAAAGTTGATTTGTGCACATGAAGTTAGAATTCATCACTGTAGGAAATCAAAACTCTGTTGTACAACTATTTGTTAGATTTAGCATGTAGATTTTGCAGACACCCTCCTGTGTTCTGCTGAAGTGTGACTTGATATTATTCAAAAACAGTTACACAGAGCTGGGTCTAAGGCTCTCATTAGACAATATCAGTGTGTGCTGCACAACTGAGATGTACATAACTTTTCAAGATTTTCATACTGATGTGACATATTTGCAAAAAATATACAAATCTTGTGTAACCTAAAAAACAGTTATCCAGACATTTGACCTTCAGCCTGTCTCCTGCAGGTCATTGAGGTCATCCTCCCCATGCTGTGTAACTATCTGTCCTACTGGTGGGAGAAAGGTCCGGAGAACTCACCTGAAGATGCCCTGTGCTGCACTACAGTGACCTCCGAACACCTCAGCATCATCCTGGGAAACATCCTGAAGATCCTCAACAGCAACCTGGGCATTGATGATGCCCCCTGGATGAAGAGGATTGCAGGTAAGTGCCAGGCTCAGAGCTGTTTGAGACCAGCTGGTCAGATTTTGTTGTCAGGGCTTGTCATAAGCTGTTTTGGGTTGTCAGGGAATGTGAGCAGATCTAGCAAATTAATTACTTCATGGAAATATGCATTCACATTTCATTAGGTGGGGAGATTTGTACTCAACAAAGGTGGAAACAACCCTGCTCATTCCCTTTCTCTTTTGAAAAACAGTGACAAGGAGAAAGTCAAATTTAAGGTGAAGCTGCAACTTAATAAAAACTTTGAAAAGTTGTTTTACTTGAGGAAACTTGTGGAAACCCATCTGGGAACGTACATTTAATTATTGTAGAACATTTGCATTCTCAGTTCACATTTCTCAGTGGGAGTTCAGGAAAGGCCAGATAAACATAATTGGCTGCTATGGTGGCACATAGCCTGGAGCACTTTCTTACATTTTAAAACCACATTTGAATATTGTACTTTAACGCATTTAAAAAATAAGAAATTAGATCAGGGAAAAATTCATGTTGTGTCCTGTATTAAAAGGCCCCCTATGCTCAAAAATATGTTTGTTTATGTTTGTTTATGTCCCCTAAACATAAGTCTGTTGTTGACTAAAATGACTTTCATCTGTGCACAGTTTGTCACCAGAGAGGTGTTTTCACATTTCTCTACTTGAAGAGGGTGATGTCTGTGCACCTCTTTAAAACCTAAGACCAAACATAACTTTGGCAAGCTAGCTTAGGTATGTCACTAACACCAAAACCAATCGCTGTTTAATATGGGAAACACATATTGAGAGGGGAACAGACTTTAACACAACACCGGCAAAGAAACCTGAAACCTCCAGTGCAGAGCAGACTTGTCAGTACAGAGAGCAGAGTTAGCATTAGCATAGTGAAAGTTTTGACAGTAAATAAAGTAAATAAAGTCTGCAGTTTTTGGATATAAACCAGACCAATGTGAACACACTGTATCATCGTAGCAGATGTTATTGTATGTTCCACTGACACAGTGTCAAATCCTTCCAGTTAGACTACAAGCTAACAAGCCATCAAACAACAAAAACAAAAGATGCTAACAACACTTTATATTCTGATACATCTGCTAATTGCTGATTTTGGTGCACAGAAGACTCCTCATCTGAGTCTGGGCTTGTCTGAAGTTCAACCATGTATGGCTGAATAATTCTTATATTTTCAGTGTAAAAACCACATTTGCTGTCATTGTTCTCAAAACTTAAGGTGCAAATCCATCCAGAAACCTGTTTTTAGTCTTGAAAGCATCAGTTTCTTGCTTTCCCATATCCAGGATATACTATATATTCTCCATTGTCTCTGTCTCCAGTCTACTCTCAGCCAATCATCTGCAAGGCTGGAGCAGATCTGCTGAGAACCCACTTCCTGCCCACACTGGACAAACTGAAGAAGAAGACAGTGAAGGTGAGAGCTTAAAATATACTGTACATGGTATTACAGCAGCACGTTGAATCCACTGCTCAGTGGTTAAAGTCGATTTCTTGCTGACTCCATCATAAGCTGCTGAAGCCATTGTGTATATATGGAACTGTCAGTAGTCAGAGGAGTTAGTACGAAAGCATTATGCTCAGTCACATCACCCACTGAGAGTATAAATACCTCTTTTACGTGCTGAGAGCACACAGGCACCATTGGGTTGGAAGGGGTCGTGTGTAAGGACATTTATACTAATGAACTGATTGCCGGAGATGAATTGTTGATGTGCTGCACATGAAGGTGGTGGCTGAAGAGGAGCTGCTGAAGGCCGACAGTAAAGGTGACAACCAGGAGGCTGAGCTGCAAATCTTGGATGAGTTTGCTGTGCTGTGCAGAGACCTCTACGCCTTCTACCCCATGCTCATCCGTTACGTGGACAACAACAGGTACAGTATTAACAAAGAGCAATTAGTTTTTTAATTCAAGATTTTCTGGGGAGATTTGTAAACATTAGCTCATTTAGTTTCAACAACATGAACATTTTCCTGTTGTCCCCTGAACTTTATCCACCTATATTTCTGATTTATTAAGTTATGATATTGTCATGTTCTGCACCAGTATATCAGAACTAAGTTAATTATACTCAATGGAAAATATCCCCGCTTCTTGTCGTTGTGCATTCTAGGTCTAGGTGGCTGAAGGAGCCGGATGCAAACTCCACGGAGCTCTTCAGGATGGTGGCTGAAATCTTTATCCTCTGGTGCAAGTCCCATGTAAGTCATTCAATCTTGGAATCTTTTTACAATATGACATTTGATACTAGGATACTTGTTTTAAGGATGTCTTTCCTGTTTAAAACCTCCTCTTTGTGGAACGCAGAACTTTAAGCGTGAGGAGCAAAACTTTGTGGTCCAGAATGAGATCAACAACTTGGGCTTCCTGACTGGAGAGGGCAAGGCGAAGATGTCCAAGGTAATTTTTAATTTAAACAGATGCTACATGTTATATGGGTGAGTACAAAATTATAGATCTTGGTAACTAGATCTATAAAGTACGTCAAAGGATATGTCTGTCGGTATCCAATATTGCCAAATGCAACCAAAACTGTCAAGGCATGATCCCACTACAAGTATTTTCAATATAAACATAACAAACACCGAGGGTTATGGTGAGGTGCTGATCACTGGCAGTAGACTTGATTATATAAAACAAGTAGGGGGGGGTCAAAGGTCACCTTCACTGTGACATTATAATGTGGTGCAAAAACATTTTTCTGGCCATTACTTATCTTCATATCTCAGAAACAGAAGGGGAGCATTTGGTCAGATACTGAATTGGTGACACTAATCTTGAAACTGCTGATTGTATAGATCATCTGGGCTGCTGGGGGGGGATGTGTGTGAAGCATCCATGTTTTCTCAGACATGGATGTAAACTGTAAGTGCAACTTGACTGGTGCACGGAGGCATACAAACGCTTAGTGGTAATTGTAGTTCATCAAAACTTTGAGTCAATCCTACTTAAGTATCCTGTGGTCTTAAGTCCTTATTAGACAATTTAACGTGTTTTTATTTGTGGCCAAGAATAGTCCCTGTTTACTCCTGTTTCAGTAATATTTGATTAAAACTACAGTGGTCAGCTGTTAAAAAAGCACTAAGCACTTTAAAGATTAAACTTTATGATTGTGAGACATTTTTAAATGTCTTAAGTTAAAATTAATCGCAGGGCTTAGTAATGCAAATGTTAGGGATTACATGCATATTAAGGGACTGACTGACCTTTAAAATATTGAAAAAAATCACTTAGCATTTAGTGATTTCTTTTCTTGGGTTCTTGCTACTTGAACTCCATATGGGTCAGCATTTGAGCTCTGTACACCAGAAATGTAATTGCCTTCCCAAGAAATACTAAAGTTATTAGTATCTATTGGATGGTTGAATTTGAACCCCTTAAGATTTAAAATATAGCAGATACTGTAACATTTACTCTGTAAAGGTAAGGTCACTTGCAGGTCTCCCAAGAATAACTGTTTTTCTTCGGACCTCTTCATTCTGTAAGACATCTGTCCTGTAATGAACCCAGGAGCTGGAGCAGAGTACATCTTAGTTCTCTCTGGGTTTAATTTGGACTTATCTCGCTCCTGTCCTGCTCTCCCCTTCACTGTGTCAGCACTTTGGTAAAGCTGAACACAACCTGAGTACCTTCCCTGACGGGATCCCAAAGTGCTCCATTTCTTGCTACTGTGTTTCACAGACTTAACTAATGAAATGAAAACTCCCTCCAAGCACTTCCCTGCATTTTTAATATATTTCCTGACATGTTCTCAACACCCTGAATATGTAGATGTTAGATGTTTTACAAATCAACTGTATGAATTTAAACCTCTTAAATTCATCTTTACATCAAGGGTTTACGACATATGACATTTCATGAGGACATTTTTCTTAGTAAAGACGGGTCATATATCTGGATGTTGACAGTGTTTGGTCCGGCAGCCGCTCAACTAGCTGTCACTGAGAGTTTGTTGTTTATTTGTTTTGGCAGAGCCGAACAGTTTGTTTATTTGCACTCTTGGGGTGTTTTGCTCACTCTGGAGAAAAGCTCCTGCACTCTTGATGCTAGAGGATCATGATTAATGTTGAAGCACTTTGGGTCCTAGTATTTGATTTATTTCATCCATAGGTTGAAGGTGAAACACACATTTTTCCCTTACAGCATCGTCATTGGAAATTGGATCTCAGATTTGGTGTCTAAATTGATTTGAGGCCTAAATTTGATATATTGAAGTTGGTTAAGAAATCTATAAATCCTCTGAAGTTGCCTGGCAGAGAGTAGAAAACATACAGTACATAAATCATCAGTGTGATGCAAATGAATAAATATGAGTTTGAAGATTTGTTGTTTTTGATTTACACACAACAAATTGTGTGTATTGAAAGGTGTAACCTTTAGTGTGTAAATTTAAAAAAGTCCACAGCTAGATATAAATTCAGCGAGATAGTTGCTTTTTGCTCTCTAATTGATAATAACAAAATGATAATACACTTATATCTATAGCACAATTAACGAATGAAACGCAACACAACGTGCTGTACATAAAAGCAAAGAATTCTGACATTTACCATAAAATGACTAACAAGAGCACTTAAGTAGAAAGCAAAGTTAACAGGTTGTGTCTTAAGATTTAATCTAAAGGTCTACAGGTTTAGAGCACCTTAAACCTACACACAGCTGCCTCGTGATCACAGAGTCGTCTGTTTCTCTCTGTAGTCTGGAGGGGACCAGGAGAGGAAACACAAGCGCCGCCGAGGAGAGTACTACTCCATCCAAACCTCCCTGATCGTTGCTGCCCTGAAGAAGATGCTGCCCATTGGCCTCAACATGTGCACCCCAGGAGACCAAGAGCTCATCTCACTCGCCAAGATTCGCTACAGTCTGGTAAACCAATATAAACAGGACGTAGTGCAAAGATTTTTAGACTAGCTTAATTCTAACTAAATACTTACTAAATACTTTTTTAGGGGTCAATTTTACTATGCAGGACGTCCAACATGTCCATTACGCTGTCCTTATATTGAGCCAAGTTATTTTAGGTATATATATATATATATATAGGTATATATGCGATTCACTGAGAGATAATAGTGATGAAGTTGGAAGGTGGACCTCTAAGAAAGTTTATCATTGGTTGTTCTTGGGTGTTATTTTCTAAATCTTTGATCAAAGATTTATGTGCTGAATATTAAGCCAGAGTGGTGCCTCTTGACCAGATCTGTGTAATCAAGGCTGTAACTCACTCTTTGCATTGCAGACTTCAGTTTCTATTTCATTATTTTTTAACTGATAATAAGGTCTAAGGGTTAATTAAGACAGAGCATTGTGTTGATGTCAATTAAAGCCCTGTACCAATATAAATATTTTCTTTAGTGCTGCAGAGATACAGTATTTATATAATTACAAATATTCCAAATGTTGTCCGGCCTAATAGTTTCATAAGCACATAAGAGCCCAGACTATTTACTTTAAAGTAAAGCAATAGTGTGTTGACACTGCATTGCATATCTTCTCTGTTATAAATGCCCTCTCCCTTCACAGAAAGACACAGATGATGAGGTGAAGGAGCATTTGCGTCAGAATTTCCACCTCCAGGACAAGGTGAGATGAGGCCTTGTATTGCTATTCTTTTGCAGAAAGTGCAGTTTAAGAAAATCTTGGAGTTTATTTATTGTTTTGATGGTCATTGTGTTATAGTCTGATGACCCAGCGGTCCAGTGGCAGATGAACCTGTATAAGGACGTGGTGGTGAAGAGCGAGGAACCTGCAAACTCAGAACACACAGTGGACCGAGTGCAGAGCATCTCAGCTGCAGTCTTCCACCTGGAGCAGGTAGAAACACAGCTCTTCATTTACACCCGCATATCAACACTACATCACAGAACATTAAAGATAAGCATATCTATTATATTGTTCCTCAGATGAATGTGCATGGCTGATATATTAAATACAAGGGCACAAAAAGGCAGCTTTTTCTAAATATTTGAGTTGTCCATAAAATGTGTCACAAAGTTGTACCTTCAACAACTGAAACACTCATCCATTAATTTTCTTTCAGTTGGGTAATTCATTAACAAGTTTTGATAATAAATTAATTGTTAATATAAATCAGAAAAACATGGGGAGACAGAAAAAAAGCCAAATATTGAGTTTTTCATCTTAAATGTGAGAGTTTGCTGCTTTTCTGTGCTTTATATGATTTGATTTGAAATGAAATATTTTTGGGTGTGAGGCTGTTTCAAACAGAATAAGCAATTCAAAGAGTCAGTTGAAAAAGTAACTAACATATCAATTGACATGGAAAATTATTTTTCAGTTTTATTTTATATAAAACAGTACAAAGTCCTGCATCTTAATTTAGGGTTCGTACAAGATTCTTGGGATGCCTGAATACTTGAATTAGGCACTCAGAAATTAAAGTATTGCAGTGCCTTGAAAATCTGACATATTTAACTTGGTCCATGAAAAAAGTACTTGAATAAAATTGAGAGAAAAACAAAATGATAAATTACTTAATGGAACATATTAGGAAAGTGTTTTAAAATAGTAATCAGAGGATGTCCATGCTAGTTGTAATTTTCTAATGCTGTATGAGCTCAGAGCGAAAACAGGTTTGGTAAAACCCTGCAAAACACGTGCACCAGAGCCGCGTTAGTTGTTCTTCAGCAGTGAATGAGAGCATTGGTGGAGTTTGTTGGTTGCAGTGGTGGCTGTTAGCAGCTAGCTTCGCTGTTAAAGCGCAGTAGAGTGAATTAGAAGAGAATTAGAAAGAATTTAGGCTGAAAAACTGTTTCACAGTGAGACTGGTAAATTAGAGTTGCACTGTGCTTTGCCCTCTGTATATATTCCTGCTTTTATTATCCTTTGCAATCATTAATAGTAATATATAAATAATATATATGGATATATGATAATAATAATAATTGTTATTGTTATTATACCTAATTATAATAATAACCACTTAGTTAATCATTATTTAATGTAAGGCCTTGTTAAGCATGTGTTTGTTTCATTTAATAATGTGTACAATTTTAATGCAACAGATGGTTGTGGAGGAAATGAATGCTTGACAGAGTACTTCCAAGTCCTTGAATTTGACTTGCCCCTGTATGTGAGAACCCAGTTTATTGTAAACACACAAGTGATCCCCACTTTGTGTTTCACCAGCATCATTTATTTGTCCTTCAGGTGGAGCAGCCTCTGAGAAATAAGAAGTTGGTTTGGCATAGGCTGTTGTCCAAACAGCGTAAGCGTGCAGTGGTGGCTTGTTTCCGCATGGCTCCACTCTACAATCTACCCAGGTGAGTCTCTTTAACACCTGTCACACTTGTAGAACTGATTCACAATGTCAATAAGAAAAAAACTGATATGTAATATTAAAAAAATAAACAAAAACTATTCAAACCATTTCTTTGTCTCACTCTAACCGTACATAACAATCACCAAATAGTTGGGGGGGTGGGGTATTTAATTTTCTTGATTGTGTGCCCATGTAAACCCCTCATCACCTCCCTAATGACATTTTCTCCTCTGTGTTGTTTTCTTGCATAACACTACCTCATCCTCCCTCAGATACAAAAATAATAATTACTTCCTGAATGGCTATCGGGAGGTTTGGCTGGAAAGGGCGTTCAAAGCCTCCAGCTTTGACCGCCTGTTCTCCCTGCTGACGGTAAAGTGAAACTACAGGGCGAATGCTTCATCCGTTCAACCCTCCCTTCATCCACCAGGCCGTGGACCGATCTCTGCCTAGCAACCAATTGTTTCTGCACTGTTGATTCTGATTGGTCAGCTAGAATGAGCCCCAAGAATTGACTGAAACAAACTTATTTGGAAAGTGGAAACACACTGTGAGCTGCAGGCCTTTGTCTCATTTCAGGTGTACCCTGAAGGAAGGAATGAAGACAGGAGAGAAGAAGAAAGACAGAAATCTATTGAATACAATTTTGACTTTCATTAGTTGGCCACCTGGGTTACAAAGTATGTTTGGTTAATATAAAGTATGAAGGTTGTTTTAATGTTATTTTGCTTCCTGCTCTTACGATACTTTAAAGATTTGTTTTTCATCTTACATTATGCCAAAGGTTGTGCAGTTTTACAACACATCTGTGCATCTTTTGTTAAGATAAATATGTGATTTAAATCTAATAATTGCAAGAAAAGAAGTTGCTATTATATGTATATATATATATATATATATATATATATAGCCTTCATTTAACCAGATAAAAGACTTATTGAGATTTAAAATTTATTTTCCAAGAGTGACCTGACCAAGAGGGCAGCTTAAAACAAGGTTACAAGAATAAATAGAGACAAACAAATACAACTATCAAACAATACAGAGAGCGAGCACAATCTCTAGTTAAAATGCAAAATAGAACAATCAGAAACAAAAAAAGTGTGCAGTTATCATTGGAGTAACAGTCACATTGACCAAGAGTGCTAACCTTCTAAAAGTGATTCCAGTTTCCCCATATTGATCAGCTCAGACAGTTTTAAGTCCTTCTGTTAGTTATTCCAAGTGGAGGGGGCAGCAAATTTAAAAGCTTTTTTGCCAAGTTCTGTTCGAACCTTGGGGACCGACATCAAGAGAATACTGTGAGTGCGCAGGCCGTAGTGACTCTGGTTTTTACACACATATATGTACATAAATAAGAGGGAACCAGCCCAAGTAGACTCTTATTTATAAAAACCAACCAGTATGAGAGCCTGCGGACAGACAGAGAAGGCCTATTAGCAGCATGCAATGTACAGTAGTGTACGCGTTACCCACAGTCAGTAATGAAACGTAAGGCACAATTGTAAACAGTGTCGAATTTCTTAAGGCACTGATCAGGTGCATTCATATAAAGCAGATCACTGTAATCCAACAAATGTAATTATGTCTGCGAAATCAAGTGCTTCCTCGACTGAAGAGAGAAAAAGGATTTATTTCTGAAAAAAGAAACTTAATTTGAGCTTCAGATTAGAGACAAGGTTATCAGTGTGAGATTTGAATGAAAAAGTTTGGTCAATAGTAATACCAAGATACTTATGGGTGTTAACCATTTCAATTACTAATTACTATTCTACTGCACCAGTTTGTTGTAAAACTGCATATCTCCCCTAAAATGTGCATGCCTCCTCTAATGAATATTACAACCTGATGGAAGTAACTTATTTTAGTGATCAAAAGTGACCAGTCAGAAGAGCCAGTGGGTCCCACATTGACCAATCACCACCCTGCCTGAAATGCACCTCCTGTAACCCCTTCCTCCCCCTACATCTCTCCTTCCTGTCTCCTCCAAAACTCACCAGAACCCACCCTAATGCCACTGTACCTCCCTCCCCACTCCCCTCCATTCCTCCCCAAATCCCTTCACCTCCCCCTCCCCAGGCATCGCGCTATCAACCTCTTCATCCCGGCCTATCAGAGACTTTGGATAGAGGCAGAGGAGTACTCCTTTGAGGAGAAGCTAGTTCAGGATCTGGCAGTAAGTACTGGGCTTGCCTTGCCCTTGCCCCACGTGCCCTGCGTTGGCACCCCTCTGCCAGTCCTGTCTGCCGAATGCTTCTTTAGCTCCGCGCCTGTCGAGCCTTGGGAGCGCGCCCGGGTGGGGACCTCGCCCAAAGCACCCAGGGGCGGCCCCCGGTCTAGGCGTGCAAAATCCTTCAAACAGAGATCCGTCAGGGGTCAGAGGCTGCATGACCAACTCAGGAGACACAGGGCCAGCTCCGGCGCTCACAGCTCTAGAAAAGCAGGCTATGCCTTTCTGACAGCAGTGGTAAGGAGGGCCTCTCGCTAGGAGTCACTAGCTGTTTGGTTGTCAGATCTGGATCCAACCCATCAGTTGTCTTTTCGCTGTACTCTGTAAGTCTGTAGTGTGAGTGTGAAGGTGACGTTTTAGTTCGTTCTGTGGCCGTGACATCAGTGGCATGCTCGCGTAGTCATGTGAAAATCACCTTTCATATTAGAGCTTTGTACGCAGATGTGCAGCAAATTCATCAAGACACTAAATCTCTGCCATGAATAAGATTAAAATACAGCTGTAGATATAGTGGCTCATCGGATTATTCATTATTGCTGGGGAAGATTATTTTTAGCGTCAGATTTATTCTACAAATCTGTCAGATTAGTTTGGACTTGTGGAGTATTGTGCAGTTATGATAGTGTCTCTTAGTCAGGCTCCTATACTGTATACATGGTCATTCTTCGTGATCAAAGTCATATCACCAAATGGCTTACTGCTTGCATCTGTTTGTTGTAACATGCATGTATTTGAAAACTGGTTCCAACGCTGTTCATCATCCACTGTTAACTTCCTCGCCCTGTCCTTTTCCACGGATCACCAGGACATCACAAAAACTCATCTGCATGCTGGTGCTAGTTGAATGTTACTGACTCATTTCAGTGTTTTTGACAAATGTGTAAATGGGCACAACTGTCAGGGAGTCTGTTAAGATTAAAAATAATCAGATTTCCTGAGAGGGATGATTGCTGATCAGATGAGACTTGGGAAGAGCTAACTGTTCACACATGTGGACTCCTGCAGAAAACCCCAATGAAAATTGTGGAGGAGGAGGAAGAGGAGGTGGCTGAGATCCAGCCAGACCCTCTCCACCAACTCATCCTCCACTTCAGCCACAATGCTTTGACCGAGAGAAGGTAAGAGTTATATCACTGAACATGAGAGTGAGTCTATGTTAGAGCACATTTGATTTCTTACCATATTTCTTCTTGGAAGACAAAGTTAGGAGAGACTAGGTTAAACTTTCTTTCCTTTTTTTGTGTACTCTGTCGGGTACAATAAAATGTAGCAATAATGCATATTTTTGACACGTTATCTTGTGATCTCCCTCATTTTTAGTCACTTGGAAGAAGATCCTTTGTATATTGCATATGCAGACATGATGGCAAAGGTAGTGGCCTTTAAGTTCTTTTTATTTATGACTAATTCTAGTAAGATTTAAGTTAATATAAAAAAATGAGCGTTGAATGTTACCCTTTGTGTCTTCAGAGCTGTGCAGAGGATGAGGAGGAAGAAGAGGAAGAAGGCAAAGAAAAGACTTTTGAGGTATACTCATTCAGACTGAGACCCTCTTATAAATGGCTCTGCCAGACTCTTAAATAATGTTCCTTTTATCTCAGTTTACCAAAAATCTGTTACCTGCAAAACTAAAATAAAATGTGTGCTGATGATGACGTGTGTGTGTGTGTGTGTATGTGTTGCTCCTCAGGAAAAGGAGATGGAAAAGCAGAAGATCCTGTATCAGCAGGCAAGGCTGCACGCCCGTGGGGCCGCTGAGATGGTGCTGCAGATGATCAGCGCCAGCAAAGGTAAAGATGAGCTGATCGCTTGTGCAGCTCAACATTTTGCAGGCAGTTAAAAGGAAACAATTATGTTACCATTCTTCTGTTTTAAACACATTTTCAGCTGTTGGCTGGTTTACCCACTTTTGTACTCCATAGACATGAAGGTTCATCTTGGGTCTACAGATACATCATTGTTTATTTTAAATTTTTTTGTGCAAATTTTGTAAGTGTTTATTTGTTTATTATTATTATTATTATTATTATTATTATTATTATTATTATTTCTTTATTTAATCTTGATTTATTGTAATTCCCTTCTGGTGATAGGTTGTAGTGATTACTGCCTTAAACAACAGCATTCCCAAAAGAGTTTCACTTTTCTGTGTTTCATTAGGGACATTCAGCTTCATAAGATGTCCAAATGCATTTAAGAGTTGTTTTTATTTTCACTAATAAGCATAAAGTTCTAGACAAAACAATGAATACTTATGAGACCATTTTTCTGCAAAGCAAAAACACAAAACAAAAAAGCTAACCTTCAATCTAAAAGTATAATGTATGTTTTGATACTATGAAATAGAACCTGGTCTTAAGCATCGTCATAATATTGAAGAACATCTAATATTACAGAACATCCATGTCTTTCAGGATTTGTTCCCCACTGCTTAGATAAAGCCTTGATCTTTACCATGGCCCACTGTCCTGAGATCCAGACTCTGAAGCAGTAATGTGACTCATAAAAAAGGCCAAAGGTCAAACTCTTTCGTGCAGACTTTCAGCACAAATGGAGCCTGACTTTTAGAGAGCATGTAGACGATAGCATTAAATAATAACTATTGATGTTTAACATGACGTGAAGTTGTAACTTAATGTTTCATGCAAATTTGCCTTCACAAAACTCCTTTTTTTTTATTCCTTTTTTTATCAGGTCGTCTGGGCCCCATGGTGACGTGCACCCTCAAACTGGGAATCTCCATCTTAAATGGAGGCAATGTGCAAGTTCAGCAGGTCTGATTATAAAGCTCATATAGCCAACTATATCAATCTCTTTTCCCAATGGCCTTTTCTCATTAATTCTATCAGTCGTCTTCTTCTATCTATCTATCTAATACGTAACATACATCTATATAACATACATGTTTAGAGACTACCCTGAAGTCGCACTTGGTTTTGACAATAGGACATCTAATGCATTTCCTCTCTTATCTCAGAAAATGCTTGATTATCTGAAAGAGAAAAGAGATGCAGGCTTTTTCAAGAGTCTCTCAGGACTGATGCAGTCTTGCAGGTACTGTTATATTATCTGTACTGCAAAAAGGAAGTTGTGTGCAGACATCAAGATTTTCTGTTTTATTTTTGAGTTTTCTCTCTCCAGTGTCTTGGACTTGAATGCATTTGAGAGGCAGAACAAAGCAGAGGGACTTGGCATGGTGACAGAAGAAGGTTCAAGTAAGTTCAGACATATCTTATTCGATGGACAATTTCATATTCTACCTGTTTTTCCTTCAGTAGTCTTCTGAGCATTGTATTTTTTGACAGTTTTCTTCCCATGAAGTTCAGTAGAACTTTCCCTTCATTAAAACTAATGCTGAACCATGACACCTGTATAACGCCAGTGTCCATTTAAACCTGTTCCTAATTAGTAGTGTCTGTATGGCCCTCGTAGATGAAGCAATCAAAATTACATTGTTATCAATGTGAATTTTGAATAAAGGAATAATTCATCTACAAAATTAGCCTTTGCATATCACTTCGCCATGCTGTGTTACTTTGAATTTGTGAGGAAATGGTTTTTTTTCCTTGCATATCCTCAATGAAAACAGCAAGCATATTGATTGATTGGGGACCATGTTTAAAACCAGAAAAGTTAAATAAAAACATCTGTCTACAAACTCTCGCACGACTAATGCAGTATAATCCAAGTCTCATTATCCAGTTGTATTCGCAGCACTTCCCAAACATATGAAGTTAAGCTAAGAAACCTTAGTATTGGAGACTGACTCTGAAGAGAGTATAGATAATTTTCACTTTCAATAATGTTTTAAGTAATAAGTTTTTTTTTAGTGAAAATGCATATGTTCAGAAAGTACTTAGCTTACAGTTGGATACATGAGATTTGGATAATAATGCACAGGTTGTGTGAGAGTTTACAAACTGATGTTTTCATGACGTTTTGTTGCTTTTAAACCTGACTCCCCATCCATCAATCAATAAAAATGTTTTAAAATTCACCATTTTCCATGGAGGTAGGTTTTCAAGGTAACAAAGCATGACTTATTGATTTACAAGTCATAATTTTGTGGATGCGGCATTCCTTTAATACAAATAGTTGCTGCTTGCGCTACAGTCGTGTAGTCACCGAAGTCCTCAATGTGGTGTCTTTAATGTGTTCTTTTTGCAGTGGAAAAGGCGGAGACTGTTGAAAATAAATTATGACACTTTCTGTTAACCTTTATGATGATACTGAGGTACGACTGTATCCCGTCATTTCAGAGCAGTGGGTTGCTGTCAACAGTACAGAAGAACTTGTCTTAGAGGACATGGTCCAGCATCTCTCCAACTTTAAACACAAACACTCTTCACGTGACGCTTCTCACATCAAACCATGTCCGTCTTATCATCATTCAGTCCTTTGCTAAACATTTCCACCGAGTTCTGTGTTTAACAATTCACTGTTATTACTCGTGTCTCCGTTACTGTTACGGATTTTCCACCATGACTGAAGTCTTATTTGGTACTCATCTTGTTCGATACAACTTAGAAACAACCCAGGCCTATAATTTTCCGCCTCTAAAACTATTCTGTTTAACTGCATGACTTTGTTTTTTAATGGTAGCCGATATATTCATAATTCTTGTAACTCAATGTCCTCTCTTTTTGCTTATGTCTTTGTGTATTGTTTGTCTCCTTCCTGTCATTTAAAAAAAACCATCGATGGCAGTCCACACTCAGCGGGGTAAATAGCAAACTTAGATCATCCTGATATGGCTATGCTTCCACCCTGAATGTCTCTTCCATATCTGTGGTCCATACTCCCTGCTTTATCTGGTACCTGGCCTTTCCCTCCCCCAGATTTCTGTAGGGACAAACTGTGCATGCAGAGTGTACACTGAAAGTGGATCTTCAGAATCCCATTCCCTTCATGTTAACATTTACTAATGCAAATCCTATTAATGATGCTCAAATCTGTTGTTCTAAGGCTATCAGTGCCACCTCTCAAGGGTTTGACTGAAGGTTTGTGGACCCTTCCACAGCCTAAGCAAAGCTTTGGCTTGCTTTGGATTTGGGGCCTATTTCACAAAGCTGGTTTACATACAGATGTTTAACTTTCACATGGTTTGATCTGCTCTCAGAAATGTATTTGTGCTCATTTTTGTTCAGCTCTGTTGACTGGATTATCTGGTATATTACTTTTTTTTAAAAAAAAGTGAATTATTCCGCTACGTCTGCCCGCTGCTTTTTTTCTGAAATGACACCCTTCATCAGGCCAAATCCTGGCCTACATGTGAAAGTTATCAGGCTTCCTCCAGCTTATGGAATTGTCCTTGTGTTTCACTGTTAATGTAAGAGCATTTTCTTAAAAAGCACTTTGGATTCAGTTTTAAACTTGCAATCTAAAGGCCCTGGACTTCAAACATGTACTGAACATGAAATCCGTCCTGCTTGCCTCATATTAATCGCTTCTGAGGGGGGTTTCACATATTGTAAGACCTTCTCATGTTGAGTCAATAAAGACTTAAATTACTTTGTATAGAGTCACAGTTTTAGTCACTAAGATGTCTTTTCTTCTAAGGTTCCAAGGTGCTACAGAACGATGAGTTTACGAAAGATCTGTTCCGGTTTTTGCAACTTCTGTGTGAGGGGCACAATGGAGGTGAGATGGCACATTTGTTTGTTTAAAAGTCATGTATCTTTATTGCAAATTGGAGCACTATTTTGTTTGTATAAGCTGTTTATGCACTGCAACACGAGCATGCAGTTATCTATAAGAGGATGAAAGAACATGAGTTAGAAAACATGTATTTCTGTCAGATTTCCAGAACTTCCTGAGAACCCAAACTGGAAACACAACCACAGTCAACATCATTATCAGCACTGTGGACTATCTGCTCCGTCTTCAGGTGTGTAAAACGAAAATATAAAGCCACACTTTATTACTTGTATGCACACTTTATTACTTGTATGCACACTTTATTACTTGACAGACGATTAATTGCGCCACTATTTTCACCAATGTTATCCTGCTCTCTAGGAATCTATCAGTGACTTTTACTGGTACTACTCTGGCAAAGATGTCATTGATGAGACTGGAAAAGTCAACTTCTCTAAAGCTTTAGATGTTGCAAAGCAGATATTCAACTCACTGACTGAGTATATTCAGGTATGAAGCCGATTCTCAGTCAACATTGTTAATTACACAATGTAAAGAAAATGAAATTACTTTTATCTGATGTTTCATGATTGGATTTTTCCCATCTGTCCTACAGGGCCCGTGTATTGGGAACCAGCAGAGTTTAGCTCACAGCAGACTGTGGGATGCAGTTGTGGGTTTCTTGCATGTATTTGCCAACATGCAAATGAAGTTGTCTCAGGTACAGTAAATCTTGTGAACACAACTGAAACAAGCCAAACTCGTGTTCTCAAGTACTTTAAATAAACCACAAAAATTGGAACACAGTGTGTTGAAATAGGAAATATTTGTCTTTATTAATTTTTATTATTTGTTAACCATAATTAACAAAGTTTAAATTATACATTATAGTTTCTTAAAGCAGGTGTTCACAAACATCTTTCCCTTGTGACCCCTCGAGATAAGGCAAAGTCCACTTGTGATCCCTCATGGCAGGTTATAACCTCACTGTGGATACGAGCTGTAAGCAGTTCTACTAAGGATTATTTAATTGTAAGGATTTTTTGAGGCCTAACGGTAAAAGTATTTAGCATTTCACAAGAAAAAATGCAAATGGAGAGAAAAGAAACTGACTTAATTTGATACATTTACAGAGCTTATCTTGGCCCTCTCTGTTCTGCATTAGTAATGAATTGCTGATAAGTGAACATTTGGAGTCTAAAACACTTTGAATTTACTTCGGGAAAACTCCTCCAGAGCAAAGCTTTAACAAAAAGACTTGAATCTCTTTGTAGGATGCCAGTCAGATTGAGCTGTTGAAGGAGCTGATGGATTTACAGAAGGACATGGTTGTCATGTTGCTGTCTCTGCTAGAGGGTAAGAGCCTGAAGCTGTCTGTCGCTGTCAAAGAAATGACAACAGACCAAAAATCTGTTGACTGAACATCTCAAAATATTTGTAACAGACATGTTGACACAGTTATAGAATATGTTTGCAT
This sequence comes from Plectropomus leopardus, assembly GCF_026936395.1. NCBI lineage: Eukaryota > Metazoa > Chordata > Actinopteri > Perciformes > Serranidae > Plectropomus > Plectropomus leopardus. The sequence goes on along the minus strand of NC_142191.1, from coordinate 20,695,243 downwards.
TGTTTTTCAGTACAAGTCATGTAGAACATAATGCATTGTGTCTGCGTACGATTAGGTAATGTGGTGAATGGAACAATTGGAAAGCAGATGGTTGACACACTGGTGGAGTCTTCTAACAATGTAGAGATGATCCTCAAGTTCTTTGATATGTTCCTCAAACTGAAGGACCTGACGTCGTCTGACAGCTTCAGAGAGTACGACCCTGAGTGTAAAGGCATTATCTCAAAGAAGGAGTTCCAGAAGTCTATGGAGAGCCAAAAGCAGTACATGCAGTCTGAGATTGAATTCCTGCTCTCGTGTGCAGAGGCTGATGAGAATGACATGTTCAACTACAAGGAGTTTGTGGAGAGATTCCACGAGCCGGCCAAAGATATTGGCTTCAATGTGGCAGTGCTGCTGACCAACCTGTCTGAACACATGCCACACGACTCCAGACTCGCCACCTTCTTAGACCTGGCGGAGAGTGTACTTAGCTACTTTGAGCCTTATCTGGGTCGTATTGAAATAATGGGCAGCGCAAAGCGAATTGAGAGGGTGTACTTTGAGATCAGCGAGTCAAGCCGTGAGCAGTGGGAGAAGCCGCAGGTCAAAGAGTCCAAGCGGCAGTTCATCTTTGATGTGGTCAACGAGGGCGGGGAGAGTGAGAAGATGGAGATGTTTGTGAATTTCTGCGAGGACACCATTTTTGAGATGCAGCTGGCCTCACAGATCTCTGAGCCAGATGTGGTTGAACAGCCAGAGGAAGAAGAAGAGGATGAAGGACACAGTATCCTGGATGAGCTATCTGAAGCAGAAGAGGCCGCCCTGGAGTCTGCCTCAGCCTTCACCACTGCATGCCGTTCAGTCAAGAAGAAGATCGCCCACGTCCGCCAAATCGTTTCTATTAAAAACGTACGCAAGCAGTTCAAGAAAATCAAGAAGCTGAGCATCAAAGAGATTATCACCGGCTTCTTCTCCTTCTTCTGGATGCTCTTCATCGGCTTCTTCAAGGGAATCTATGGTCTCATCTTTGGGTTCTTCCACGTGATCTGGTCCTCTATGTTTGGTGGCGGCCTGGTTGAGGGAGCCAAGAACATAAAGGTGACGGACATCCTCGGAAACATGCCTGACCCAACCCAGTTTGGTATTCATGGAGATGTGATTGAGGGAGAGAAGGTGGAGGCCATAGAGTCATCAGGTAGCTTAGAAACAGCCATGGCACCAGCGGGCGACCTAGCAGAAGTTGATGCAATGTTGGAGATGTTGGCAAATCCCAAGAGAGAAGGAGGAAAACACGCAGAGCCAGGCCTGGGGGATGTTTCTGAGTTGAGTGGAGAGACCTCCTCTACCGATCACAAGAAGGTTTGTAGTTATTACATTAAGTTTTTCTCTGTGACTAATGATTTTAAACACTGCAGATACCTGATTTAAATGATCACTTCCCTTCAGTCTCTCCATTCTTGAAAATGTGTCACTGCTCTTGCAGAAAGCTGCTGCCAAGGCTGTTGAAGCCCCCGAGAGCGAACCAGAGAAAGCAGAGTGAGTAAAATTAAGCTGGAGGAAAATTAATTATCGTCATACAAAATAAAACGAACTGTTTTAAATACAGCACAGAGAACCAGGAGAAGGAAGACATGCCAAAGAAGGAGGAGGAGGCCAAGGAGCCAGTGGCAGAGGAGAAGCCCAAGGCCAGATCGAGTCAGCCCAAAGAGGCGGCGCCATCCTTCATGTTGAGTATCTTTGCTGTTCTGGACGTCTATGTGACCAAGCTGCTGGTAAGCCCTCACTCTACTTACAGACTCGGTTTCATAATGTCTTTTCCTCAGTTTTCTGTGGTTCAGCATGTATTCTTTGCTCTGTAAATTGTTTCTAAAATGTGGACAGACAGTTACAAAGCAGTCGGTTTCACCATAATTAAAACTTTTCCCCTTACAGAATTATTTGGCTCGTAACTTCTACAACCTGCGCTTCCTGGCTCTGTTTGTCTGTTTTGCCATCAACTTCATTCTTCTCTTCTACAAGGTAAATCAAGTCAGCAAAAGAAAATACAAAGAAATGCGCATTTGCTTCTACTACTTTTTCCTAGTAGGAGGTAGGAGTAGGATGCACTGAGATTCACACAGAGGGTGCAGCAAGAGTACTGTTCAAATCCCAAGCAATGGAAAACTATAAAAGAAATGTGATGTAAATATGCCAACAATATTGAGTCCACACGGATCAGATCTTTTCATTTTATTTTTAGTCTCTTCAGAGGAGCTTTGTTTGCCGAGGCCATTTCCATTGTACATTGTCTTTTTTATCAACACACCACCTTCTCCACTCTAGTCAAGGATAAAAACTTTTTGGGTGATATTTCAACTTTTAGGGGCAGCACGGTGGCTTTGTGGTTAGCACTGTTGCCTCACAGCAAGAGGGTCCCTGGTTCGAATCCCGGTTGGTACGGGGTTCGGTCCGGGCGGGGGCCCTTCTGTGTGGAGTTTGCATGTTCTCCCCGTGTTCGCGTGGGTTCTCTCCGGGGTCTCCGGCTTCCTCCCACAGTCCAAAGACATGCAGCTCAGGTTAATTGATGACTCTAAAATTGCCCTTAGGTGTGACTGTGAGTGTGTCTGGTTGTTCATCTATGTGTCGGCCCTGCGATAGTCTGGCGAACTGTCCAGGGTGTACCCCGCCTTCCGCCCGATGACAGCTGGGATTGGCTCCAGCCCCCCCGCGACCCTTACGAGGACAAGCGGTTACAGAAAATGACTGACTGACTGATTTCAACTTTTGTGTGTGTATGTGTGTGTGTGTTTTTGGTGTTCATATAAAAAAAATTGTCTGGAAAGACACTTTTAGTAACCTAAGCCAAAACTTGATCCAAATAAAGTTTCTCAGACAAATCCTTTTTTAAATCAATGAAAGAAGCCAAACAGTCTAAATCACAGTCTAAAATTAGAAAATCTTATTAAACCTAGTCACAAGAGCTAACATCCATTACCAGCTTTGTGACAATCCTAAATCCATACATAAATTAGTTCATAAGTTCAGCTAAAGCCAGTGTCATGCTGGAGCAGTCTGATTTAGCCACCTGGAAATTGTTTTCTGTTCATCGCTGTGCTGATACCAAAAAAATATCTTGACTTACTCAGATGTATTATTGAAATCATTACCTGAACACCTGCATTTCCATGTGATGATCACTAACAATTCAAGCAAGCGATTGATGTGTGGCTCATATAACACGACATCAGTCGAATTTTAGCCTGACCTGGTTGTTGTAGAGTGCTGGCTTTGAAGAGGAATAACAGTGGGCGCTGATCAATCGTTTTATCTTTTGTAGTGTGTCATTGTAGACAGTAAGTGAGGACACATCTGGCATTCCCACAGAATCTGTGAGTTTGACCAACTGTAAACATGGCAAAGCAAAAGAGGACAACGTGAAAATTAATATTATAACTGGAACTGTGAAACAAAGGAATAGTTAGTTATTCTTTCCCTTCCTTTTTTTAGTCTTTTCCAAACAGAAGACAGCCAGTATCATACACACTGCTATTGTTTGTTTACATTCTTGTTCCTGGAGATTGGTCCCTAGCACCTCCTTCCTCATGACATCACACTAGTCATGGAAGTTGGCCAGCTTTGACATGGGCCAACGTGTAGTCATGTGCCTTGACCAAGTAATAGCAAGATTTTATGACTCAATAATCACCTAATCTGACAAAGCATCTCTCATAAATGCAATAAGTATTGTTTGGTCTGAACCCGACATTAGGGACACTGAAGGACAAAGAGTAAAATCAAAACTATAGACAGAAATGTCAGAAATATGTAATGTAAAAAATAATATGTCAAAAAATGCACTAAATGACAGATCATTCATCACATATGTGGTATATATTATTTGCTTTTTAGGTCACTGGTGAGGCTGAAGAAGTAGATGAGGAAAACACCTGGGGTGGTGATGAGGAGGATGACGATGAGGACACGCTCTTCGACATGGATGAGTTTGTCCTGCAGGAGAGCACCGGCTACATGTTACCAACCCTGCGCTTCCTGGCTGTATTCCACACCGTCATCTCACTCGTCTGTCTCTTCGGGTACTACTTCCTGAAGGTAGGTAGATTCATGGTGCTATTACTGCTTTAATAAACTCATCAAATCATTTCTTTACAGATGATCACATTGTTTAAGTCACAGTTTTAGTCAACCATCTTAATATTTTGCTGTTAGGTACCTTTGGTGGTGTTCAAGAGGGAGAAGGAGATTGCCAGGAAGCTTGAATTTGACGGTCTCTACATCACCGAACAGCCATCTGACGATGATATCAAGGGCCAGTGGGATCGACTTGTCATCAACACCCCGTGAGTCACTGGTCTCAGTCACGCCTGACATCAATATTAGTGTCAAATATGGATCCTATCAGTGATTTATATGGATCATTTAACAACTTGTTTAAGAGAAGAAAATAAGATTTCTTCAGTAAACTGAACTGATCGGCATGAGAAAGTTCAGAATAGTGACTATTGGGAACTATTAGTCTATTAACCGTTATGTTGATTGATGGAGAATTAATCAAGGACAATGAATAATTAATTTATAATTCTAAGGAATTTATCAAATAAAAACATTTGAATGTTCCAGCTTCTACAGTGTGAAGGTTTGCAGCTTTTCTTCATGTGATATTATGAACTGAATCCTTTTTTGGGGAGGCTATGGTTAATTCTGAAGTTTAGAGTGTGGGGTGGTTAAATGAAGTAAACCAGTTTTGGATATTCTCATTTTTGAAACAAACAACAATGTGCCCTATCAGGATAATTTGAATCATTTTAAATGTTTACACACAACATTTTTTTCAAAAGGAGAAGAACGGTAAAGTTCACGAATGAAAACAGCTGACACATTTTGTGTGCAGTACAAGCATATATCAGTCTTAATAAGGGAATTCTGTTAAAATATTTTTATAAGAGATACTTTATCAAACTATTTGTTTTATTATTTGTGTTTTCCTTCCACTTTCTATTGCAGGTCTTTCCCCAGCAACTACTGGGACAAGTTTATCAAGCGCAAAGTGAGTGTGTACAAGGAATTAAGGTCAAAACTGAAAAGAAAACAAACAACAAAAAAAGTGACAACTGATCCACCTGATTTCTTAGACACACAAATAAAAGATATAACAAGATATTTAGTAATATTTTATCTGTCAACATGGACATACCAAGGGTTGATGAACATTTTTCTGCCTTGACCATCTATTTATCTCCATGTGGTGTAGGCCTGGAAGATTCTTGCATTTATTTGTGTGTGTGTGTGTGTGTGTGTGTGTGTGTGTGTGTGTGTGTGTGTGTGTGTGTGTGTGTGTGTGTATATATCTGTCTGCAGCTAACTAACCATCAGCCTAATATATTTTGTGTGTACATTTCTGACTATATGCTCCAGGACCTTTCATGCCTGTTATGATTCCCAGTTTTTTTTAAGAAACCTGTTTTATTGATTTCTCCGTTTTATACCATCATTGACTGCTGACTCCTCTCAAAAGGGCCCAGTGGGGGTCGCAAGTGATAAACAACTGCTTCATTTTTGAATCTTACACAGAATAAAATAAAATAAAAAAGGCATTTCTGTCTTTTCTGGGCTTGGTTAAAAACAATGAGCCTTACCCAGTCTGTTGCAGGCCACATTTTGGTCTTTGTCGTGGGCTCAAAAACTGACATCATTAGAAAAGTTTGGTCTTAATTTGTATCGTAGCATCTGCAGATTCATTCCATACTCAATACCCAATATGTTATGATTCACTAAATTTAGGCATGTTAATTCATGAATTTTTCCAACACTGTCAAGCTCACATGCTGGACACACAACCAGCTCTGCACTCCCTCCTCTCCAGCTACACACCCACAGACACACCTGACAGATATCTGCACTCTACTGATCACACTTATCTAGTCTGATCAAATTTTGTTTCAGGTTGTTGTAACAAAGTTTTCAGCAGTTGTTTACATGTTCTCTGAGGGTGATATTGGTATAGTTGATGCATTCCCTTCAGACAATAATTGATAGTTATAGTTCTGGTAAAATGAAGCTCTGCCTCATTTTCACAAATCTTGTGTTGCTTTGTCATCTCCAAAACAAACAAGGCCTCTTTCTTAAAGTTTGATGTGAAGTGACCCAGCTGTCTCCCCTCTGTATATGTAGGTCATTAACAAATATGGTGACCTGTATGGAGCTGAACGCATCGCTGAGCTCTTAGGCCTGGATAAGAGTGCTCTGGACTTTGACCCCACAGTGGAGACTGTAGAGAAGGAAGCTTCCTTGCTCTCTTGGTGAGAACCGCACCCTTATATTGTTTCTGTTTTCAACCACTGAAAATACACAGCAGACACTCTGTCTTGAGGGGTTGTTAAAATTTGGCTTGAAGGATTTATAAAAATTTTTAAAAAAAAACAGACACAAACACCTTATGGTCCTCATACATAGATATAGTTGACATTTTTTCAATGCTTGCACATTAGATATACAGCAACACCACTTCTGTGATTCATCATTTTGTTTTCTCATTGGCAGGCTGAGCTCCATTGATACAAAGTATCACATCTGGAAAATGGGCGTGGTTTTGACTGATAATGTAAGTTTATTTAATGTCTTCATCACTGTGGTGGAAATGAAGTGAAAAAACTTTAAGAAGCTTTAAAAATGTTAAACCTGTGAGCAGTGTTGATTGTTAAGGTTATTTTGCAGTGTGTTTAGTAATGTTTCTAAATAAGCTTTACAAGTGTTAGTCCTGTTTTAAATGGAGTGCCACATAAATCTGTAGTTTGACTGGTTATTGAAGTTTAATTAAACATAACTCTGATAATGGTTTGCAACAAACCAAGCTGTTAGAAGCTGTAACTTGCAAATTTCCCAAACTCGATTTAAAATGTGCTCTAAATGTATCACACAGAGGTAGAAAACCTTGAGATCAACATTGTGCAAATATCTACCTACGAAATAACCACTGAATGTAATATTACAGCCAGTGAAAATGATAAAAGAGTAATATAATTTAAGATTTTTGTATATTTGCAAGTGTTAATACTTTCACATGAAAAAGTTTTAAAGATGAAATCATTCTTTCGAAACTATTTGCAGTCAAAATATCTTACGTTATTACGTTATCTTATGTTTTCTCACATTTTTATTATGCTGGGTCAAATTACTTCTGGATATTATAGAAAATAGTAGTTTGACACACAATCAACATGTGGTTGCAAGAGAGTGAAAAGTAGTGGATATGTTATTTTTAGAAATTCAGTATTCTTCATTTGCTCAAAAAAAGAGTACTTTAAAACATTTAGAGACAACTATTGACATAAATACATATTGCAAATCATTCTCTGCGTTTCTATGATGTTCAATACAAATTTCAACCCAATCCAGTGGAAAATAAGCAATGGCCTAGAATACAATACACGAAAAAAGATTAAATTTAAATCTCTTTGGGCCAAACATCAAAACTTCATAATTAAAAAATAATTTTGAGTAGAGCTATGTTAATTTGCAAGGTCCTGTGAATTTTATAAACATTTTCACATACATTTTTCAAGACACTCAATGACATTAACAGGGAGGTCCTTGGTGAGTCGGTATGGGATGACCCAAATGTAAAATCTACATGCAACAATAGTATGCCAATTTATACAGTAACATTTTGCACATTCAAAGAAAATAAGTAGAGCAATGCAAAGATTTTTTCAATTTTCATTTGATGTGTAACTTGTCATTAATGAATGGCATTTCTTTTCCCACAGTACTTCCTGTATCTGATCTGGTACACTACCATGTCCATTTTCGGACACTTCAACAACTTCTTCTTTGCTGCCCATCTGCTGGACATCGCCATGGGATTCAAGACTCTTCGCACTATCCTGTCTTCTGTCACACACAACGGCAAGCAGGTACGTAGTTCATCCAGCAGAGGGAGTCAGAGTACAGGAAGAGTTATCATGCCACACTCCTGTGGAGGGATTATTCATTTTTTCTTTTTCTGAGTTTCTGCTCCGAAGTGGAAAGTCTTAAAATTAAGGAAAATATTTATGGGGTTTTTGAGTTGTAACAAGTTCAAAGGAATCTGCTGTCAGAATATAGTTATTTCAAACCCTCATCTCAAAATTGAGGTAGTTGTTTCGCAAATAATTTCTGTGTGTGGTCTGTGAAAGATAATAGGAACAAAGAAACTAGCCTTGTGATTCATATATAACACCAAGATAATCAAATCAAGAAATTACCCTCTTGAGAAAAATGTTTATGAAGATTTTCAGCTCATGATGTTAAAAAAGATACACCATGAGAAATAAAAATAATGGAATTGAATAAAAATTAAAAGACCACAGGATTTGCTGTTTTATCATTCTGGCAGTCATCCACTTTTTCTGACTTATAGAAAGTTGGGGTCTTTCATATTTTACCACCAAGAGAAGTTATGTAGAAGCAAAGGTGTTTAATAGTAAAGCACTGCTTAAGTAAATTGTATCCACTCTTTTTATTAGTTTAACAAATCAAATATAAGATAAATTTTGATTTTCATCTCACTGTTGCAATAAAGTTAATGAAGACATAAGAGTTCTTTGATTAAGAGTAGTTTAGACCTGCATTTCCAAACCGTCCTTCGGAAGTCTGAACAGTTTGCATGACTGAAGTAATTAAGTTAAGGTAAGTTAATTAGGTAAATAGTAATGGATTGGTGTGCTAAATAGTAAGCTAAAAATAATGGATAGGCAGTTGAAATGGCTAAAAATAAAGAATAAAGGGCCAAATCCACAAAAGGATTGCACTGCTTTTATGGCTACTAAACCTGTGTAAGTGAGAGAAAAACACAGCAAGAAATCCACAAAGCACACACAGAAAGTAAAATACCTGCAACTGCACTGCCAAGCAGACACTGTCCCAGGCGCACCTGTCCCATTTGCATGTATGTAAATTAAGAAATGTCCAAAAATTTGGCACAAAATTGCCCCTTTCCTTTACAAATTAACCCTTATAGCAAAAACCATCTAATTCACAAAGTGCTATTTGCCACAGGCAGTTATAGTGGTACTGTTTCACGCCTTTTAGACCCTCGTATTAAATAGGTGCAGTTTTTCTCTCTTCCAAGCTGGTGAGCTTTTAATGATATTGAGTGATATTATTGGCAAAATCTACAGAGGGAGGGGAATCAAGTGGATTGTGAGCTTATATCGATTTTGAAATGAAAAATTATCGATGGAGTTCATGATTCGTCAATACGGGCCTTATACAATCAATTTCACTGTATAAACCTGGGATCTGCGTGTAACAGCTGACCTGTATGGATGTGAAACAGAATTAATTACATTAATTAATTACATTAAAATCCTGTAACCGCAGCACCATTCGTGAAAGTGCACGACCTATTTCTAAGTTTGGAGAGACATGCACCGTGTCAGCTGCTGTGAGATGCTGGAGCCAGCTGTGACTCACCACCAACTGTGGACAACAAACAAAACTGACGCTTTCTGCAAAATTGTGTGGTTTCTGCATTTTTCATTATGAACCAATCTGTATCATGAAATATGGAGAAAAAGCCTGAAACACTGGAAAAAGATCTGCACACTCAATTAAATGCAAAAGGAGGACAAATTGTGCTCAGCTGCCAAACTTTAAGGGTGTTAACGCCGGCATATAATTAGTGCAAATTCTTTTGTGGTTAGTGTGCTTAAATGGGGCAGAGTGCTGCTGGTGCTAATTCTGAGCAAATCATGGTGCCATTAGAGGGTGCAATCTATTCTCTGTGGATCTGGCCATAACTGTTGAAAGAAAAAGGTAAACTGTAATGGGGTAGTAGTTGAAATAGTTAGCTGAAGTACTGGATAATTGGTGAAAAGGCTAACTGTTTATAATTGATGGAAATTTCTAAATCAATTTGATGAAAGGCGAAAAGGCTTAAAGTGATGCGTAAGGTATTGAATAATTATTGGGAAGACAAATGGTTTAAAAATGGTTAAAAAAGCTAAAAGTAACGGATTAAGGCTTGAAACATTTAATTTATGCCAAGGTTGGGAAACATGGATTAACATCATTATGCCTCTGACAGCAAATATATCAGGTGGTATTCATATTTAAAATGCAGATAACAAGCAAGTAAACCGCAGGTCACTGATGGAGCATAAATGAAGGTTTTTAGTGGCAAGAATTTGTTTTACTGAATTTCTGCAGGTCTCGGAAGTCTGAATAGCGATGAAAGCCGCACTGAAATCCTCAATTCATATGCAGAGACCTTGTAAATATTGCAGTTCTTTTGTGCTCCTCTCCCCATTTAAAAAAACTGCCCCGACATTGACAAGTTGATTCAGTTCTCTAACAAAAGCTTAAAAGATTAATTTAAAAACTACATATAAACAAGAAAAGGTGCTGCTGCCCCCTCGACTCTCCACTCAAGTTGTTACTGGCAGTAAAAAAAAAGGTCAAATTAAATGATACGGTGCGTGCGAAGTAATGAAATTTCTCTCCCTGTAGCTTGTGCTGACTGTGGGTCTGCTGGCGGTGGTCGTCTATCTCTACACCGTGGTGGCCTTCAACTTCTTCAGAAAGTTCTACAATAAGAGCGAGGATGAAGACGAGCCGGACATGAAGTGCGATGACATGATGACGGTATGTATCTCCACCTCCGATATATATTTAAAGACCCTTCCAATGTTTTTAACTTTGTTAACATGTCTGTGGTGTTTTTAGATGCTACATGACATACTACTGATTTCCTCCTTTACACAGCCTTTGCATTTTTACACAAAACCAAATAACAACAGCGTCATGTCGCCGCAGTGTGCGATTTTAGACTGCATGCCAGTCTAAATGGCCAAAGGCAAAGGAGGCGTGCCTCTAGTGTGACACAACATACTGTATGTCTCAGCTACTTTCTAAATAACAGCACTGGCATAACACGGAAATAATCTTCGTTTACAGTCCCTGTTATATTATCTCGTCCTCTGCTCGGGGGGTAAAGAGCTCCCAGACCTCATTTTTTTTACGCAATTTACAGACATTTTTGGCTTCTGTTTTTTTTAAATAACAACTCACTCCTACTAGCTGCTTTTTAAATCTCCAACTTGATGTCACAACGTAGTTACTCATAACACGCCATCAAAGCATCACACCTGTCCAGCCCGTGGTCCTGTCCGGCCGGCTGTCCCTTTTACACAGACTTCAATGGGACGCTGTTCCTATTTCTGTTGCTGCTTTTTGGCGGGACAACTCTGTTCTTCCACTCTGCTATTATACTTTTCATACAGAACAGCAAGGCATCATAACAGTGTGTTATTTCCCCCTTAAACAGGCTTTGTAAAAGAGGCCGATGACATTCTCAAAACCATGTGTTCTTTAAAGGTTTCATATGTTATGTCCCATATGTCTGCTGCATACCGAACAAAAATCAAGCCCACTCTGGGCCCGATTACCCCGCTCTGACAATCATGAGTAAAGCCTCAGCTTTTTGATTTCCTTAGTTCTGAAAAAGGCATGTTAAAGTTGTGAGGTATGTTAAAAATGTTACGTACACCCCCCCGCTCTGCTTGAGATCCATCCATTTCAAATCGCAAATATTCAGCATGCTCAATACTTACAGTCCAATATCCCGTTTTGAGGGAGCGACCCTGACGATTGCAGGCGCTCTCACAGATCTTAAAAACTTTTATGCAATTTCAAATAGGACTCAGCTGGTACCAAAACATGTACAGCCCATGCTCACGGTGTCATTTCTGTCATCTCTGTCTCTCTGCACCGTATATTTTCTGTGAAAAGTAGTGAGTGCAAAAACAAACAACTAATTTATCCAGACTGCCATTCACCACTTTCTTTTTTATTTTCTCAAGTCACATTCGATCATGGGAAACTTGCAAGATTTCCAGTTTTGAGAGTCAGGACTGTGGTTGTTCCTGAATGGACCTGTTTGTGTGTGATGTGCTGTTTTGGCCGAGCTGTTGCTCCTCACACACTACAGGAACAAAACTGGGTAACACTTAGTCCGCCTACAGATGGTTTATAGAGTACTTGTGACATTTCAACAGCTTGTTTGTTGAAATTTAATAATTCATTTGCATCAGTTTATTTTGTAGATGTTTTAACAGATCATCTATAGACTCTAGAGTATATGTGACAATTCATCAAATATTCTCAGAATCATTTAATTGACACTGAATCATTAACTCAACTTACGCTGCACTGAGCTAGTGATCGTTCATTATCACAGTTTATCTTACACGAGTGAAATAATCAGTAGCTGTAGGAAAGCAGAAGCGGGGGTTAATTAGCATACTGGTATTCATAGATCTGCACGTGCTAACTGAGGCGAAGGTGTAGTTACATACAAACCATTTTAAGACTTCGAGGGATTTTTTTTTTCCATTGAAAAACTTATAAATATGTGATTTTGATGAACAGAGATGAGTTTTCATTACCCTGAGAGGAACTTCAATTTAGGGAGACAAAAAATTGTGAATATGGAAAAGGGCTTTTCAGTCTTCAGCAAGGGCAAATGTTTTGAGTTGAAAAGGATTCCAGGCTTTTATTTTGAATGTTTGACTGAAACATTTTTGCCTGCTGGCCTTCATCTTGCGATGAAAGCAGGAGGTGACTATTAGACTAAAAAGAAAGTATTTTTCATTAGTGAAGTTTGTACAAGAATAACTTTCCAAACCATCAACATGCGCAACTTTTGCAAATGCAAAACCTCACCAATTATTTTCTGCATATTCTCCCAGCTTACAGATTCAGTAGTTTTCAAAGGATAGTCATTTTTCGGAACCTTTTATTAGACACATTTTATTTTGCTTCTCTAGGCTTTTTATTTTCTTGTCGCAATAGATGCTTTTCCAGTCGCATACTGAATCCTCAGCCACATAGTGCACTGAATTTATTTATTCATCTGAAATGGAAGAAAAAGAAAATTTGATTTCCGTTTTGCATCCTCAGTTCCCACAGAATAAGATACAGCTGCCTTTAAAACTCTACAAATGGTTTCAGCTTATGGCTGACTCTCTCAGTAACCGTGCTGTGTTTCTCTTGGCAGTGCTATTTGTTCCACATGTACGTGGGTGTGAGAGCTGGAGGTGGTATCGGAGACGAGTTGGAGGACCCAGCTGGAGACCCCTATGAGCTCTACCGCATCCTGTTTGACATCACTTTCTTCTTCTTTGTCATCGTCATCCTGCTGGCCATCATTCAGGGTACACGGTCTTTGTCATTTATCTGCTTTCTGCATCTTAATGCACGACTGCAACTTAAAACGTGATATAAGATAAGTCATGCTCAGCACTTGGGCCATCTGTTGCACCCTCCTACAGGTTTGATTATCGATGCCTTTGGCGAGCTGAGAGACCAGCAGGAGCAGGTGAAGGAGGACATGGAGGTGAGACTTGGGTGCAGCCAGAACTGAAACAATGTGTACAAGGAGGAAACATGTCAGCTACAATTTTTTTTTATTTAGAAAGATGTGGAGGAATATATTGATACATAAGGTGCTTTCACATCTAACCCATTCGGTTAGGAACTCTTGTACAGACTATCCAGACTGTGCCGGAAAAAGGAGGATCTTGATTCGCCTTCACACTAGAATGTGGCTCAGACTCGACACTAAGAGAGTTGTAACCATACCTGACATGCTTTCTGTTTTTTATGTTTTATCCAAGCCCAATGCAGTTCATGTAACATTACTCAATAACTGAGTGTCTGGCTACAGTTAGCCTCTATATCATACAAATGGCGCCTTGTAAATGACCGTCAAAAAGCATCTTTTTGTTTGGGCTTACACGAGTAAACACTTTTAACAAACATGCCGCAAACATACATGCATTATATGCAATGACATTAGCAAATAAAAATAATAAAAGTCGAGTCTTACTAGTGGTTCATCTCAACAAGAACTTTTTGGAACTATTTCAATAATCCAACCATTGTGGTTTGTTTGAAATTATCAAGAAGAAAGGTCTTGAAAAAATCCCGAGCGAAAAAAACAAGCTTTCGATATTAGGCGATGACAAATTTTTTCTTGCATGCTCCATCATTACGTAGCTAATTTTAACTTGCATTAATGTTTACCACCTGAAATAGACTTGTCTTGCGTGTGAAAATGTAAATGTTTTAATGTAAATAACTTACCCCAGGACTGTAGAAGAAGTAGCCCAATGCAGACAGTAGGTCTGTCATAAGCCGAATCGGACCTGAACATCATTTGTAAATATTTACCTGAACCCGGCCGAACCCGTCAGGTCCTGTCAGGCTCGGATCGTGTATCCACACTCTATTCCAGACGCTCCAGTACAACTTGTTTGTGGTGTAAAAGGATCGTAATTAGGCAGACCAAACACCAGATTTTAATACAGTTGGTGTTATGATCATAGATTTAAAAGTGAAACTACATTAAACGTACGTTAAATCCATCTGCTAATAGGTTAAGTGTCAATTAAGTAATTAATTAAGGAAATTATGTGATAACCATAGTACCACCTAAAGTACGTGAGTACTGGAATATACACACAAAGTGAAAAGGAGGTCAAACTGGAGTGTGTTGTGTTTATGGGCACTTTTCTCTTGATTTTTGATTGTTTTGTAAAAAAGGCGACAGTGTTTCATCTCTCCAGGCTAAATGAAGGTGTGACACCGACCTAAATACATCAGCATCAAGAGCATTATGTATAAACTGACCCACAGTTACCCTGCATCAAAACGTCAACACCCTCTCTTATTCTTCTTTCAGACCAAATGCTTCATTTGTGGCATTGGGAATGACTACTTTGACCGGACGCCTCACGGGTTTGAAACCCACACCCTACAAGAGCACAACCTAGCCAACTACCTGTAAGTGCAGCAGCGAGCACAGAACGTGACCAAAGTCATATCTCTGATTTACAACGTGACAATTTTCACACTACTCGTGTTCTTCCTGTGAGCAGGTTCTTCCTGATGTACCTGATTAACAAGGACGAGACTGAACACACGGGTCAGGTACGTGATCAGTTTCAGAACATCTTTTTTTAAACTTCTCTTCAGTCTTTTCTTCCATAAGACATGATGTGTCTGATCAATCTCAAGACAGCCAAAGGAAGGTTACAGAAACTTCAGTAGGTTTCACTTGTGCAACATTTCAACCCACTTATGTTGCATAAGTACAGCTGAGCAGCAGCAAGGAGCAATGCGTGGGCTCACTTTGACTTTTTTGATAGTAACTTGTTATTGCTTTTCACCTGAGATTCAAGATGTTTTTTATTTTATGTACACGCAGTGTTCTTATTTAACAAATTTAGCAAAAATTTGTAGCAGCACCATCAGGCTGCAACAAGAACCAAATTCAGTTTTCTAGTAGAGAATAGTCGCAATGCTTCAGTGCTTTAACAAGCAAATGAAGTCTTTAGTGTTTCTGCAGAAAATATAAAAAGGCCCAATACGTCTTTTAGTTTACGTCTTAGTCCAAATTATACTTATGTATTAACTTACTACAGCATCTATATTATGTATCCATTTTTGGTTTTAATCACCGGGCATGCTAAACCAAAATTTCAGCATGCAAACTGTGATTTGTAATATATGAGGTTTTCTATTGCTAATTTTTGATGTTTCATTATAAAAATAATGTCATGCTCGTAACCCATAATGAGTATTTTAGAATGAGTAGGACTGAAAAATGTATCTGGATTTGGACCTTTCATTTTTGACACATTACGCTTTTCACGTTTGGAATTTGTCCTGGTCGATTGCTCCTATGAACAGATTCTCAATTTTCAATTGCAAGCAAAACCCTTAAACATTTTTTTGTGAATTTATAATATAGTATACTTTGACCGTTATGTCATACTATGACTTTTTTTTGGCACTATATACTATTAATTCTTTTGGCACAATATACTATTACTTTTTGACATAATGTCGTAAGAATTTTAAAAATAAAATACCTTGATTTTTCAGATATACTATACTATGACTTTTGTGACAAACTATATTGTGACTTTTTTTTAACTATACTATGATATTTTATTTACATAATTTACTATGACTTTTCTGTGCTATATTAACCTGTGACTTTTTTGGTGTGCTATACTATGACATGTTGTATGACATGCGGACCACAGCTTTTTTGACACACTAAACCATGCCTTTTTTTCATACCATGTTATGTCTTTTTGACAAACAGTACTATGACATTTTTTATGACGTACATGTTGCACCGTGACTTTTTTGGCATTCTAACCATGATATTTTTTGACACACATGATAATTAAGCATGTGCTTTCATGCTGTATAGACGATATGCTATACTATGATGTTTTCATGACATTTTGGACAAGCTTTAGTATGACTTTTATGCTATTTGGACGACATGCTGTGCCATGATATTTTAAGGCTATTTTGGACCAAATGCTATACTGGACAACACGAACGAAATGCTTGCTATGTTTTTTTTTTCAGGCCATCTTGGATGACATGCTAGACTATGACTGTTTTCATGATATTTAGACGACATGCTGTGGTATGAATAGTGATGCTAGTTTGGAACTACCTACGAAAGTATGACTTTTTTGGTTATTTTAGGAAAAAAAGAATAAAAAAAGACATGATGTAGTATGAATTTTTTCTGCGATTTAGAACGACATGCTAAAATATGACTTTTTTTTTACTTTGAAACACATGCTATAGTAAGAGTTTTTTGGTGCGTTTTTGAACATGACATAATATGACTTATTATTATGACTTTTTTCTGCAATTTTCGACGATATGCTATAGTATGACTTTTTTAGTATGACTTTTTTATATTATAACTTATAAAACTGATCCTAATGTGTGAAATGTCCCCTTACATCATTAGAAACTGACAGATCTTTTTCCTTCAGGAGTCATATGTGTGGAAGATGTACCAGGAGAGATGCTGGGACTTCTTCCCTACTGGAGACTGCTTCCGTAAGCAGTATGAGGACCAGTTGGGTTAGAGATGGCTAGCCTTGTGTCGAGCCCCAAACACTCCTCTCTACTTTCCTTCTATTCGAAAGAGACACTGAACTTGACTTCACCCTGTTAATAGAACCTGAAGAATTGCTGGACTTTATCTGCTGCCATGGTGTTGAAAAAAAAAAACAAAAAAACATTTTGAATATCAGATACACAAAAGAAATCATTTTAAGAAAATGATTTCTTTTGTGAACCACTAACTGGACATTTCGGGTTTGTGCATCCAAGTCCTCTTCCTTGTAACTGAAAAATAGTCAGTTGCCACGACGCCTCTTTTATGCAAACTCTTTTTTTGATTCTGATTCACATTGCCTTTTCACTTGCTTAACCCCAACCTGTTGCACAATTTGTTGTGTGTAGACGTTTGATACACGTGAAGGGTTACAGCATGACAGCTGAATGTCTGAATATGCACAATTTCTAGAATTAACGCCAGGATGTTCGTGTCACTTGTTACCGAACCAACCGAACGGATATGTGCTGCTAGTATTGATCACTATTGATCCAGTTAACATCAAATAAGGTGAGTGAGACCTGATCTGCCTTTCAAATCTGTCAGATGAAAACAGTCACAAAAGATGGTTCTTCCAGGACCAGAGACGACTCACTTTGGGTGTTTATCATGTGCCGACGTGCCTTATGAGAAACTATGCAAAACAAATTTATCATTTTTGTCCCTCCTGACACAAGCAGTGCTCTAGCTCTGGATTAGTTACAAGCAGATTTAGCTTAAAATAGTTTTGTGGCTTTAAAATTATAAAAAGAGAAAACATTTGTTGTATAAAATATAGATGATCCTTGTGTAAATGTTGCTTAGTTTGGTTTTGTTTCTAAGCTGTGATGTCCTGCCCGCCTGCACTTCTTTTCACAGTAAAAGAGCCCCCAAAGAGGAAAATGGAAAAAAACAAAACCTGGTTCAAGGATTTATTGACGACAAAATGGTTAACTGCTATTGTATGACAGTTTGTATGTATGTAGTAGCTTTGGTAAACCGCATTTCTTTTGATGAGGGGGAGGAAATGAATAAAGTAATTGATGCAATAAAGCAAAGTTTCACTGTCTGTCCTTCCCCTTTGCAGCTCAGATTCCTCTGATGGCGAAATTTCTGAAACTTATCACAAGGAACACATCATTCTTTCTCTCAAACACGAAATGCAACTACAACATTTGGATATATTATAACAGACCTGTGTCACCTCTAAACACACTGTCTCCCATTCAACCTCGCAAACTATAATTACTGCCTTGACTGCCTCTTTTCAATAAACCAAAAAGCAGAGACTTAAGCAAAGAATATTTTACTTTTCGAAGTCCTTTTTGAATATTTGTCCAACACGTCAACTTTGTAATTGACTTTAAAGGTGAAATTTAAGTTTGAATTTCAACACCAAAGTCCAGTTTTTAGTTTTTAAACTTGTTCTTCTGTCTTCATCAGGTCCTTTTGTTCGAATTGATTTTCAGGAGATCATGCTGTCCAGCCAGTCCTCCAGGTCCTCCTCGGTCATCTCCTGCCTGACGGAAGCAGGTTTGAGATGCGTGACACCTTCTCTCTCCTTCTCCATCTTCTGTTCTATCGCTTCTGGCACCGCCCCCTTCACTTCTTCATATGCTGCAGATTAAAAGAACACGTGGGGAAAATGTAACATAAGATCTCAACACACTCACCATTTTGTGCTAAAAACCATTGATGCTGAGAATGAACCCTCTTTATGCTCTTTTAAACAACATGCTTTATTGCCCTATTCTGTACAATACGCTATAGTATGACTTTTTTTGTGCCATTTTGGACGACATGTTATTTTATGTGGTTTTCAGCTGTCTTTGGATGTGTAATATTTTGACATTTTTCGCCATACTATAACATGGCTTATTTGGTTGTTTTTCGTCATGCTGTATTATGATGTTTTGGGCTTTTTTTTGACATTCTATACTACGATGCGTCTCGACATGCTATACTATGCGAATTTCAGCTTTTTTTTGGACATGTCATATTTTGACATTTTTCGCCATATTATAGTATGGCATAATCTGTCTTTTTGTAAACATGCTATGTTATGGTGTTTTGGGCAGTTTTTTCAACATTCTATTAAAGAAGGTAACAACATGCTTTTTCATGTAGTTTTCAGCAGTTTTTTAAACATGTCAAAATTTGACGTTTTTGGACATACCATACTATGGCATTTTCGGCAATTTTTTTGACATGCTAAATTTTTGGCCTTTTTTCCCCACTTTGTATACTATGACACATCTCTAGAAGATATATGATGTTGTTTCTAGCCATTTTTTTGATATTTCAAATTTGACATTTCTTGACATACTATACTATGGTGTTTTGACAGAATGTGCTTGTTAAGTAGTAGTAGTAGTAGTGGTAGTTGTAGTAGTAGTAGTAGTATTAAGTAGTGTGCCAAGATACGCCATAGCATAATATGTTGCAGCAACAACCAAAAACACAAGAATAATGCATGTTGAAAAAATGACCAAAAAAGGCAAAACTATATGGTAGGGCAAAAATGTCATAAAATGACATGTCCCAAAAACAGCTGAAAACACCTCAAAACAGTATAAAATAACTTGCCAAGTCATGCATTAGCATAATATGCTGCAAAAACAACGAAAAGCGCCAAAACAATGCATTTTGAAAAATGACCGCAAAAACCAAGGCTTTAGTAAGGCAAAAAATGTCGAAATATGACATGTCCCAAAAATTGTTGAAAACACCCCATAACAGCATAAAATAAGTTACCAAGACACGCCAAAGCACAGTATGTTGCAAAAACAACCAAAAACACGATAATACTGCCTGTTGAAAAAATGGCTAAAAATGTCAAAATATGACATCTCAAAAAAAGCTGAAAACACATCAAAATACCATTAGGTACTGTGCCAAGACACACCACAGCATAATATGTTGCAAACCAAAAACATCATGATAATGCATGTTGAAATAATGACAGAAAATCCAAGACTATAGTAAGGCAAAAATGTCAAAATTTGACATGTCCCAAAAACTGTTGAAAACAGCTGGAAACAGCTTAGAATACCCTGCCAAGACACGCCATAGCAAAGGAAGTTGCAAAAAGAGCCAAAAACAGCATAATTTGACATGTCGAAAAAGTGACAGAAAATCCAAGACTATAGTAAGGCAAAAATGTCAAAATTTGACATGTCCCAAAAACTGTTGAAAACAGCTGGAAACAACTTAGAATACCCTGCCAAGACACGCCATAGCAAAGGAAGTTGCAAAAAGAGCCAAAAACAGCATAATTTGACATGTCGAAAAAGTGACAGAAAATCCAAGACTATAGTAAGGCAAAAATGTCAAAATTTGACATGTCCCAAAAACTGTTGAAAACAGCTGGAAACAGCTTAGAATACCCTGCCAAGATACGCTGTAGCAAAGAAAGTTGCAAAAAGAGCCAAAAACAGCATAATTTGACATGTCGAAAAAATGAACGAAAATCCAAGACTATAGTAAGGCAAAAATGTCAAAATTTGACATGTCCCAAAAACTGTTGAAAACAGCTGGAAGCAGCTTAGAATACCCTTTCAAGACACGCCGTAGCAAAGGAAGTTGCAAAAAGAGCCAAAAACAGCATAATTTGACATGTCGAAAAAATGAACGAAAATCCAAGACTATAGTAAGGCAAAAATGTCAAAATTTGACATGTCCCAAAAACTGTTGAAAACAGCTGGAAACAGCTTAGAATACCCTGCCAAGACACGCCATAGCAAAGGAAGTTGCAAAAAGAGCCAAAAACAGCATAATTTGACATGTCGAAAAAATGAACGAAAATCCAAGACTATAGTAAGGCAAAAATGTCAAAATTTGACATGTCCCAAAAACTGTTGAAAACACCTGGAAACAGTTTAGAATACCCTGCGAAGACACGCCGTAGCAAAGGAAGTTGCAAAAATAGCCAAAAACAGCATAATTTGACATGTCGAAAAAGTGACAGAAAATCCAAGACTATAGTAAGGCAAAAGTGTCAAAATTTGACATGTCCCAAAAACTGTTGGAAACAGCTGGAAACAGCTTAGAATACCCTGCCAAGACACACCATAGCAAAGAAAGTTGCAAAAATAGCCAAAAACAGCATAATTTGGTATGTCGAAAAAGTGACAGAAAATCCAAGACTATAGTAAGGCAAAAGTGTCAAAATTTGACATGTCCCAAAAACTGTTGAAAACAGCTGGAAACAGCTTAGAATACCCTGCCAAGACACGCCATAGCAAAGAAAGCTGCAAAAAGAGCCAAAAACAGCATAATTTGACATGTCGAAAAAATGAACGAAAATCCAAGACTATAGTAAGGCAAAAATGTCAAAATTTGACATGTCCCAAAAACTGTTGAAAACAGCTGGAAACAGCTTAGAATACCCTGCCAAGACACGCCATAGCAAAGGAAGTTGCAAAAAGAGCCAAAAACAGCATAATTTGACATGTCGAAAAAATGAACGAAAATCCAAGACTATAGTAAGGCAAAAATGTCAAAATTTGACATGTCCCAAAAACTGTTGAAAACACCTGGAAACAGTTTAGAATACCCTGCCAAGACACGCCGTAGTAAAGAAAGTTGCAATAAGAGCCAAAAACAGCATAATTTGACATGTCGAAAAAATGAACGAAAATCCAAGACTATAGTAAGGCAAAAATGTCAAAATTTGATATGTCCCATAAACTGTTGAAAACAGTTGGAAACAGTTTAGAAAAGCCAGCCAAGACACGCCGTAGCAAAGGAAGTTGCAAAAATAGCCAAAACCAGCATAATTTGACATGTCGAAAAAATGAACGAAAATCCAAGACTATAGTAAGGCAAAAATGTCAAAATTTGACATGTCCCAAAAACTGTTGAAAACAGCCGTAAACAGCTTAGAATACCCTGCCAAGACACGCCGTAGCAAAGGAAGTTGCAAAAATAGCCAAAACCAGCATAATTTGACATGTCGAAAAAATGAACGAAAATCCAAGACTATAGTAAGGCAAAAATGTCAAAATTTGACATGTCCCAAAAACTGTTGAAAACAGCTGGAAACAGCTTAGAATACCCTGCCAAGACACGCCATAGCAAAGAAAGTTGCAAAAAGAGCCAAAAACAGCATAATTTGGTATGTCGAAAAAATGAACGAAAATCCAAGACTATAGTAAGGCAAAAATGTCAAAATTTGACATGTCCCAAAAACTGTTGAAAACAGCCGTAAACAGCTTAGAATACCCTGCCAAGACACGCCGTAGCAAAGGAAGTTGCAAAAATAGCCAAAAACAGCATAATTTGACATGTCGAAAAAATGAACGAAAATCCAAGACTATAGTAAGGCAAAAATGTCAAAATTTGACATGTCCCAAAAACTGTTGAAAACACCTGGAAACAGTTTAGAATACCCTGCCAAGACACGCCGTAGTAAAGAAAGTTGCAATAAGAGCCAAAAACAGCATAATTTGACATGTCGAAAAAATGAACGAAAATCCAAGACTATAGTAAGGCAAAAATGTCAAAATTTGACATGTCCCAAAAACTGTTGAAAACACCTGGAAACAGTTTAGAATACCCTGCCAAGACACGCCGTAGTAAAGAAAGTTGCAATAAGAGCCAAAAACAGCATAATTTGGTATGTCGAAAAAATGAACGAAAATCCAAGACTATAGTAAGGCAAAAATGTCAAAATTTGACATGTCCCAAAAACTGTTGAAAACAGCTGGAAACAGCTTAGAATACCCTGCCAAGACACGCCATAGCAAAGGAAGTTGCAAAAAGAGCCAAAAACAGCATAATTTGACATGTCGAAAAAATGAACGAAAATCCAAGACTATAGTAAGGCAAAAATGGCAAAATATGACATGTCCCAAAAACTGTTGAAAACAGCCGTAAACAGCTTAGAATACCCTGCCAAGACACGCCGTAGCAAAGGAAGTTGCAAAAATAGCCAAAAACAGCATAATTTGACATGTCGAAAAAATGAACGAAAATCCAAGACTATAGTAAGGCAAAAATGTCAAAATTTGACATGTCCCAAAAACTGTTGAAAACACCTGGAAACAGTTTAGAATACCCTGCGAAGACACGCCGTAGCAAAGGAAGTTGCAAAAATAGCCAAAAACAGCATAATTTGACATGTCGAAAAAATGAACGAAAATCCAAGACTATAGTAAGGCAAAAATGTCAAAATTTGACATGTCCCAAAAACTGTTGAAAACACCTGGAAACAGTTTAGAATACCCTGCGAAGACACGCCGTAGTAAAGAAAGTTGCAATAAGAGCCAAAAACAGCATAATTTGACATGTCGAAAAAATGAACGAAAATCCAAGACTATAGTAAGGCAAAAATGTCAAAATTTGACATGTCCCAAAAACTGTTGAAAACACCTGAAACAGCTTAGAATACCCTGCCAAGACACGCCGTAGTAAAGAAAGTTGCAATAAGAGCCAAAAACAGCATAATTTGGTATGTCGAAAAAATGAACGAAAATCCAAGACTATAGTAAGGCAAAATGTCAAAATTTGACATGTCCCAAAAACTGTTGAAAACAGCTGAAACAGCTTAGAATAACCTGCCAAGACACGCCGTAGTAAAGAAAGTTGCAATAAGAGCCAAAAACAGCATAATTTGACATGTCGAAAAAATGAACGAAAATCCAAGACTATAGTAAGGCAAAAATGTCAAAATTTGACATGTCCCAAAAACTGTTGAAAACAGCCGTAAACAGCTTAGAATACCCTGCCAAGACACGCCGTAGCAAAGGAAGTTGCAAAAATAGCCAAAAACAGCATAATTTGACATGTCGAAAAAATGAACGAAAATCCAAGACTATAGTAAGGCAAAATGTCAAAATTTGACATGTCCCAAAAACTGTTGAAAACACCTGAAACAGTTTAGAATACCTCATGAAGACACGCCAGAAAGCAAAGGAAGTTGCAAATAGCCAAACAGCATAATTTGACATGTCGAAAAAATGAACGAAACTAAGACTATAGAAGGCAAAAATGTCAAAATTTGACATGTCCTAAAAAACTGTTGAAAACAGTCAGAACAATGCAGAATACCCTGCCAAGACATCGAGCAAAGGAAGCTGCAAAATAGCCAAACAGCATAATTTGGTATGTCGAAAAATGAACGAAATCCAAGACTATAGTAAGGCAAAAAATGTCAAATTTGACATGTCCCAAAAACTGTTGGAAACAGCTGAAACAGCTTAGAATACCCTGCCAAGACACGCCAGAAAGCAAAAGGAAGTTGCAAAAGAGCCAAAACAGCATAATTTGGTATGTTTAAAAAATGAACGAAAATCCAAGACTATAGTAAGGCAAAATGTCAAAATTTGATGTCCCAAAAAACCGTTGAAAACACCAGGAAACAGCTTAGAATACCTGCCAAGACACGCCTCGTGAGCAAAGGAAGTTGCAAAATAGCCAAAACAGCATAATTTGACATGCTCTAAAAATGAACAAAAATCCAAGACTATAGTAAGGCAAAATGTCAAAATTTGACATGTCCCAAAAACTGTTGAGCCAGCTGGAAACAGCTTTAGAATACCTGCCAAGACACGCCTATAGCAAAGAAAGCTGCAAAAAGAGCCAAAAATTGGCATAATTTGACACATGTCGAAAAAAAATGAACGAATCCAAGACTATAGTAAGGCAAAAATGTCAAAATTCTGATATGTCCCAAAACTGTTGAAAACACCTGAAACAGTTTAGAATAATTCTTGCCAAGACATACTAGTAAAGAAAGTTGCAATAAGAGCCAAAATGTATAATTTTACGTCGAAAAATGAACGAAAATCCAAGACTATAGTATAAAATGTCAAAATTTGATATGTCCCAAAAACTGTTGAAACAGCCGAATAGCTTAGAATACCCTACAAGACATCACCAGAAAGGAAGGAAGTTGCAAAATAGCCAAAACTAGTATAATTTGACATGTCGAAAAATGAACGAAAAATCCAAGACTATAGTAAGGCAAATGTCAAAATTTGACATGTCCCAAAAACTGTTGAAAACAGCCAGAACAGCTTAGAATACCCTGCCAAGACACGCCAGAAAGCAAAGGAAGTTAAAATAGCCAAAACCAGTATAATTTGAAGGTCAAAATGAACGAAAATCCAAGACTATAGTAAGGCAAAATGTCGTAATTTGATATGTCCCAAAAAACTGTTGAAAACACCTGGAAACAGTTTAGAATACCCTGCCAAGACACGCCAGTAAAGAAAGTTGCAATAAGAGCCAAAAACAGCATAATTTGGTATGTTTAAAAAATGAACTAAAATCCAAGACTATAGTAAGGCAAATGTCAAAATTTGACATGTCCTAAAAACTGTTGAAAACAGCCAAACAGCCAGGAATACCCTGCCAAGACACGCCGTAGCAAAGGAAAGTTGCAAAATAGCCAAAATACAATTCTGGACATGTCAAAAAATGAACGAAAATCCAAGACTATAGTAGCGCAAATGTCAAAATTCTGATATGTCCCAAAAACTGCTGAAAATACCTGAAACAGTTTAGAATACTGCCAAGACACGCCGTAGTAAAGAAAGTTGCAATAAGAGCCAAAACAGCATAATTTGACATGTCGAAAAAAAATGAACGAAAATCCAAGACTATAGTAAGGCAAAATGTCAAATTTGACATGTCCCAAAAAACTGTTGAAAAACACCAGGAAACAGCCAGGAATACCCTGCCAAGACACGCCGTAGCAAAGGGAAGTTGCAAAAATAGCCAAAACAGCATAATTTGGATATGTCGAAAAAATGAACGAAATCCAAGACTATAGTAAGGCAAAAATGTCAAAATTTACATGTCCCAAAAATCGTTGAAAACAGCTGAAACAGCTAGAATACCCTGCCAAGACACGCCCATAGCAAAGAAAGCTGCAAAAAGAGCCAAAACAGCATAATTTGACATGTCGTAAAAATGATCAAAAAATCCAAGACTATAGTAAGGCAAATGTCAAATTTGATACGTCCTAAAAACTGTTGGAAAACACCTGAAACAGTTTAGAATAATTGCCAAGACACGCCGTAGTAAAGAAAGTTGCACAAGAGCCAAAACAGCATAATTTGACATGTCGAAAAAATGAACGTAAAATCCAAGACTATAGTATAAGCAAAAATGTCAAAATTCTGATATGTCCTAAAATCTGGAAACAAAACAGAACAGCTTAGAATACTCCTGCCAAGACACGCCTGAGCAAAGGAAAGGTAAAAATAGCCAAAACCACAGTATAATTTAATATGTCGAAAAAATGAAATCTAAAATCCAAGACTATAGAAGGCAAAAATGTCAAAATTCTGATATGTCCTAAAAAACTGTTGAAAAACAGCCGAACAGCTTAGAATACCCTGCCAAGACACGCCAGCAAAGGAAGTTGCAAAATAGCCAAAACCAGCATACTTGACATGTCGAAAAAATGAACGAAAAATCCAAGACTATAGTAAGGCAAAATGTCAAAATTCTGATATGTCCCAAAAACTGTTGAAAACACCTGAAACAGAAGTTTGAATACCCCACAAGACACGCCAGAGTAAAGAAAGTTGCGTTAAGAGCCAAAAACAGCATAATTTGGTATGTCAAAAATGAACGAAAATCCAAGACTATAGTAAGGCAAAATGTCAAAATTTGAGCATGTCCCAAAAACTGTTGGAAATAGCTGTAAACAGCTTAGAATACTCCCTGCCAAGACACGCCTATAAAGTAAAGGAAGTTGCAAAAATAGCCAAAAACAGCATAATTTGACATGTCGAAAAAATGAACGGTAAAAATCCAAGACTATAGTAAGGCAAAATGTCAAAATTTGACATGTCCCAAAAAACTGTTGAACACCTGGAAATAGTTTAGAACACCCTGCCAAGACACTTCTACCGTAGTAAAGAAAGTTGCAATAAGAGCCAAAACAGCATAATTTGACATGTCGAAAAATGAACGAAAATCCAAGACTATAGTAAGGCAAAATGTCAAAATTTGATATCCCAAAAATTGAAAACAGCCGTAAACAGCTTAGAATACCCTTGCCAAGACACGCCAGAAAGTAAAGGAAGTTGCAAAAATAGCCAAAACAGCATAATTTGACATGTCGAAAATGAACTTAAAAATCCAAGACTATAGTAAGGGCAAAATGTCAAAATTTGACATGTCCCAAAAAACTGTTGAAACACCTGAAACAGTTTAGAATACCCTGCGAAGACACGCCAGAAAGTAAAGGAAGTTGCAAATAGCCAAAAACAGCATAATTTGACATGTCGAAAAAATGAACTAAAATCCAAGACTATAGTAAGGCAAAACAACAAAATTTGACATGTCCCAAAACTGTTGAAACAGCTGAACAGCTAGAATACCCTGCCAAGACACGCTCAGAAAGAAAGGAAGCAAAAACAGCCAAAACAGCATAATTTGGATATGTCGAAAAATGAACGAAAAATCCAAGACTATAGTAAGGCAAAATGCCAAATTTGATATGTGTCCCAAAAACTGTTGAAAACACCTGGAAAACAGTTTTAGAATACCCTGCCAAGACACGCCAGAGTAAAGAAAGCGTACAAGAGCCAAAACAGCATAATTTGACATGTTTAAAAATGAAACTAAACCAAGACTTGTAAGGGCAAAATGTCAAAATTTGACATGTCCCAAACTGTTGAAAGGTTTGACAGCTTAAACACTTGCCAAGACACGTCAGCAAAGGAAGTTGCAAAAATAGCCAAACAGTATAATTTGACATGTCGAAAAAATGAATCTAAAATCCAAGACTATAGTAAGGCAAAATGTCAAAATTTGATATGTCCCAAAAACTGTTGTCACCTGAAACAGTTTAGAATACCTCATGTAACATCGCCAGAGCAAAGGAAGTTGTAAAATAGCCAAAATGGTGCATAATTTGACATGTCGTAAAAAATGAACGTAAAATCCAAGACTATAGTAAGGCAAAAATGTCAAATTCTGACATGTCCTAAAAACTGTTGGAAACAGCTGGAAACAGCTTAGAATAATTCTGCCAAGACACGCCAGAGCAAAGGAAGTTGCAAAATAGCCAAAAACAGCATAATTTGACATGCCTAAAATGAACGAAATCCAAGACTATAGGCAAAATGTCAAAATTTGATGATGTCCCAAAACTGTTGAAAACACCTGGAAACAGTTTAGAATACCTTATGTAAGACACGCCAGCAAAAGGAAGTTGCAAAATAGCCAAAACAGACTTTGACATGTCGAAAAAATGAACGAAAATCCAAGACTATAGTAAGGCAAAATGTCAAAATTTGACATGTCCCAAAACTGTTGAAAACAGCCGTAAACAGCTTAGAATACCCTGCCAAGACACGCCGTAGCAAAGGAAGTTGCAAAAATAGCCAAAAACAGCATAATTTGGTATGTCGAAAAAATGAACGAAAATCCAAGACTATAGTAAGGCAAAAATGTCAAAATTTGACATGTCCCAAAAACTGTTGGAAACAGCTGGAAACAGCTTAGAATACCCTGCCAAGACACGCCGTAGCAAAGGAAGTTGCAAAAAGAGCCAAAAACAGCATAATTTGGTATGTCGAAAAAATGAACGAAAATCCAAGACTATAGTAAGGCAAAAATGTCAAAATTTGACATGTCCCAAAAACTGTTGAAAACACCAGGAAACAGCTTAGAATACCCTGCCAAGACACGCCGTAGCAAAGGAAGTTGCAAAAATAGCCAAAAACAGCATAATTTGACATGTCGAAAAAATGAACGAAAATCCAAGACTATAGTAAGGCAAACATGTCAAAATTTGACATGTCCCAAAAACTGTTGAAAACAGCTGGAAACAGCTTAGAATACCCTGCCAAGACACGCCATAGCAAAGAAAGCTGCAAAAGAGCCAAAAACAGCATAATTTGACATGTCGAAAAAATGAACGAAAATCCAAGACTATAGTAAGGCAAAAATGTCAAAATTTGACATGTCCCAAAAACTGTTGAAAACACCTGGAAACAGTTTAGAATACCCTGCCAAGACACGCCGTAGTAAAGAAAGTTGCAATAAGAGCCAAAAACAGCATAATTTGACATGTCGAAAAAATGAACGAAAATCCAAGACTATAGTAAGGCAAAAATGTCAAAATTTGACATGTCCCAAAAACTGTTGAAAACAGCCGTAAACAGCTTAGAATACCCTGCCAAGACACGCCGTAGCAAAGGAAGTTGCAAAAATAGCCAAAACCAGCATAATTTGACATGTCGAAAAAATGAACGAAAATCCAAGACTATAGTAAGGCAAAAATGTCAAAATTTGACATGTCCCAAAAACTGTTGAAAACAGCCGTAAACAGCTTAGAATACCCTGCCAAGACACGCCGTAGCAAAGGAAGTTGCAAAAATAGCCAAAACCAGCATAATTTGACATGTCGAAAAAATGAACGAAAATCCAAGACTATAGTAAGGCAAAAATGTCAAAATTTGACATGTCCCAAAAACTGTTGAAAACACCTGGAAACAGTTTAGAATACCCTGCCAAGACACGCCGTAGTAAAGAAAGTTGCAATAAGAGCCAAAAACAGCATAATTTGGTATGTCGAAAAAATGAACGAAAATCCAAGACTATAGTAAGGCAAAAATGTCAAAATTTGACATGTCCCAAAAACTGTTGAAAACAGCCGTAAACAGCTTAGAATACCCTGCCAAGACACGCCGTAGCAAAGGAAGTTGCAAAAATAGCCAAAAACAGCATAATTTGACATGTCGAAAAAATGAACGAAAATCCAAGACTATAGTAAGGCAAAAATGTCAAAATTTGACATGTCCCAAAAACTGTTGAAAACACCTGGAAACAGTTTAGAATACCCTGCCAAGACACGCCGTAGTAAAGAAAGTTGCAAAAAGAGCCAAAAACAGCATAATTTGACATGTCGAAAAAATGAACGAAAATCCAAGACTATAGTAAGGCAAAAATGTCAAAATTTGACATGTCCCAAAAACTGTTGAAAACACCAGGAAACAGCTTAGAATACCCTGCCAAGACACGCCGTAGCAAAGGAAGTTGCAAAAATAGCCAAAAACAGCATAATTTGACATGTCGAAAAAATGAACGAAAATCCAAGACTATAGTAAGGCAAAAATGTCAAAATTTGACATGTCCCAAAAACTGTTGAAAACAGCTGGAAACAGCTTAGAATACCCTGCCAAGACACGCCATAGCAAAGAAAGCTGCAAAAAGAGCCAAAAACAGCATAATTTGACATGTCGAAAAAATGAACGAAAATCCAAGACTATAGTAAGGCAAAAATGTCAAAATTTGACATGTCCCAAAAACTGTTGAAAACACCTGGAAACAGTTTAGAATACCCTGCCAAGACACGCCGTAGTAAAGAAAGTTGCAATAAGAGCCAAAAACAGCATAATTTGACATGTCGAAAAAATGAACGAAAATCCAAGACTATAGTAAGGCAAAAATGTCAAAATTTGACATGTCCCAAAAACTGTTGAAAACAGCCGTAAACAGCTTAGAATACCCTGCCAAGACACGCCGTAGCAAAGGAAGTTGCAAAAATAGCCAAAACCAGCATAATTTGACATGTCGAAAAAATGAACGAAAATCCAAGACTATAGTAAGGCAAAAATGTCAAAATTTGACATGTCCCAAA
Organism: Plectropomus leopardus; assembly: GCF_026936395.1. Taxonomy (NCBI): domain Eukaryota; kingdom Metazoa; phylum Chordata; class Actinopteri; order Perciformes; family Serranidae; genus Plectropomus; species Plectropomus leopardus. Next base: position 20,664,701 of record NC_142191.1, on the reverse strand, counting down.
AACTGTTGAAAACAGCCAGAAACAGCTTAGAATACCCTGCCAAGACACGCCGGAGCAAAGGAAGTTGCAAAAATAGCCAAAACCAGCATAATTTGACATGTCGAAAAAATGAACGAAAATCCAAGACTATAGTAAGGCAAAAATGTCAAAATTTGACATGTCCCAAAAACTGTTGAAAACACCTGGAAACAGTTTAGAATACCCTGCCAAGACACGCCGTAGTAAAGAAAGTTGCAATAAGAGCCAAAAACAGCATAATTTGGTATGTCGAAAAAATGAACGAAAATCCAAGACTATAGTAAGGCAAAAATGTCAAAATTTGACATGTCCCAAAAACTGTTGAAAACAGCTGTAAACAGCTTAGAATACCCTGCCAAGACACGCCATAGCAAAGGAAGTTGCAAAAATAGCCAAAAACAGCATAATTTGACATGTCGAAAAAATGAACGAAAATCCAAGACTATAGTAAGGCAAAAATGTCAAAATTTGACATGTCCCAAAAACTGTTGAAAACACCTGGAAACAGTTTAGAATACCCTGCCAAGACACGCCGTAGTAAAGAAAGTTGCAATAAGAGCCAAAAACAGCATAATTTGACATGTCGAAAAAATGAACGAAAATCCAAGACTATAGTAAGGCAAAAATGTCAAAATTTGACATGTCCCAAAAACTGTTGAAAACAGCCAGAAACAGCTTAGAATACCCTGCCAAGACACGCCGTAGCAAAGGAAGTTGCAAAATAGCCAAAAACAGCATAATTTGACATGTCGAAAAAATGAACGAAAATCCAAGACTATAGTAAGGCAAAAATGTCAAAATTTGACATGTCCCAAAAACTGTTGAAAACACCTGGAAACAGTTTAGAATACCCTGCGAAGACACGCCGTAGCAAAGGAAGTTGCAAAAATAGCCAAAAACAGCATAATTTGACATGTCGAAAAAATGAACGAAAATCCAAGACTATAGTAAGGCAAAAATGTCAAAATTTGACATGTCCCAAAAACTGTTGGAAACAGCTGGAAACAGCTTAGAATACCCTGCCAAGACACGCCGTAGCAAAGGAAGTTGCAAAAATAGCCAAAAACAGCATAATTTGACATGTCGAAAAAATGAACGAAAATCCAAGACTATAGTAAGGCAAAAATGTCAAAATTTGACATGTCCCAAAAACTGTTGAAAACACCTGGAAACAGTTTAGAATACCCTGCCAAGACACGCCGTAGTAAAGAAAGTTGCAATAAGAGCCAAAAACAGCATAATTTGACATGTCGAAAAAATGAACGAAAATCCAAGACTATAGTAAGGCAAAAATGTCAAAATTTGACATGTCCCAAAAACTGTTGAAAACAGCCGTAAACAGCTTAGAATACCCTGCCAAGACACGCCGTAGCAAAGGAAGTTGCAAAAATAGCCAAAAACAGCATAATTTGACATGTCGAAAAAATGAACGAAAATCCAAGACTATAGTAAGGCAAAAATGTCAAAATTTGACATGTCCCAAAAACTGTTGAAAACACCTGGAAACAGTTTAGAATACCCTGCGAAGACACGCCGTAGCAAAGGAAGTTGCAAAAATAGCCAAAAACAGCATAATTTGACATGTCGAAAAAATGAACGAAAATCCAAGACTATAGTAAGGCAAAAATGTCAAAATTTGACATGTCCCAAAAACTGTTGGAAACAGCTGGAAACAGCTTAGAATACCCTGCCAAGACACGCCGTAGCAAAGGAAGTTGCAAAAATAGCCAAAAACAGCATAATTTGACATGTCGAAAAAATGAACGAAAATCCAAGACTATAGTAAGGCAAAAATGTCAAAATTTGACATGTCCCAAAAACTGTTGAAAACACCTGGAAACAGTTTAGAATACCCTGCGAAGACACGCCGTAGCAAAGGAAGTTGCAAAAATAGCCAAAAACAGCATAATTTGACATGTCGAAAAAATGAACGAAAATCCAAGACTATAGTAAGGCAAAAATGTCAAAATTTGACATGTCCCAAAAACTGTTGAAAACAGCCGTAAACAGCTTAGAATACCCTGCCAAGACACGCCGTAGCAAAGGAAGTTGCAAAAATAGCCAAAAACAGCATAATTTGACATGTCGAAAAAATGAACGAAAATCCAAGACTATAGTAAGGCAAAAATGTCAAAATTTGACATGTCCCAAAAACTGTTGGAAACAGCTGGAAACAGCTTAGAATACCCTGCCAAGACACACCATAGCAAAGAAAGTTGCAAAAATAGCCAAAAACAGCATAATTTGGTATGTCGAAAAAATGAACAAAAATCCAAGACTATAGTAAGGCAAAAATGTCAAAATTTGACATGTCCCAAAAACTGTTGAAAACAGCTGGAAGCAGCTTAGAATACCCTTTCAAGACACGCTATAGCAAAGAAAGTTGCAAAAAGAGCCAAAAACAGCATAATTTGACATGTCGAAAAAATGAACGAAAATCCAAGACTATAGTAAGGCAAAAATGTCAAAATTTGACATGTCCCAAAAACTGTTGAAAACAGCTGGAAGCAGCTTAGAATACCCTTTCAAGACACGCCATAGCAAAGAAAGTTGCAAAAAGAGCCAAAAACAGCATAATTTGACATGTCGAAAAAATGAACGAAAATCCAAGACTATAGTAAGGCAAAAATGTCAAAATTTGACATGTCCCATAAACTGTTGAAAACACCTGGAAACAGTTTAGAATACCCTGCCAAGACACGCCGTAGCAAAGAAAGTTGCAAAAATAGCCAAAAACAGCATAATTTGACATGTCGAAAAAATGAACGAAAATCCAAGACTATAGTAAGGCAAAAATGTCAAAATTTGACATGTCCCAAAAACTGTTGAAAACAGCCGTAAACAGCTTAGAATACCCTGCCAAGACACGCCGTAGCAAAGGAAGTTGCAAAAAGAGCCAAAAACAGCATAATTTGACATGTCAAAAAAATGAACGAAAATCCAAGACTATAGTAAGGCAAAAATGTCAAAATTTGACATGTCCCATAAACTGTTGAAAACACCTGGAAACAGTTTAGAATACCCTGCGAAGACACGCCGTAGCAAAGGAAGTTGCAAAAATAGCCAAAAACAGCATAATTTGACATGTCGAAAAAATGAACGAAAATCCAAGACTATAGTAAGGCAAAAATGTCAAAATTTGACATGTCCCAAAAACTGTTGAAAACAGCTGGAAGCAGCTTAGAATACCCTGCCAAGACACGCCGTAGCAAAGGAAGTTGCAAAAATAGCCAAAAACAGCATAATTTGACATGTCGAAAAAATGAACGAAAATCCAAGACTATAGTAAGGCAAAAATGTCAAAATTTGACATGTCCCAAAAACTGTTGAAAACACCTGGAAACAGTTTAGAATACCCTCTGAAGACACGCCGTAAAGCAAAGGAAGTTGCAAAAATAGCCAAAAACAGCATAATTTGACATGTCGAAAAAATGAACGAAAATCCAAGACTATAGTAAGGCAAAAATGTCAAAATTTGACATGTCCCAAAAACTGTTGAAAACAGCTGGAAGCAGCTTAGAATACCCTGCCAAGACACGCCATAGCAAAGAAAGCTGCAAAAAGAGCCAAAAACAGCATAATTTGACATGTCGAAAAAATGAACGAAAATCCAAGACTATAGTAAGGCAAAAATGTCAAAATTTGACATGTCCCAAAAACTGTTGAAAACAGCTGGAAGCAGCTTAGAATACCCTTTCAAGGCACGCCGTAGCAAAGGAAGTTGCAAAAAGAGCCAAAAACAGCATAATTTGACATGTCGAAAAAATGAACGAAAATCCAAGACTATAGTAAGGCAAAATGTCAAAATTTGACATGTCCCAAAACTGTTGGAAACAGCTGGAAACAGCTTAGAATACCCTGCCAAGACACGCCGTAGCAAAGGAAGTTGCAAAAATAGCCAAAAACAGCATAATTTGACATGTCGAAAAAATGAACGAAAATCCAAGACTATAGTAAGGCAAAAATGTCAAAATTTGACATGTCCCAAAAACTGTTGAAAACAGCTGGAAACAGCTTAGAATACCCTGCCAAGACACGCCATAGCAAAGAAAGCTGCAAAAAGAGCCAAAAACAGCATAATTTGACATGTCGAAAAAATGAACGAAAATCCAAGACTATAGTAAGGCAAAAATGTCAAAATTTGACATGTCCCAAAAACTGTTGAAAACACCTGGAAACAGTTTAGAATACCCTGCCAAGACACGCCGTAGTAAAGAAAGTTGCAATAAGAGCCAAAAACAGCATAATTTGACATGTCGAAAAAATGAACGAAAATCCAAGACTATAGTAAGGCAAAAATGTCAAAATTTGACATGTCCCAAAAACTGTTGAAAACAGCCGTAAACAGCTTAGAATACCCTGCCAAGACACGCCAGAAAGCAAAGGAAGTTGCAAAATAGCCAAAACCAGCATAATTTGACATGTCGAAAAAATGAACGAAAATCCAAGACTATAGTAAGGCAAAATGTCAAAATTTGACATGTCCCAAAAACTGTTGAAAACAGCCGTAAACAGCTTAGAATACCCTGCCAAGACACGCCGTAGCAAAGGAAGTTGCAAAAATAGCCAAAACCAGCATAATTTGACATGTCGAAAAAATGAACGAAAATCCAAGACTATAGTAAGGCAAAAATGTCAAAATTTGACATGTCCCAAAAACTGTTGAAAACACCTGGAAACAGTTTAGAATACCCTGCCAAGACACGTCAGTAAAGAAAGTTGCAATAAGAGCCAAAACAGCATAATTTGGTATGTCGAAAAAATGAACGAAAATCCAAGACTATAGTAAGGCAAAAATGTCAAAATTTGACATGTCCCAAAAACTGTTGAAAACAGCTGTAAACAGCTTAGAATACCCTGCCAAGACACGCCATAGCAAAGGAAGTTGCAAAAATAGCCAAAAACAGCATAATTTGACATGTCGAAAAAATGAACGAAAATCCAAGACTATAGTAAGGCAAAAATGTCAAAATTTGACATGTCCCAAAAACTGTTGAAAACACCTGGAAACAGTTTAGAATACCCTGCCAAGACACGCCAGTAGCAAAGGAAGTTGCAAAAAATAGCCAAAAACAGCATAATTTGACATGTCGAAAAAATGAACGAAAATCCAAGACTATAGTAAGGCAAAAATGTCAAAATTTGACATGTCCCAAAAACTGTTGAAAACAGCTGGAAGCAGCTTAGAATACCCTGCCAAGACACGCCGTAGCAAAGGAAGTTGCAAAAATAGCCAAAAACAGCATAATTTGACATGTCGAAAAAATGAACGAAAATCCAAGACTATAGTAAGGCAAAAATGTCAAAATTTGACATGTCCCAAAAACTGTTGAAAACACCTGAAACAGTTTAGAATACCCTCATGAAGACACGCCAAGTAGCAAAGGAAGTTGCAAAAATAGCCAAAAACAGCATAATTTGACATGTCGAAAAAATGAACGAAAATCCAAGACTATAGTAAGGCAAAAATGTCAAAATTTGACATGTCCCAAAAACTGTTGAAAACAGCTGGAAGCAGCTTAGAATACCCTGCCAAGACACGCCATAGCAAAGAAAGCTGCAAAAAGAGCCAAAAACAGCATAATTTGACATGTCGAAAAAATGAACGAAAATCCAAGACTATAGTAAGGCAAAAATGTCAAAATTTGACATGTCCCAAAAACTGTTGAAAACAGCTGGAAGCAGCTTAGAATACCCTTTCAAGGCACGCCGTAGCAAAGGAAGTTGCAAAAAGAGCCAAAAACAGCATAATTTGACATGTCGAAAAAATGAACGAAAATCCAAGACTATAGTAAGGCAAAAATGTCAAAATTTGACATGTCCCAAAGACAGCTGAAAACACCTCAACATAGCATTACGTAGTATGCCAAGTCACGCTATAGCATAATATGTTGCAAAAATGAACAATTACACCAAAATAATGCATGTTGAAAAAATGACTGAAAAGGCAAGGCTATAGTATGGCAAAAAATGTCATAATATGACATATCCAAAAAACAGCTGCAAACCACATAGAATCGACTGCCGAGACACGTCATAGCATAGAATGTTACAGACATCGCCCAAAACTGCCAAAATCCTGCTCCTCAGACATAAAGCCTCCTCCTTCCTCACCGATCTTCTCCATTGCCATGCTCCTCCCCATAGTCTTCGTTCCTCTGATGCCAGCCTCGTCTCTTTGCCACTTAGAACCAAGCACCGAACCTGGGATGATAGAGCCTTCTCCATCACAGTCCTGTCCCTCTGGAACTCAATCCCCTGATGTATTCAAGGCTGTACTGACCCATTAATGCTCAAATCACTGCTCAGGACTCATCATTTTAAACAAGCTTTTAAAGTCTGACTGTAATGTTTCTGTTTTTTATGCTGTTGATGTCTTCTTTGTTTATTATACTTGTTTTGTTTGTTTGATTAAAATTCAATACCTATTGTACAGTGTAATTGAGTGTGTGAAAAGCATTTTATAAATAAGACGAATTATAAATTAAAAAAAAAAAACCACCACATGTACCATGTAAAAAAAACACAGAATATGCAATACTATAGTAAGGCAAAAAAAGCTAAAAACCACATAAAGTAACCTTCAGAGACACATCACCGCATAGAATGTTGCAGAAACTGCCAAAACAGCAAAAAACACTACAATGTAGCATATAAAAAAAAAAAAACCAAAACCTGATTAAAAATGCATGACAAAAAATGACCGAAAAGGGAAAGCTATAGAATAGGAATAAATGTCAAAATATGACATGTGCCCAAAACAGCTGAAAACAACATAAAATGGCATGACTGGTCACGCCACAGCATCATATGTTGTAAAAACGGCCAAAAACACTGTAATACTACGTCTTAAAATTGACCAAAAGGGCAAGGTTAAAGTAAAGCTAAAAATGCCAAAATATGACATGTCCAAAAAACAGCTGAAAACACCTCAAAATACCATTAAGTAGCGTGTGAAGGCAAGCCATGGCATAATATGTTGCAAAAACAACCAAGAACACAATAACATTTCATGTTGAAAAAATGACAGAAAAAAGAAAGGCAAAAGTATGACATGCCGCAAAAAACGTTCAAAAAAGCTGGGATCTGCTTAGAATAGCCTGCCAAGACATGCCATAGCAAAGAAAGTTGCAAAAAAAAGCCAAAAACAGCATAATTTGACATGTCGAAAAAATGAACGAAAATCCAAGACTATAGTAAGGCAAAAATGTCAAAATTTGACATATCCCAAAAACTGTTGAAAACAGCTGGAAACAGCTTAGAATACCCTGCCAAGACACGCCATAGCAAAGAAAGTTGCAAAAAGAGCCAAAAACAGCATAATTTGACATGTCGAAAAAATGAACGAAAATCCAAGACTATAGTAAGGCAAAAATGTCAAAATTTGACATGTCCCAAAAACTGTTGGAAACAGCTGGAAACAGCTTAGAATACCCTGCCAAGACACGCCGTAGCAAAGGAAGTTGCAAAAATAGCCAAAAACAGCATAATTTGACATGTCGAAAAAATGAACGAAAATCCAAGACTATAGTAAGGCAAAAATGTCAAAATTTGACATATCCCAAAAACTGTTTAAAACACCTGGAAACAGCTTAGAATACCCTGCCAAGACACGCCGTAGCAAAGAAAGTTGCAAAAAGAGCCAAAAACAGTATAATTTGGTATGTCGAAAAAAATGAACGAAAATCCAAGACTATAGTAAGGCAAAAATGTCAAAATTTGATATGTCCCAAAAACTGTTGAAAACACCTGGAAACAGCTTAGAATACCCTGCCAAGACACGCTGTAGCAAAGAAAGTTGCAAAAAGAGCCAAAAACAGCATAATTTGACATGTCGAAAAAATGAACGAAAATCCAAGACTATAGTAAGGCAAAAATGTCAAAATTTGACATGTCCCAAAAACTGTTGAAAACACCTGGAAACAGCTTAGAATACCCTGCCAAGACACGCCATCGTAAAGAAAGTTGCAAAAAGAGCCAAAAACAGCATAATTTGACATGTCGAAAAAGTGACCGAAAATCCAAGACTATAGTAAGGCAAAAATGTCAAAATTTGACTGTCCCAAAAACTGTTGAAAACAGCTGGAAACAGCTTAGAATACCCTGCCAAGACACGCCATAGCAAAGAAAGTTGCAAAAAGAGCCAAAAACAGCATAATTTGACATGTCGAAAAAATGAACGAAAATCCAAGACTATAGTAAGGCAAAAATGTCAAAATTTGACATGTCCCAAAAACTGTTAAAACAGCTGGAAACAGTTTAGAATACCCTGCCAAGACACGCCGTAGCAAAGAAAGTTGCAAAAAGAGCCAAAAACAGCATAATTTGACATGTCGAAAAAATGAACGAAAATCCAAGACTATAGTAAGGCAAAAATGTCAAAATTTGACATGTCCCAAAAACGTTCAAAAAAGCTGGGATCTGCTTAGAATAGCCTGCCAAGACATGCCATAGCAAAGAAAGTTGCAAAAAAAAGCCAAAAACAGCATAATTTGACATGTCGAAAAAATGAACGAAAATCCAAGACTATAGTAAGGCAAAAATGTCAAAATTTGACATATCCCAAAAACTGTTGAAAACAGCTGGAAACAGCTTAGAATACCCTGCCAAGACACGCCATAGCAAAGAAAGTTGCAAAAAGAGCCAAAAACAGCATAATTTGACATGTCGAAAAAATGAACGAAAATCCAAGACTATAGTAAGGCAAAAATGTCAAAATTTGACATGTCCCAAAAACTGTTGGAAACAGCTGGAAACAGCTTAGAATACCCTGCCAAGACACGCCGTAGCAAAGGAAGTTGCAAAAATAGCCAAAAACAGCATAATTTGACATGTCGAAAAAATGAACGAAAATCCAAGACTATAGTAAGGCAAAAATGTCAAAATTTGACATATCCCAAAAACTGTTTAAAACACCTGGAAACAGCTTAGAATACCCTGCCAAGACACGCCGTAGCAAAGAAAGTTGCAAAAAGAGCCAAAAACAGTATAATTTGGTATGTCGAAAAAAATGAACGAAAATCCAAGACTATAGTAAGGCAAAAATGTCAAAATTTGACATGTCCCAAAAACTGTTGAAAACACCTGGAAACAGCTTAGAATACCCTGCCAAGACACGCCATAGCAAAGAAAGTTGCAAAAAGAGCCAAAAACAGCATAATTTGGCATGTCGAAAAAATGACCGAAAATCCAAGACTATAGTAAGGCAAAAATGTCAAAATTTGATATGTCCCAAAAACTGTTGAAAACACCTGGAAACAGCTTAGAATACCCTGCCAAGACACGCTGTAGCAAAGAAAGTTGCAAAAAGAGCCAAAAACAGCATAATTTGACATGTCGAAAAAATGAACGAAAATCCAAGACTATAGTAAGGCAAAAATGTCAAAATTTGACATGTCCCAAAAACTGTTGAAAACAGCTGGAAACAGCTTAGAATACCCTGCCAAGACACGCCATAGCAAAGAAAGTTGCAAAAAGAGCCAAAAACAGCATAATTTGACATGTCGAAAAAGTGACCGAAAATCCAAGACTATAGTAAGGCAAAAATGTCAAAATTTGACTATCCCAAAAACTGTTGAAAACAGCTGGAAACAGCTTAGAATACCCTGCCAAGACACGCCATAGCAAAGAAAGTTGCAAAAAGAGCCAAAAACAGCATAATTTGACATGTCGAAAAAATGAACGAAAATCCAAGACTATAGTAAGGCAAAAATGTCAAAATTTGACATGTCCCAAAAACTGTTGAAAACAGCTGGAAACAGTTTAGAATACCCTGCCAAGACACGCCGTAGCAAAGAAAGTTGCAAAAAGAGCCAAAAACAGCATAATTTGACATGTCGAAAAAATGAACGAAAATCCAAGACTATAGTAAGGCAAAAATGTCAAAATTTGACATGTCCCAAAAACTGTTGAAAACAGCTGGAAACAGCTTAGAATACCCTGCCAAGACACGCCGTAGCAAAGAAAGTTGCAAAAGAGCCAAAAACAGCATAATTTGACATGTCGAAAAAATGAACGAAAATCCAAGACTATAGTAAGGCAAAAATGTCAAAATTTGACATGTCCCAAAAACTGTTGAAAACACCTGGAAACAGCTTAGAATACCCTGCCAAGATACGCCATAGCAAAGAAAGTTGCAAAAAGAGCCAAAAACAGCATAATTTGGTATGTCGAAAAAAATGAACGAAAATCCAAGACTATAGTAAGGCAAAAATGTCAAAATTTGACATGTCCCAAAAACTGTTGAAAACACCTGGAAACAGCTTAGAATACCCTGCCAAGACACGCCATAGCAAAGAAAGTTGCAAAAAGAGCCAAAAACAGCATAATTTGGCATGTCGAAAAAATGACCGAAAATCCAAGACTATAGTAAGGCAAAAATGTCAAAATTTGATATGTCCCAAAAACTGTTGAAAACAGCTGGAAACAGCTTAGAATACCCTGCCAAGACACGCCATAGCAAAGAAAGTTGCAAAAAGAGCCAAAAACAGCATAATTTGACATGTCGAAAAAATGAACGAAAATCCAAGACTATAGTAAGGCAAAAATGTCAAAATTTGACATGTCCCAAAAACTGTTGAAAACACCTGGAAACAGTTTAGAATACCCTGCCAAGACACGCCGTAGCAAAGAAAGTTGCAAAAGAGCCAAAAACAGCATAATTTGACATGTCGAAAAAATGAACGAAAATCCAAGACTATAGTAAGGCAAAAATGTCAAAATTTGACATGTCCCAAAAACTGTTGAAAACAGCTGGAAACAGCTTAGAATACCCTGCCAAGACACGCCGTAGCAAAGAAAGTTGCAAAAGAGCCAAAAACAGCATAATTTGACATGTCGAAAAAATGAACGAAAATCCAAGACTATAGTAAGGCAAAAATGTCAAAATTTGACATGTCCCAAAAACTGTTGAAAACACCTGGAAACAGCTTAGAATACCCTGCCAAGACACGCCATAGCAAAGAAAGTTGCAAAAAGAGCCAAAAACAGCATAATTTGGCATGTCGAAAAAAATGAACGAAAATCCAAGACTATAGTAAGGCAAAAATGTCAAAATTTGACATGTCCCAAAAACTGTTGAAAACAGCTGGAAACAGTTTAGAATACCCTGCCAAGACACGCCGTAGCAAAGAAAGTTGCAAAAAGAGCCAAAAACAGCATAATTTGACATGTTGAAAAAATGAACGAAAATCCAAGACTATAGTAAGGCAAAAATGTCAAAATTTGACATGTCCCAAAAACTGTTGAAAACACCTGGAAACAGCTTAGAATACCCTGCCAAGACACGCCATAGCAAAGAAAGTTGCAAAAAGAGCCAAAAACAGCATAATTTGGTATGTCGAAAAAAATGAACAAAAATCCAAGACTATAGTAAGGCAAAAATGTCAAAATTTGACATGTCCCAAAAACTGTTGAAAACACCTGGAAACAGCTTAGAATACCCTGCCAAGACACGCCATCGTAAAGAAAGTTGCAAAAAGAGCCAAAAATAACAGAATTTGACATGTCGAAAAAGTGACCGAAAATCCAAGACTATAGTAAGGCAAAAATGTCAAAATTTGACATGTCCCAAAAACTGTTGAAAACAGCTGGAAACAGTTTAGAATACCCTGCCAAGACACGCCGTAGCAAAGAAAGTTGCAAAAAGAGCCAAAAACAGCATAATTTGACATGTTGAAAAAATGAACGAAAATCCAAGACTATAGTAAGGCAAAAATGTCAAAATTTGACATATCCCAAAAACTGTTTAAAACACCTGGAAACAGCTTAGAATACCCTGCCAAGACACGCCGTAGCAAAGAAAGTTGCAAAAAGAGCCAAAAACAGTATAATTTGGTATGTCGAAAAAAATGACCGAAAATCCAAGACTATAGTAAGGCAAAAATGTCAAAATTTGACATGTCCCAAAAACTGTTGAAAACACCTGGAAACAGCTTAGAATACCCTGCCAAGACACGCCATAGCAAAGAAAGTTGCAAAAAGAGCCAAAAACAGCATAATTTGGCATGTCGAAAAAATGACCGAAAATCCAAGACTATAGTAAGGCAAAAATGTCAAAATTTGACTGTCCCAAAAACTGTTGAAAACAGCTGGAAACAGCTTAGAATACCCTGCCAAGACACGCCATAGCAAAGAAAGTTGCAAAAAGAGCCAAAAACAGCATAATTTGACATGTCGAAAAAATGAACGAAAATCCAAGACTATAGTAAGGCAAAAATGTCAAAATTTGACATGTCCCAAAAACTGTTGAAAACAGCTGGAAACAGTTTAGAATACCCTGCCAAGACACGCCGTAGCAAAGAAAGTTGCAAAAAGAGCCAAAAACAGCATAATTTGACATGTCGAAAAAATGAACGAAAATCCAAGACTATAGTAAGGCAAAAATGTCAAAATTTGACATGTCCCAAAAACTGTTGAAAACAGCTGGAAACAGCTTAGAATACCCTGCCAAGACACGCCGTAGCAAAGAAAGTTGCAAAAGAGCCAAAAACAGCATAATTTGACATGTCGAAAAAATGAACGAAAATCCAAGACTATAGTAAGGCAAAAATGTCAAAATTTGACATGTCCCAAAAACTGTTGAAAACACCTGGAAACAGCTTAGAATACCCTGCCAAGATACGCCATAGCAAAGAAAGTTGCAAAAAGAGCCAAAAACAGCATAATTTGGTATGTCGAAAAAAATGAACGAAAATCCAAGACTATAGTAAGGCAAAAATGTCAAAATTTGACATGTCCCAAAAACTGTTGAAAACACCTGGAAACAGCTTAGAATACCCTGCCAAGACACGCCATAGCAAAGAAAGTTGCAAAAAGAGCCAAAAACAGCATAATTTGGCATGTCGAAAAAAATGAACGAAAATCCAAGACTATAGTAAGGCAAAAATGTCAAAATTTGACATGTCCCAAAAACTGTTGAAAACAGCTGGAAACAGTTTAGAATACCCTGCCAAGACACGCCGTAGCAAAGAAAGTTGCAAAAAGAGCCAAAAACAGCATAATTTGACATGTTGAAAAAATGAACGAAAATCCAAGACTATAGTAAGGCAAAAATGTCAAAATTTGACATGTCCCAAAAACTGTTGAAAACACCTGGAAACAGCTTAGAATACCCTGCCAAGACACGCCATAGCAAAGAAAGTTGCAAAAAGAGCCAAAAACAGCATAATTTGACATGTCGAAAAAATGAACGAAAATCCAAGACTATAGTAAGGCAAAAATGTCAAAATTTGACATGTCCCAAAAACTGTTGAAAACACCTGGAAACAGTTTAGAATACCCTGCCAAGACACGCCGTAGCAAAGAAAGTTGCAAAAAGAGCCAAAAACAGCATAATTTGACATGTCGAAAAAATGAACGAAAATCCAAGACTATAGTAAGGCAAAAATGTCAAAATTTGACATGTCCCAAAAACTGTTGAAAACAGCTGGAAACAGCTTAGAATACCCTGCCAAGACACGCCGTAGCAAAGAAAGTTGCAAAAGAGCCAAAAACAGCATAATTTGACATGTCGAAAAAATGACCGAAAATCCAAGACTATAGTAAGGCAAAAATGTCAAAATTTGACATGTCCCAAAAACTGTTGAAAACACCTGGAAACAGCTTAGAATACCCTGCCAAGATACGCCATAGCAAAGAAAGTTGCAAAAAGAGCCAAAAACAGCATAATTTGGTATGTCGAAAAAAATGAACGAAAATCCAAGACTATAGTAAGGCAAAAATGTCAAAATTTGACATGTCCCAAAAACTGTTGAAAACACCTGGAAACAGCTTAGAATACCCTGCCAAGACACGCCATAGCAAAGAAAGTTGCAAAAAGAGCCAAAAACAGCATAATTTGGCATGTCGAAAAAATGACCGAAAATCCAAGACTATAGTAAGGCAAAAATGTCAAAATTTGACATGTCCCAAAAACTGTTGAAAACACCTGGAAACAGCTTAGAATACCCTGCCAAGACACGCCATCGTAAAGAAAGTTGCAAAAAGAGCCAAAAACAGCATAATTTGACATGTCGAAAAAGTGACCGAAAATCCAAGACTATAGTAAGGCAAAAATGTCAAAATTTGACTGTCCCAAAAACTGTTGAAAACAGCTGGAAACAGCTTAGAATACCCTGCCAAGACACGCCATAGCAAAGAAAGTTGCAAAAAGAGCCAAAAACAGCATAATTTGACATGTCGAAAAAATGAACGAAAATCCAAGACTATAGTAAGGCAAAAATGTCAAAATTTGACATGTCCCAAAAACTGTTGAAAACACCTGGAAACAGCTTAGAATACCCTGCCAAGACACGCCATAGCAAAGAAAGTTGCAAAAAGAGCCAAAAACAGCATAATTTGACATGTCGAAAAAATGAACGAAAATCCAAGACTATAGTAAGGCAAAAATGTCAAAATTTGACATGTCCCAAAAACTGTTGAAAACACCTGGAAACAGCTTAGAATACCCTGCCAAGACACGCCATAGCAAAGAAAGTTGCAAAAAGAGCCAAAAACAGCATAATTTGGTATGTCGAAAAAAATGAACGAAAATCCAAGACTAAAGTAAGGCAAAAATGTCAAAATTTGACATGTCCCAAAAACTGTTGAAAACACCTGGAAACAGCTTAGAATACCCTGCCAAGACACGCCATAGCAAAGAAAGTTGCAAAAAGAGCCAAAAACAGCATAATTTGGCGTGTCGAAAAAATGACCGAAAATCCAAGACTATAGTAAGGCAAAAATGTCAAAATTTGATATGTCCCAAAAACTGTTGAAAACACCTGGAAACAGCTTAGAATACCCTGCCAAGACACGCCGTAGCAAAGAAAGTTGCAAAAAGAGCCAAAAACAGCATAATTTGACATGTCGAAAAAATGACCGAAAATCCAAGACTATAGTAAGGCAAAAATGTCAAAATATGACATGTCCCAAAAACTGTTGAAAACAGCTGGAAACAGCTTAGAATACCCTGCCAAGACACGCCGTAGCAAAGAAAGTTGCAAAAAGAGCCAAAAACAGCATAATTTGACATGTCGAAAAAATGAACGAAAATCCAAGACTATAGTAAGGCAAAAATGTCAAAATATGACATGTCCCAAAAACTGTTGAAAACAGCTGGAAACAGCTTAGAATACCCTGCCAAGACACGCCATAGCAAAGAAAGTTGCAAAAAGAGCCAAAAACAGCATAATTTGACATGTCGAAAAAATGAACGAAAATCCAAGACTATAGTAAGGCAAAAATGTCAAAATTTGACATGTCCCAAAAACTGTTGAAAACACCTGTAAACAGCTTAGAATACCCTGCCAAGATACGCCATAGTCAAGAAAGTTGCAAAAAGAGCCAAAAACAGCATAATTTGACATGTCGAAAAAATGAACAAAAATCCAAGACTATAGTAAGGCAAAAATGTCAAAATTTGACATGTCCCAAGAACTGTTGAAAACAGCTGTAAACAGTTTAGAAAAGCCAGCCAAGACACGCCATAGCAAAGAAAGTTGCAAAAAGAGCCAAAAACAGCATAATTTGGCATGTCGAAAAAGTGACAGAAAATCCAAGACTATAGTAAGGCAAAAATGTCAAAATTTGACATGTCCCAAAAACTGTTGAAAACACCAGGAAACAGCTTAGAATACCCTGCCAAGACACGCCATAGCAAAGAAAGTTGCAAAAAGAGCCAAAAACAGCATAATTTGACATGTCGAAAAAGTGACCGAAAATCCAAGACTATAGTAAGGCAAAAATGTCAAAATTTGACATGTCCCAAAAACTGTTGAAAACACCTGGAAACAGCTGAGAATACCCTGCCAAGACACGCCATAGCAAAGAAAGTTGCAAAAAGAGCCAAAAACAGCATAATTTGACATGTCGAAAAAATGAACGAAAATCCAAGACTATAGTAAGGCAAAAATGTCAAAATTTGACGTCCTAAAAACTGTTGAAAACAGTTGGAAACAGCTAAGAATACCCTGCCAAGACACGCCATAGCAAAGAAAGTTGCAAAAAGAGCCAAAAACAGCATAATTTGACATGTCGAAAAAGTGACAGAAAATCCAAGACTAGAGGAAGGCAAAAATGTCAAAATTTCACATGTCCCAAAAACTGTTGTAAACACCTGGAAACAGCTTAGAATACCCTGCCAAGATACGCCATAGTCAAGAAAGTTGCAAAAAGAGCCAAAAACAGCATAATTTGACATGTCGAAAAAATGAACAAAAATCCAAGACTATAGTAAGGCAAAAATGTCAAAATTTGACATGTCCCAAGAACTGTTGAAAACAGCTGTAAACAGTTTAGAAAAGCCAGCCAAGACACGCCATAGCAAAGAAAGTTGCAAAAAGAGCCAAAAACAGCTTAATTTGGCATGTCGAAAAAGTGACAGAAAATCCAAGACAAAGGCAAAAATGTCAAAATTTGACATGTCTCAAAAACAGCTGAAAACACCTCAAAATGGCATGAAATAACATGCCAAGTCACACCATAGCATAATATATTGCAAAAACAACCAAAAACTCCATGATAATACGTGTTGAAAAAATGTCCAAAAATCCAAGGCGATAGTAAGGCAAAGATGTCAAAATTTGACATGTCTCAAAAACTGTTGAAAACACCTCAAAACAGCTTAAAATATAATGCCAAGTCACGCCATAGCAAAATATGTTTCGGAAACAACCAAAAACACCATAATAATGCATGTTGAAAATACGACACAGCAGACAGGTACTAGCTGGTCTTTTATTTATAGAATTACAAAGTACTTCACAGTACCAAACTATATATTATCATCTAAAAACAATCTTTAATCTTAAAATATATATAAGTTTGTCAATAAGACAACCTAAACACTTCACCTGATCTATCTGCCAAAAGGATTTACTATATATAGTTGAGTGATATATCACTTTAGCCGATGAATCAGGTGAGGTGTTTGGATTGTCTAAATTACAAAGTTTTATATATTTTCGGATGATGTTTTACAATTCTTCCGCACAACACAGAAACCGAACTTCCGGTCCCAGTAAGATTTGATCTCACGACCTTCTGGTCATAAAGCAAGCACCCTAACTCTCAGAGCTAATCCTCCTGTTACCACATTTGTTTTCGAAGTTTGCTTTGGCTCTGAACTGAGGACAATAGCATTACAAAAACACTTGTGCCGAGTAAGAATCCAACTCACGTCATCTGAGTTATGAAACAAGCGTCTTAACTCTCAGAGCCAATCCTGACCGACAAACCGAGTTCTTGGCAGGCAAAATTCAGCATCGACAGAGATGACGGTCAAAACACACAACTTATATTTTTGGTGAAGCCAATAAATGAGCTGATATCGGATATATAGGATTTTATTTACTGAATGTTCCCTGCCAAGTATCTGTCTGCTCTTCTAATATAAGGGTCATATGATCAGGAAACAGAAAATTCCGTATATTTTTTACTGACTTCATTTAGTGAATTTTCCATGCCAAGAATTTCATTTTTGGCCTGACTCATTTATCAGTCCGATTCTTGACACACTGCAAAAACTAAATTTTCTGTTCACAATAAGGTTTTGGGACGCTCTTTTTAGGAATCCGGCATGGCAAAATGGCTCCACAGTGCCCCATAACGTGTAACCCCTATGGGAAGTTCACATAAAGTTTCACCTACAATTACAAAATTGGGAACCAGCCCAAGTAGACTCATACATATAAAAACCGACCAGTATGAGAGCCTGCGGACAGACAGAGAAGGCCTATTAGCAGCAGCGTACAATGTACAGTAGTGTACGTGTTACCCACAGCCAGTAATGAAACGTAAAGCACAATGGTAAACAGTGTCGAATTTCTTAAGGCACTGATCAGGTCAAGATTATTCACATATATGGTGAACAACAGTGAACCTAATATGGAGCCCTGGGGCACGCCTTTTGATACAGGGAGGAAGGCAGAAGAAGACCCAGCAAACCGTGTTCTATCAGACAAGTAATTTGTGAACCAACTTACAGCACATCCAGATAGCCCGATATTACAGAGCCTATCCACCAGGATGATATGATTGACTGTGTCAAAAGCTTTTGACAGGTCAAGAAAAAGAGCAGCACAATATTTTTTGCAGTCTAGTGCATCAATAATATCATTCACCACTTTAACAGCAGCAGTTGTTGTGCTGTGTTTTCTAAGTCAGACTACTGCAGCGACAGAACGTTATTTGTGTCTAAAAAATCTTTCAATTGTTCACTAACAAGCGTCTCAAGTACTTTTGCTTAAACACACAACACAGCATTGAGACATTAATAAATATTGCTGTTGATATTTTGGGAAAGGTATGTGATAAGAAATTACTACTTGTGTGTAGGGACTTAAATATTGATTTAATAAAATGGAATGGACATAACATGACATCAGACTTATTTAACACAATGTTTAGTCTGGGCATGAGAGCAACAGATAAAGAGAGCAGCACTTACTGATAACATTTTCACCAATGGTTCTTATAAAACAAAAAGTGGTTTGCTTATAAGTGACATCAGAGATCACCTTCATATTTTTGTAATATTACATCATTTGAATGTTAAATATTCAGATGTTACAGATACAGATACAAAGTCAACAAAGCAATAATATGGGGTTGAATAACAGATAGAAGTAAATTAAGAAACAACTGAATATGAACATGAACATAGATAACCTTAAAAAACAGTAATAAAATAACATAATACAAAAGAAAAAAGAGGACAAACAAACAGATAAACAAAAGACATTGCAAACAAATAATCAACTAGAGTGTTGATCGCTAAGGTTTAGTAACATTTCATGAAGGAGTTTGCAGGATGAGTTTATTATGGCGTTACTAATTCTTTCTACTCGTGTCTGCCCACACACTTATTTTCAACCCTTTCTTTTTCTCTTTTTCTGCTTTCCTCCATTTCCCCTCCTTTCACTCCTTTCACTTCCACAGCTACACAGTTGTGTTTACATTTATAACTTTTTTGTGGCATCAGCTCACCGGCATTGTAATGGAGCTGAGAATTGTTGAATATATTTTTTTTAATTGTTCAAGTTGGTTTGACTGTAGAGCTTATTGTTTTTCCTGCAATATCCATTGTGTTAGGAGATCTAACCATTGTGAAAGATAAATATATACATTTTTTTTCCAATTGGTATTATTTTTTCTTGGTGATAGTTAGAACTACAATTAGGGGTCTTATGACTTGGACTAAACATGTGTTGAGTTTATGAAATTCATCAAGTATGCATAGGGAAGGGGATAATGGAATAGTGCAGCCAAGGACTTGGAATAGTGTGGTGGTTACTTGCTGCCAGAAATGCTGTATTGGTCAACAGAACCAGAGTGCATTGAGGTAGTTGTCAGTTTTGTTAAGGGTAGAGTAAGTGCATGTATCTGATCCAGTTAGTCCCATTATGTTAATCTTGTGTTGTGTGATGTGAGTTCTATGGATAATCTTGTATTGTATTTGTCTTATGTTAGTGCCTCTGAATGTGCTGAAGATGTTATTACAGATTTTACTCCAAAAGTTATTGTCAGTGTGGATGTTGAGGTCTGTTTCCCCATTTGTTTCTTGGAATACATGGAGTGCTATATGAGCTTATATAATTTGGTTGTTGTTTGTTGTTGTGGAGTTGTTTGTTAGAATTTGCTATTTTATTGATCTTGTCCAGTAGCACTGGTTGTCCTTAGTGTGTGAAATCTAGTTTTGCTTTAATTTAATGTTTTAATTAGATGTATTGTAAGAATTGTTGTTTATCAATGCCGTATATGTCAATGAGCTGTTGGAATATAAGTAGAGTGTTATGATCCAAGATGTGGTGGAGATGTGTGATGCCTTTTCCTTTCCAATTAGTGCCTGTTAGAGGTGATTCGTTTGCAATGAAGTCTGGATTGTGCCATATGTGTGTTTGTGTTGTGGGTGAGAATTTGGTATTTTTTATTTTATTGACTTTCAACCAAGCTGTCAGAGTCGTGGATATTGACAATGTTGTTGAAGCAGTTGTGTTTTTTTGATTATGTCACTCATGAATGGTATATCTGAAATTCTTATGTCTTGGCATGCAGTTTGTTTGATATCGAGCCATACGTAGTAGTGACGGGTTGCATGAATCCATTCCAAGGTATTGTAACTGGTTTGCTAAGTCGTAGTATCGGAAAATTTGGTGTTTGTAGTCCTCCTTGTTGTTTTGGTTGTTGTAATGTGGATAGTTTTATTTTAGATTTTTTGTTTTTCCATTAAAATGTCGGAATCAACGTGTCCAGTGCGTTAAATCATTTTTCTATGGGTTGGATTCGATTCACTGTGAATATGTAGTTGATTTTTGGTCATACCATCATTTTTATTTTTGCTATGTGTCCTATAATAGAGAGTGGTAGTATCATCCATGGTTTATGTCATCTTCTGTTGTTTTAGTAATGATGTGAAGTTTAGGTGAAATAACTCTGACAGCTGTTACCTGTAGTGGGTGGTAAATGGGGGGGATTTGCGATGAGGTATTAAACCTGTCTGTATTTATTGGTAAGATGGTGGCTTTATTCCCGTTTATTGTGTAATCAGAGATGATATGAGTATGTACTGACAGTTTTGATGAGTTCTTTGATTGATCTGTGTGGGTTTTGTAGGATTAGGAGTATGTCATCTGCATATAAGATAATTTTATGTATGACTGTATTAGTCCAGATACCTGTATCTGTATCTGTATTTGGTGTTTTGTGTTATTACTGCTGCTAATGGTTCAATAAAAAGTGCAAATAGTGAAGGTGAAAGCGAACATCCTTGTCTGGTGCCTCTATGGAGTGTGAAGTTTTGTGAGATGAGATTGTTGATAACTGATGTCTTTGGTTTATTATAAAATGTTTCAGTCAACTGAATAAATGACTGTCTGAAACCAAATTTTGTCAGAGTTTTTGTGAGAAATGTCCAGTTTACCTTGTCAAATGCTTTTTCTGCATCAAGCGAGAGGATGGTGGCTTTGGAGTTGTTCTGGTAAGTGATATTTATCAGACTGAAAAGACAACGCGTGTTATTTGATGAATATCTGCCTTTAATAAATCCTGTTTGATCTGGGTGAATTAGAGTTGAGATTACCAATTCAATTCGGGTTGCAAGAGCTTTACTGATGATTCTGATATCAGGTGTTTTTTAGGGAGATGGGTCTTGTGAGGTGTGTTGGGTCATTTGATTTAAGTAATCCTGCTTTGAGTGCTGTGTTCATATGATAACGCATGGATTTTTTTAACAGACTTTTTAATCTCGTCTGCCATTCTGATGAAGTGGTGATAGTATTTTGCAGAAGTGTTAATAAAATTCAGTGGGAAATCCGTGTAGTCAAGGGTTTTTTATTTTTGACATCTGTTTAGTGCTTTTTCATTTTCTATGGATGTTAATGGGGAGTCTAGGAAGTCTGCTTGGTCTTTGGTAAGTGAGGGTAATGAGATGCCATCCAAAAACTTTTCTATTTCTGCAAACTGGTTCTAAGGATGTGGAATGTTACATCTCTGGTGGGAAAGGAGCTGGAGCTTGCACAGGAAGTGGAGCGGTACCAACTAGACATAGTTTGGCTCACTTCGAAGCACAGCACTGGTTCTGGAACTATACCCCTGGAGAGGGGCTGCACTCTCGCCTTTTCCGGAGTTGCCCAGGGTAAGAGGCGTGTGGGGATACTCATGAGCCCCAGGCTGAGTGCCGCTGTGTTGGAGTTTACCCCAGGGAATGAGAGGGTCACCTTGATGCAACTGCGTGTCGCAGAGAGGAGGGCTCTGACTGTCGTGTGTGCGTATGCACCCAAAGTCAGTTCAGAATACCCGGTCTTCTCAGAGTCTCTGGGCTGGAAAGGATGTTGACTGGGGACTCTATAGTTCATCTGGGGGACTATACACCTCCAAATCTGAGGCCATGGTTCTCTGTCGGAAAACTGTGGACTGTTCCCTCTGGGCAGGGAGTAAGTTGCTGCCCCAAACCAAGGAGTTCACGTATCTCAGGGTCTTGTTTACAAGTGAAGGTAGAACAGAGCCTGAGATGGATAGGCGGTTTTGGTGCAGCATCCGCAGTGATGCGAGAGTTGCGTTGGACTGTCGTGGTGAAGAAGGAGCTCTGGCAAGCTGTTGCCTGATAAGCAGATGAAAATGGATGAATGGATGGAAAATGAAATAACAATAAAGATCACCCATGCCTATATGTACCTGTTTTCTTTCTCACACTCAAATATCCACACTTACATAAATGGTTCTCAGTGACGGGTGGTTAATGTCATATATTTTATCTATTGAAACAAATATACATACATGCATCCCCACATCTAGAAACGCACACATACACATATCTAAGTGGAAAATATCCCTGCACACACACCCACATACATACACACACACATACACTAGTGACTTCACGATTTAAAGAGGAAGAAACAAATCAACAAACTAATAAGCGATACAAAACAAAAAAGTCCAGTTGCAATATTTCTGAACAGCATTAGATGTGATGTGCAGGTATAATTACATCACTGCTACATCATCTTATGCGCTTTGATGCTTTAGTGCATAGACATAAGCATATCTATACATATAGTATGTATATGTATAGATATACACCTATATACCCCTCCCCCCACATTCACAAGCCCTCATACATATACAGTGAAAGATGGTACATACAGGTGTACACAAACAGATAAAAAAAAACAGAAATACAGACAGGTGAACAGACAGATAAGCGGATGAACAGATATATTGGTAGGTGGAGAAAGAAGGAAAAAAGAGAGCAGACGGAGAGAGAGAGAGAGAGAGAGAGAAAGAGAGATTAAGAGAGAAAGAAATCTCCTGAATGAACAGATTTGATAAGTCTGTTTAGGAATAGTTATTTTTGCTCGGTTCATTGTGACTTGGTTTTCCAGAGCGTGACATTACAGCCACGTAATGATGTTCGGATCGAGGAACAGCTGGTGGTCTGTGTACACTTCCGTGAGTGCGACCCTCTTTCACCTCTCAAGGTACTGCCTCACAATTGGGAGCAGTTTTTTACATCTGCCCTGAATCTCCCACGGGTATTGATCATTCATTTCAAAGTCTGTTCCTTTCGGCTCTCTTCCACAGCTTCTGATGAGTTCTTTTTGTTAAAAATGTTCGCATTTGGTGACAATGACTCTGGGTCTGGTGTTTGTGTTGTTTTTGGGTCCGATGCGGTGAACGCGGTGAGAGGTAATGATGTTGACGGTGTCGTGGCACTTTCAGTGCTGAATGCATAAAGTCTTTTATGGCTTGTTCTGGATTGTCCTGGGGTTGTTCAGGGATTCCTGAGAAGATGAGGCTATTGCACATGCTGCGGTTCTACAGGTCCAGTATAGTTTCTTCCATCGTTTTGTTTTCGTTTGTGATAGTTTTAACTCGTGCGGTGAGAGCACTGACGGTGAGTTTTAGTTCCTTATTTTCAATCTGTAGCGTTTCCAGTTTTGATGGTGTGTATTCAAGACTTTGAGGCTTTGAGCTCTTTGATGTCTGCCTGTAGTATTTCCAGGATAGAACATTTACTGTTGATTGATGCAAGCAGACTGACCTCAGTGGTTGTGGTGGTTTCCTCATCTGTTTCGGTGGATGAATTCCATTTTGGTTGTTTCTGTGGTGGACTCATGATGCAAAGCTTGTAGAAATAGTCATCCATGAAGTGTTTTAGTTTATCCAGAGTGTGGATGTTGTTCCATGGGAGATAACGGGGTCATATTTTTTGGTTTTGTTGTTCGTTGTATCATTCTAGCAGCAGCGGTAGGGCACCACCATTTCCCACTGTTGTCTTGCCATGCTTGCACCCACAGCTTCATCTCACAACGCATATGTTCACAGGTGCCTGAGGCCTCACTATAATACATCCATGTGTGGGGCAGATAGGTGTCAAAATGGGCCAGGTTGGTGCAGGCTTGTCTATGACGTGTCTCAACATGCTATACTATGTGGTTTTCAGCAGTTTTTTTGACATGTCATATTTTGAAATTTTTCGGTTATTTTTTTGACATGCTATATTATTCTTTACTATGACACATCTCGACATGCTAGGTTATGTGGTGGTTTTCAGCTGTTTTTTTGGACATGTCATAATTTGACATTTTTTGCCATAGTATAATATGGCTTTGTCTAAAGTTTGAACATCATTCTATAGTATGATTTTTTTTGTGCAATTTTAGACCACATGCCATGGTATAAGATTTTGTGCGATTGTGGAAGACATGCTATAGTATGACATTTTTGAGCGATTTTGGACAACAGGCTTTAGCATGACTTATTTTTAGCAATTTTTTGACGACATGCTATAGTATGCCTTTTTTGCGATTTTGGACAACATGCTATAGTATGACTTTTTTGTGCAATTTTGGACAACATGTCATAATATGACTTTATTGTGAGATTTTGGACAACATATAACTTTCGTTTGTGATTTTGAACAATATGCTATAGTATTACTTTTTTTGTGGTATTTTGGAAAACATGCTACAGTATGACCTTTTTGTGCTATTCTGAACAAGATGCTGTACTTTTTTTTGTGCGATTTTGGACATGTCATAGTATGACTTTTTTGGTGTGATTTTCAACAACATGGCATAATATGACTTGTTTGTGTCATTTAAAATGACATGCTATAGTATGATTTTTTTTTTTACTATTTTGGACAACATGCTATGGTAAGACATTTTGTGGTATTTTTGATGACCTGTTATAATATGACTTTTTTTATGCCAAAAAAGCCAGAGCATAGTATTTAAAAAATAAACCATAGTATAGTATATCAAAAAATGCCTTAGTGTACTATGTCAAAAACATGCTATAGATTAGTTTTTTTTTTTTAAAAATCAGTGTCTCAAGTATAGTATGTAAAAAAAAGCAAGAGTTTATATTGAAAAACACCATAGTGTAGTAAGCCAAAAAATGACAATATAGTATGTCAAAAAAATACATTCTGTCAAAAAAATGCCACAGCAGGGTATGCCAAAAAAAATGTCATAGTACATGTACAAGTATGCAAAAATAAAAAGCCAGAGTTTGTTTGCCAGAGTATGGTATGCAGAAACAAAATTCATTGTATAGTATGTAGAAAATAATGCCACAGTGTGGTTTGAGGACAAAAAAACGCCCTCATGTACTATGTCAAAAAAAACCCCACAGTATATTGGTTAAAACACAATAAGTATGTCAGAAAACCTAGATTGTTTAATTTGTCAAAATTAAAGCCGTATTATAAGGTGTTGAGAATATGCTACAGTAAAATATGTCAAAATAATGCAATATCATATTATGTCAAAACCAATGCATTAGTATAGTATGTCAAAAAAAGTCACAGTATAGACTGTCAAAAAATTCCAATAGATGCTAGAAACTACAGTATATCAAAAAAGCTTAGTATGTGAAAAAAAATTTGTTGGCTTAGTATGTCAAAAAAGCCATAGTACAGTATACAAAGAAGTGCCATAGCACATTTTGGCAAAAACAAAAAGCCATAGTACAGTATTTGAAAAAAACTGAAAAAAGTTATAGTATAGAATGTCACAAAAATCTGACAAAAAGTAAAAAAAAAATAGTATGTAAAAATATTTAAAAAAAGGCAAAACCTA
Organism: Plectropomus leopardus; assembly: GCF_026936395.1. NCBI lineage: Eukaryota > Metazoa > Chordata > Actinopteri > Perciformes > Serranidae > Plectropomus > Plectropomus leopardus. Next base: position 20,639,118 of record NC_142191.1, on the reverse strand, counting down.
ATAAGTGTATTTCCCAAATTGTCAAACTTAAATTTGGCAGAGAACGCAAACAAAACATGCTGACTCACCTTTCTCTGAAACTGCACTCTCCTCATCTGAGACACTAATGGCCTGGTTTCTTGAAACACCTGAGACTGGTTTCTGTAAACTGAGCAGCTGGTCCAGCTCTTCATCACCTTCATCTTCTATCGGCAGATCTGCAGCAGTCGAGGAAACCTTTGAGTCTGAACCCGAAGCTGGGTTTGCAGCCACAGGGACTTTCTGGTCGGTGTTGGTGACTTTAAAAGCTGCAGACGGAGGAGTAATTGTTGCTGTTTTGGGTATCTCTTGTTTATGGGTGAGAGTCATGGTGGGCAACTCTACTGGTGTTGAGACCTGAAACAGGAGCAGCGTAAAAAAAAACATTAAAAACCTGCAACCATAGTCTAAATCAGACTGCTTTTACAGTGCAGGAGATGCAGTTGACCTGCCTACCTGAAGCAGCTCGGCATCCAGGTTGAGTCTCTGATGCAGAGGCACTTGTTCAAGACTCTGAGAGAGCGCTGGGAGGTCCACAAACGCTGCAGACATCTTGGGAGGAAACAGGGTGAAATTGTAATTGCAGCCACATTCTAGACATTTGTTTTTTCTCTAATAAATTCAATAAAAAAAGTTCAAATCTACAGCCACATTTAAGCCCACTTCATCAGTGTGGAATCAAAAGACTGGCATGAAGTTAAAATACAAGAGTTGCGCATAAGGTCTCCGGTAAGTTTTCACATTTCTTGTCCAGAAATGTGAAACCTTCAGTGCAACATATTAAATATTTCATAATCATTTTACCCTAAAGTAGCCTACTCATGCAGGTCAGTACTCCTTTGCAGAAAACGCTGTAGCTCTGACTGACAGGGAGTTCAGGAACCTGTTTTTAATCTGACTGTGTTTGATGCTTTATATCCACAGACAAAAACAACAATACTGGTAGAGTCAGGATAGATGATGATTCAAAGGCTTTGTGGGTTTTAGTTATCAATTCCTTAATTTGGGCCTAAATGTTGGTATCCAATCTTTAGAGGAAACAAAGCCTGTCCAAAATGCTTAAGTTAGGATGCTCTCAATGAAAACATTAGCATGCTGTTTAAAAACTTTAACATTTCCTTTGTTTAACATCCCACCATAACATGCTAACATTTGCAATGTAGCACAGAGTCATAGTATAGTATGTAATTTAAAACTAAAACTAAAAAGGTCATAGTATGTCATAAAAAAAGAGTAATATGTTTAAAATAAAGGTCCCAGTATAGTATGTCATAAAAATATATTGTAAGTCATAATAGAACATGTCAAAAAATAAACCCAAAACAATGTCATAGAAATCTTAAAATAATAATAATGAAAATATACTAAAAAAAAAAAAAAGTCATTCCAGTATGTCATGATAAAAAGTAGGGAAAAAGTAAAAAAAAAAAAAAGTAGTGAGTTGATATAATGTCATAGTAACACAAGGTGGTGAAGTAAAGTGTGGCGTATTTCAGTATACGTAAGTTCAGTATGCTGCGAGAGCTACTAGTTATTCTTTAAATAATATCAATCCCTTTTTCCAATCCTGAATGTGACTTTGCTGCTTAATTATCATTATCACTTCAAATTTTTGGCAACAGCTATACTGATGAGGTGACACAATGCCTGGGATCAGACTTTAAACTGCTTGAAAAGTTAAAAAAAAATATGTGCACCTGGAGGTCAATATAAACTAGCAGCTCTTATGTAGTACAGCTCACTTATTGAGACATTTCACCTAAACCAGCAAATGACATCCTCATGGTGGTGCAGGAGAGGAAAAGTCAGGGGATCAACGGTGAGATTCACTTTGGATCAATAACAACTTTCTACCTCCTGTGCACTTTAAATCCACATGCAATGTCTGACTGAGGGATCCATAGATGACAAAGAGGGTTAAAGCCATGAAAGACAAAGACGCCATGCAGAACACTGCAAATTGAGGAGAAAATAGATTTACCTGACCGGCTGTAAATGAGTCCATCTCCCAGTCCTTTTCTTCTGAAAACCGGAATTGAGTGAAGGAATCCCCTGAGGACGACACACAGAAGCAGAGTTGTACACCTAACTGCTTCAGTCAGCTTCCTGCAGGACTGCTGTCTCTCCTAGTTCAACTCAAAACAACACTTAGTTTATTTATTTATTTTTAAGTACAAAGACTGTGTGTGTGTGTGTGTGTGTGTGTGTGTGTGTGTGTGTGTGTGTGTGTGTGTGTGTGTGTGAACCTGTTGCTCATGCAAGCTGAGCGAGTGGCCTTTACACAAATGTCTGCAAATGTCTGAAATGCTGAAGCAGTGTTTCTCTGGAATAGCATTGTGTAAACTGTTGATCAGTATGAGAGCAAAAGCAGGGCGAGCATGTGACGCCGCTTTGCTTGCAAAACAACGACTGGCTGAGGGCTCTACAAACGCTCTGATGATGGATTATTAATAAAACAGCAGCAGAGGCACATGTTCAGCAGACAGGTTATGGCTCTATATAACAATGGTTTTTCACTGGACAATGGACGCAGATGAACAAACGAGAAAACCGTCCAGATGAAACAAGTGTTGGTGCAGAGGGAAACTGTGTATGAGGAGTGCTGAGTCAAAACACGACATCCAATACAAACAGCTAGACGAGGACGCACAGGGTCAGATGTGAAGCACCACTATTGGAGCTCCTCATGTTGTGGATGCAGCTTTAGCCGGAGTGCTGGTGGAATAACAGGCTGAATGTTATTGTTGATCAAACACAGGAGGAGGAATTATGTGAATGCTACATGATGTTAGACATGCGTTTCTTTGAAGTATCAAAAGTGCATATTTAAAAAGGAATGGTTTCTTATTTGGTATTAGATTACACTGTGGAGAATTTGGGACACTGGGGATGAATTAGATCATTTAATTTACCACCATATTGTGTCTCTTATGTATGTGCAGTGATTTTTTTTTTAATCCTGTTCATCTTGACCTTTTTGAAAAAAATCATTATTTCTTCATTTTTATTAGCATTTTTTATGGGTCAGTCTTGTCATGTTATAGTTTGTACACTTGCTCCAAAAAAAAAAGAATACAATTTTAAAAAGTTTAAAAAGGGTTAGAAAAAAACAACTGAAATGTATCAAATTACATATCTTTTTAAACTGGACTATCGGGAAAAATAAAGGAGAAAAAATAAAATACATTCCTTTCATACCACTCCCATGTCTGGGCTGATGTGGCACTGTAACCAACAAGTGGTGTTTCGCCCAGATGAGCGTGGTTTTGCAGGATGTGGCAGTGAACGTGTCAGCTCATGAGTTTCTTGTGATGGAGGGACAGTTACGTTACATCAGTAATGGAGGTAACAACTTTTTCTCTGTCCAGTCATGTTAACCTAAGAATGTGCTAACAGATGCTTCATATCATGTGCCATGAAAATATTGGATGAAATTACTGTATAGCTAACATTATCTAACTGTAAAGAAGCTAACTTCACACTGACAGGCTTCTTTTGGAAACAAGGAAGTCGTACTGTGTCAGATGGTTCCTTTTATTTCTAAAGCTTTGGAAATGGGCCAACTAGACCGAATAATTCACTCACACTATACAATTTCAGACCAGTTTATCTGATGCATGCCAAATATGAAGGTGTATAGAATAAACTATTCAGGTTTTCTTGTAATTTCTACATTTGGTCTCACATCTGTATCCATGGAAACTGGTAGTCTGCTGTGTTTGGGCTGGACATAATGCCAGACACTACACTGATATCAGAATACACAGACCCACCATCGTGCACGCAATACAAGGAGCTGAATTTAAGAGTTTCTCTGCAAAAAGATGACCATAAAAATTGCAGATTCATCTCTGTTTGAAGTTACAGCTGGGCATGAGGTGTCGATTGATGCAAATTTGGTCACGGGGTTAAGGCAAATTTAGTAAACAACTTTTTAGATTACCGCTTAACCAACAAGTGACAAGTCACACACACAGTGTGAGCTAACATGAACGCAAATCAGGCACACACCACTCTGTGTTTCGCAGAATGTAAGGCTCTTTTACTTTGTAAAAGGCATCATAGTTCAACAAATATTTAAATTTCTAAATCCTGCGATTAACCAATTAACTGTTAACTGCTGACATCCGTAGTTTAAAGAAGGCATTTTTTTTTGCGACGGTAACAAAAAACATGACGTTTTAACCTTTCTGTATGCCATAACACATCACACACAGCAGGTTAACATCGATGTCCTGACTAACGGTGAACGCAAAGAAAAGCTACTTCATGACTAACAGCTCCCGCTTTTTAAAAATCTCCTTAACCTGCAAAATGTACATTTGTGAGCAGGTTACAGCCAGTTCCATCAGTGCCAGACATCGAGAAAAGAGACATAAAGGTTTGAGCTCAGAACAAAGACTGAATTGAATAAATAAGCTGAATTATGTCAGCAAGGTAGTAAATTAGTAATAGACATCCGGAGCACTGTACTCTCTCTCTTTCTCTCTTTCTCTTTATATATATATATATATATATATATATATATATACAGAGAACAGAGTATGATAATAATGATAATAATAATAATAACACAGTATGAATGAGTCTGCCATCTCCTGCAGGATCTTGAGAGGGTATAGAACTTGACAGTTTTCTTCCTGAAGCTTCAGAAATACCACTGAGATAAACTAGTTAAATAGTCAACTAGGTGTGCAGCTGATATGGGATTTACGGATGCGTGATTCTCAGTGATGCTGAACAATGTGCAGGAGTGTCAGAGTCACGAGCACGGCGGACTCTGGTTAGTCTGCCACACACAGATGGACGGTCAGTGGGAGACCTGACAGAGGAGCTGCAGTCAGCCGCAGGCTCTCATTTTGTTATATTAAAAGACACCCAGCCTTTCATGTGGAGGCGCTCAGCACCATCTGCGGCTGTCCTTGATTGCTCTGTTGTACGAGAGGTGAAGGGGGTCAAGAAGGAGAGTCTGCAGGAGGTCAGAGTCCCTGCTGTCAAACAGGCCGAGAAAAGATGATTTATGAATAGAAGCATTATCGAGGTTACAATGACAGCGAGGCAGGAGGATAAGAGAGGGGAATGAGAATGTCAGCTTTATGTGACGGCTGCGGGGGTGGATGCCTTTATGTCGGGCCACGTTGGTGTCAGTTATCAGGGAGATCGACAGATTTTCACTCTCACAGGCACATAAAACCTGGATTTGGTGGACGCGAAATCGAAATCTTAAACCACAAGACTGTTGTTATCTTAAGGAGATCAAAGAACAATCGCTAACTATTCAGAGCGCCTCACCTTCAAGCAAGAAACCAGAGAATCATTAATTCAGTGAGAAAGATCCAATAAGAGGGACACAATAACTCAATGTGCTGCCTCACATCCTACAATAATCACAATCATTTATGAGACACTTAACACCTCCCATTACTAGGTAAAGAAATGGTGGAAATAGTGGTTAATTAGCTTTTATTTTATTTTATTATTAAGATCTCTTGTTTACATACACTTCAAAGGCAATAATATCTATTATATTACAGCAGTGGTTTCCAATCCCTTTGGCTCTACAGGTTGTATGTGTCTATGACTACATATTATAAACTATAATTATCACCACGCGGTGTGTGCCTCTGCGAACCAGTTAAGTTATGCTTGCAGTTTACGTCCATGTTTGTTAAAAAAAAAAAAAGATGCTTCACACACATCTTCCCCCAGCAGCACAGATCTATATAACTAGCACAGTTTCAAGGCCAGCACCCAAACGAAGTTTGTGTCATCAATTCAGTACCTGACCAAACGTCTCCTCTTTTGTTCCTGAGTTATGATCTTGCCACAAATGTGTTTTTACAGAAAATTATGACTGCTCTGCCTGCTCATTGTAGTTGAACTTTGACATTTTTAATATAAAATACTTCATGATTATATCCTATTAGACATGTTAAATTTTGTCATACTTTGCACATAAAAGATTGAGCTATGGCCAAAAAGCATGTTTTATAAGGTCACAGTGACCTCAACCTTCCAAATTCTAATCTGTTCTTTGTTTGAACCAAGTGGATATTTGCAACAAATTTGAGGAAAGTCCTTCAAAGCATTCTTGATATATTGCATTAAAGAGAAAGAGACGGATGCAAGGTCACAGTGATCTTGACCAAAATGTAACCAGTTCATCCTTGAGCCCAAGTGAACATTGGTGCAAAAAATTCCCTCAGGACATTCTCGAGATATCATGTTCACAAGAATGGGATGGATGGACGGACAACCCGAAAACATAATGCCTAAAACCTCAGTTATCATAGACGCAGTGACATTAAAACTAGAGATCCTGCTTGTGGTTGTATGCCTGCACAAACCAGTCAAGATACACTTTCAGTTTATATATTCATTTGCGAAAACATGGATGCTTCACAGACATCAGCTCCCCAGCAGCACAGAAGATCGATACAAGCACCACAGTTTCAAGATTATTGACTCCTATTCAGTATCTGATCAAATGTCTTCCCTTTTGTTCCTGATTTGTGGTGTTGAATTCATGGCCAGAAAAATGTTTTTGCAGAACATTTTGATGTCAGAGTGAAGTAAACCTTTGACCTCTGGGATATAAAATGTCATCATTTCATCATTATATCCTATTAGATATTTGTGTGCAATTTTAGCTTATGAATTCTTGAGTTACGGCCAAAACATGTTTTGTAAGGTCACAGTGACCTTGACCTTTGACCACCAAATTCTAATCAGTTCATTAAAAAGTCCAAGTGGACATTTGTGCCAAATTTGAGGAAATTCCCTCAATGTGCTCTTGAGATACTGCTTGCAGATGGACAACTAAAACATAATGCCTATAGCAAAAAGCAAAGTCCAAAATCCAGTTGTTTAGTTTCTTCTGGTACAAACAGAAAATGATGCATTGAAGGGTAACTCTCTCATTTAGGCCATAATTTGTGATTCTTCATGAAAAGCAGAAAAAGTTGATAATCTTGTCATTCAAATGTCATTATGTCCTCTCCTTCCAGTGAAATAGGAAATGCTTTAGGATTCAGTGTGAGACCTCCCCAGAGGTTCGCCCCTTTTGTTTTGCTATTGTTGTTCTCACATCCAAATTGAAACAACTCTGTTTAAAGGGGAAATCTACGTCAAGTAGAAATTACCCTTCAACAGCGGCCTCTCACTCTCATTTTCGCTCTTTTTTCCAACTCCTGCTCCTTTCTGTTTAATATCTTCCCTGACCCTAATCCTCCTCTTCCTCCTCCTCCTCCTCTGTCTCCTTCAGTTTGTCTCCAACACACAGAACTGCTGACACCGCTGAACTGCCTCCCTCCTACACCTCACAGCCCAGTGTCATCCCGATCTGTGTCCATGGAAATACCATCCCAGGTAGTTCGGAGAGCGCTGACACAACCATGGCAACAGCTGCCGGTGAGGATGAGAGAAACTTCTGTCAGCGCTCCAGAGAAAGAGGAGGAGGGGTGTGAGTGAAGAAGAGGAGAGGAGTGAAGAAAAATGAAAGAGAGCAAAGCCGACTCTTCATTCCTGCTCGTCCAAACAGATCTGTGAGATATAAATTCTCTCTGCTCTCAGCTGACACTGTTTTAAGTGCATAGTTACACCCGCAGCCTCATATGTCACTTTTGAGCTGTGTTAAAAACACCTTTGAATCAAACTGCACTCAACTAAATAAACACTGGTGCTTGGGCTAGGTTTACACCAAAGACCCGACTTTCTCAGTGGGATCTGAAGATCGTAGCAGATACAAGAGCTACAACATCAAATGGAATAATTGACTTGCAGATTATAAATAAATCAACATCAACATATTTCAGCTTCTCCAATGTGAAGATTTGCAGCTCTTCTATATTTTATATCATTGGAAACTAAATATCTGGGTTATGGACTGTTCGGGCTCATTTATGCTCACTGTTTGATATGTTTATGGACACAGATGGAGCCTCCTGTCCGTGCTCGACGTTCATTTCATCCATATTCGTGCACGTTTTCTGAAAACCTAAACATACAGCCAAAAAAAAGCATTGACCTCCTCAGAGGTTCGCTAACTATCTGAACCAATGTGTCCCCTTATTATGTTATGATGTTGAGTAATGGCAAGAAAAGTGGTTTTGCTTAACACTAGGATGTCACAGTTGACCTTTGACCTCTTAGATATGAAATCGGAAGAACTTCATCATTATATCCTATCAGACATTTTTGTGAAATTTGAGCGAGTGAAGTTTTGTGTTATGGCCAAAAACATGAGATACTGTATTGAAAAGAATGACACAGACAAGGTTACAGTGACCTTGACCTTTGACCACCAAAATCTAATCAACTCATCCTTGAGTTCAAGAGGACATTTGTGCTAAACTTTAAGATATTCCCTCAAGACGTTTTTGAGATATCGCATTCACAAGATTGGGCTGGACAGACAGACGGACAACCCGAAAACATAATGCCTGGCATAATGGCATAATTATACGAATTTACATTCTCCTTGGATGAAATACCAAATTTGTTAATAATAATAATTATTAATTAATTTTTGATCAATCAGCTAACTGCTTTATTTTCTGACTGTTTTAGCACTAATTTCAGACAGGTGGACTGAAAGATCCATAGCAACTAACAACATGTAGTTATGAGTTTATTAAGAATCATCAGCATTCTTTAAACATTGTTTGACATTCGCAAATTATTCAAGTTCCTGAAAACGATGAAGTTAACTTTGGAAACATTCCCCGTCCTGTGCGGGAATTTAGGTAAATATTACTGTGATTACTATAATGCCAGTAAAACTCCTGACTTCACTGTAAACAACTGATTTAAGATCAATTCATTGCTCAAATTATTGTCTAAGTGCGTCAGTCGTGCCGCTGGATTTAGTGAGTTATTCCGCGGTGAATAAACACTGCATTACTCATGCTGTGTGCTAAGTGGCTCGGCTGGCATTGTGTAACTTCTGTATAATGTGGTATCCTGTCTCTTGACATCTTGCTGGCTGAACCCCACATTAACAAATGTGGCTTTTCTGCCTGCGACCTTGGCTTCGCTGAGCTATCTATGGCTCATCCCGCACTCATCCCTTATATTTGGGATGTGCTGTGGCCTCGCTCCTGCCTTTCTGTTCCGCTCTGCTCTTTTCCTGCTCCACTCAACTTCACTCTGCTCTCACCCCGCCGCTGTTCATCTTCACCCCCTCTGCTCGCGTTCTGCTCTGTAAGACTGTCGAGCACTGGCACTGAGTCAGGATGAAGATAAGACGTGCTGGATGTGGATCGCTTTGCTATGAACACAGTAAAGCATCGAAGAAACGCATCTAAACAACAACAAAACATCTGTTTTTGTTTATTTAAATACAACATGCTCTTTGCACTGTAGTTGTTGTTGTATGATTCCTGTATTTGAGCTGAAACAATCAGATAATTGGCAGAAAAATCAATCTTGAACTAGTATAGTGATAATTAAATATTTCTGTCGTTTTTTAAGCAAAATTGTCAAACATTTGCTGGTTCAAGCCTCTTAGATGTGATAACCGCTTTCATTTTTTTAATCAAATACATCTGGGGATTTGGACTGCAGTTTGGATGAAACAATCAATTCGAAATTGAACTGAAAACTAAAAACTACAATTGAAATAAATTAATAATACAAGCAAAAAGAGAAATTCTCTCTGGTGTTTTTTTTTTAATACTTCATGGAGTAAAGTAATCTGCAAATTAATTATCTCAGATATGTATGCAGAACCTGGAGGAAATAGGACAAGGTTTTGGTATTGGAAGTGCTCTAGTTTTGGTTTGTAGTGTGAGAAGTGATGACAAACAGTCCACATGGAGAGTGAAAGAGGCAGCTCTGGTTAAAGTGCAAGCTCAAACCCTTCGCTGTTGTCTGAAAATGATTTAGCTTTTTTTTTTTTTTTGCTTGTGAGGGTTTGTTTTTTATTTTTGATCACATTTTTTAGAAGTAAATTGTTTGAATTTATTTTTGTTTCAGGTTTTTAACCCATTTTCACAGAAATCAAAGATCTCTTTTTGGAGTGATTTACATTTAAAAATCCTTTGATGGAATCTGAAACCGCACATACAACATTTTAGGAAAGCTTACTGCCCAACACTTTAGAGATGCATTATTCAGGATTTGTGCTCGTATTCAATATGCCATTGATATTTTCAGACTCATTTTTGCTCATTGCCGATACGAATGTATGTGTCCCTGTGTCCTGTTTGCCAGCGCATGCCGCTGTTGCCCTGTTGGTTGCAGTACAGACAGATGCACACCCTTGTTGAGTGAGCCACACCTTTGGTCTACAGCTCACTGCACAGACTCTGTGCGTAAAGCTGCAGCCTCAACTTGTTCAGCCGTCTCTCTTGGAACAGCGACTAGTTGAACAGACACAGGAGGGACATGTAAGGAGCAGCAGAACCGCTGCTCAGTCTCCACTAACACCTGCAGTGAAATGTTGACATTTTATCTGACTGGAAGAGGAATACACACATTCCCTGCTCCCTCCTTTCCTCCTCCATTTAGCAGCAGAGTAATGGCGTGTGATCAGTGAATGGGTTTCTTCTCTTTTAAAGCGGCTGTCGTGGCAGACCCTTACTCGATAAGAGAGGAGATGGAGCAAGGCGGCTCATAGGAAACTGATCGAGTGTTATCACTACTGTGACAAATCCCATCTGAGAGGTGTTTGGTAGCACTGAGAGGAGAGGCAGGATGGAAAATGCTAGAAAAAAGACAAAGGTGAGAGAGGAAAAGATTGAGGGAAGATGGAAGGAATGAACGCAGACTTAAGTAAACATGCAAGAAGGACCGCACAGGGAAACTTCTTGCAGCAATTTGTGGAGCCGATCCTCTTTCTGAGAGCTGCAGCGTGCTCCCTGTCATGCTTTTTTAACCAAACCAATTAGCCTAACACGGCACGGCGCTGAAAACCACTAGGCGTCGATAAATCAGCGGCGCTAATTGCAATTAAAATCCTGAGCAAACCAGGCGAGACAATACAGAAGGCTGAAGCTATTTACTCTTAACTTTTAATGGTGATTGCGTGAGGCTGTGTTTATGACAAAGTCGTATCAGAGGAGCTTCAATCCACTGGAGGCTGCGCTCTCATTAGGCATGTGTTTTATGGGCGTGCAGCTTGTTTGGAGGTTAAGAGGCTGCAGCTTGGGCTCTACCTACCTGGGAACTAATCAATCAAATTCAAACACGTGATATAAACCTCTATTAATCTCTTTGCTGAACACTATAGGCCATGATGCGTGTTTTTCTTCATGTTTCATATAAATTTCAGGACTGCTGAGATCAATGGTGCCAAATAGAAACACGTGGTATACTTTATCATTCTGCATTTGGAGCAAACACATAAATCTTACTGTGAACTATATTAGTGTTCTAACTGCTTCAGTACATTCATGTTTTCATATGATGTATTAATGTTAGAGGACGATGCACAACTATTTAGAGAGTAATCCAAAATCACTGTAAGCCTGCATCTGAGGGAAATATACATTGACAAAAGGAAAAACTGAAACTGATGAATATTCTAAAAATGTTAGAAATACAGCACACAAACAGAAATCCACACATAAATATAAATTTATGATCATATTTTTTTCGTTTTTCACTCGCAAGCTGGTAGTTTATTTAGGCTGCTATTTGAAGTTAAGTGTTGTAATGTCTTGTTTGTTGATAAAAGTTTGTTTTTGCTTATAAACATTTATTTTTTTGCTGCATAACTGCACATTTCTAAATAAACTAAAACTCATATTTGCTCTGTTGAAATTGTCTCTGTTATAAAAAGCACTGATGTGTAAACTTGGCCTCTCTTGCTTGAGTTTAAGAATCTCGTGTCACATCCTGATTATACTCATCTCATTATGCAACCTCTAAAAGCAAACTGCCTGCACCAGTGGTGACTGTTTATGTGTTATATTTCAAACAATGTTACAGATGTTAGAGGGTGTGAATATGTTTTGTAGTAAATTATTTTGTATTTATATAAATATGTATAAAGATCTGTTTTCAAAGGTCAAAATTAGATAAATCTTAAAAACAAGCTACTGTAGCAGCTCTGTGGTGCTTTGAGCTAAGCACAAACATCAGTGGAGGTGTAACATTACAGCGATCTTGATCGATATATAAATTCAGTGATCGAATATCTAATATCCACCAGTCTTGAGATATCACGTTCAAGAGAATAAGCTAGATGAACCCACCAAAATGTAATCAATTCTCGTAACCCCAACACTTAACATTTAATCAGTGCATCATTTAGTCCAATGGGACGTTTGTACCAAATTTAAAGAAATGTCATCAGGGCATTCTTGAGATACTGTATTCTCGAGATTGAGATGGAGGGATGGACAACCCAAAAACATGCCTCCTGCCACAGCTATCGGCGCAAAGACATAAAAACACTGTTACTCGCCAATGATTTGATCATAAAACAAACCTGACCTGACAGTGACAAGAAAATCAAATGTCATTTCAACACAAACTGACTCGTGTGACATACGTTAAAACAATCAGTCCACATGTCGAAGGATCATTGGGCAAGATACTAAATGCCAAATTGCTCCTGATTGGCTCTGCCATCAGTGTGTGAATGTGATTGTTTAAAAACTGAGTAGTAGGTTGCACCTTGTATGGTAGTCTGGGTCACCAGTGTGTGTGTGTGTGTGTGTGTGTGTGTGTGTGTGTGTGTGTGTGTGTGTGTGTGTGTGTGTGTGTGTGTGTAACATGTAGTGTAAAAAGTGCTTTGAATGGATGCAAGACCAGTAAGGCTGTACACAAGTACCAAATGGGACTGAGCAGATTGGACCAAAAACTCGGCAGTGTGTAATAGGGTTGCAACAGTATGAGATTTCCACAGCATAAGACCGTCTCAGATAATATCTAGGTTTCACAGTATCAAGGTATTATAGAATTACTATTATTATCAGTCAGAATAACCATTAAATGAATGAAAACAGAGGGGTTAGTTTTGGTCTAACAAATGTATGTTTTATCACCATAAGTAAGACTTAAAAACCATTTCTTAATTGAAGTACGCATAAAAAGTACCCCTTTTGAAAAGAACTAAAATAAAGTTGAGATTTTTCTATCCAAGCTGGGATGTAATCTTACACACAAAACATCAGTTTCAGAGCCTTTTGTAATTCATTTATAGGAAACAAATAGTTTTTAAGCTGTTCTCTTCATGCTCTCATTTTGCTCCAGACTAGCAAAGAGATGCTACACAGAGGGCAGACGAGGTGAGAATGAGTGTGTGCTTTAGGTTCACATTTAGCCTCCCGGCGCTGGTCACTGTGGCTGAAACAAACATTGGCCTTGAGACAGCTGGGGACATCTGGGTCCCTCATTACAAAGATGCAAGGAGCCTCAGCTATTAGGTTAGCTAAATACATTATGAAACATCTAATACTGATACACACCTGTCTAAAAAATGATACACAGTGTGAAACAATCTAGCTACAGACAGATCCATCGAGAACATACACAGCATTTAAGTTAAGCTGCTTTAGCTAATTGTCATTATTCATTTTGCAAGTAAGAGAAATGTAAGAAATCAGCCGACAAACTGATGCATTTTATTCGTTAAACTGATGGTAAAAGGTGATTTTGTTTTCACAGGCGAAGCATTACCAGTGTTTTCTCTCTTTTTACAAAAGGCCTCAAAGGCCACAGGAAGATAAGAACAAGGCACCCACAGGCAGCTAAATAAAGACCTGTGGATCGCCTTAAATAAGCACCAAACTGCCAGAAAGCATGAATTTTTCAATGCTTTGAAGAGCGGATGAACTGTGACAGACACCGCAGCACTAAAATCATAACAAGATATCCAAAGCAGCCACCCCGGTTTGATCTATTCACTGCAGAAATCCCGAGTTCCTCTGTTCTTGTAGTAAATTCATCAGGAGACACTCATAACTGTCTGAGTCTCACTGAGTCGAGATGCTGCCGTCTCAAAGACACAAAACACACACCGCCACCTGCACTCTGTACAGACACACTTACAAGACAGATACCGTTTGTAGGATCATTCATTGTGCTCGTGGCTACACAAAGACAATGTGGAAGAGTTTTTTCACTGGCTGCTTTGTAGTGAATGAGCCCATGCCCTCAGTCCCCTGGTGTACTGCAATTTCCCAGAACTCATAGTGACGTCTTTCAATTGCTGCGTTAGTCTGAGCAACAGTCCAAATTACCATAGGCAGACAAACAATCAGGATTCCTACACATGTTCAAGATTTCATAACTTTTCCATGACTTTTCAAGGACCCATAATATTTTTTCACTTGCCCAGTGTTTTTCAAACTTAAAGGTTTCAAACTTCATTCGAACATGATTTCAGCTAGCAGGCATACATGAAGGGAGAGACGGAACGTGAGGAGAAAAAGGAAGAAAAATGCGAAATGGTAAAAACGTTGTCATGCATTGACCCATATTAGAGCTACGTCACGTCGTCAGCTAAAAAAATTATTTTGACATTACGTTACATTACTTGGAAGATTATTCATGAAAGATTCTGTAACAATTTCAGGAAACAACAAAATTCCATGATTCCAGGTTTTCCATGACCGTGGGAGCCCTGAACAATGTTTACTTAACAATGCTGTAAAACTGAGAATATCAGAAAATCCTAATATTTCTGAGGCTCAAACCTATAAATATTTCAAATATTTGCTTGTTTTAAATGACTTGAAATAATTTATTGATCAATAGAAGTTGTTGTTATAATTTTCTGTTGATAGATTCATGGATTTTTTCAGTACCAGCCTCCATAAATAAACCAGCCAGACCAAAACTCTGGGCTGTTACTGATTGCAGTTCCATGCAGCTGAATGAAAGTGTTCAGATAACATAGTGGGGAAACTCTGTTGAAAGTGTCTCTGTTAGGGCTTGGGCAAAAGCTGAACTTGGCTTAGGTTTTGCAAAACTGCAACACATTGTCATCCAGGAAAGTGCCGCTCTGGCCATCAAATGAGTGTAAGAGGTAGATGACTTTGCAGTCTGCCTGCAAGTCTGTGTGTGTGTGTGTGTGTGTGTGTGTGTGTGTGTGTGTGTGTGTGTGTGTGTGTGTGTGTGGGCTGAGCAAAAAGGTCACGTTAAAAATACGCATTTTGGTGTCTGAGTTCTCACACATGCAATGACAAAGTTAAATCTGATCTAAAATCGGACAAAGGACTGCAGTGGATAACACAAGAGGAACGACTCTTAACAAAGACAGCTCCTCTGATCCCTGTAACCATAGAAAATTACGGTTACAAAAAGAAACAACTCTCAATTACACATGCATAGAGGTTGCATCCTGGAAAATCAAAAACTTTAGTCAATACATCCACAGGGAGGCACAGCTTCATAGTATAGAGAACCAGAAACACACACGCTGCACCTGCATGATATTGACATATCTCACAAACAGATACCATCTGATCACCAGAAGAAGAAGACACTGATCGATCGGCTTAAAGGTTTTCAACACTGATGTGAGGAACTGTTTCATTTTGATTCATGCGATCACTACATGCATCAGTGTATTCATGGACTATTGACACGTTTACACAGCCAAACTGGGTGCACAGAGACACACAGAAGGGTCAAAAGGTTTGGGTCAAAAAAAGGGCAAGTAAGAGGCAGTTATCCAACATGTCCATCTCAGACTATATATTCTCCATGACCTCTTTGCTCATATTTGATCTTTGTATTGTAAGATTCTTATTTTGTGAATGCAGTGGTGGATGTAACGAATCATAACTCTCTTCTTGGTAACAAAGTTGTTTTTGTTCCCCGTACTTCACATCCGCAGTAGCCATAGCATTATATTTTTCGGTATCTCAAGAACGCCTTGAGGGAATTTAAAGGTCTTCTTTAATAAGGTTCCATATATCACCATGTATGACACTGTTACCCCATTTAAAAAATGTATTGCAATATTGTTGTAGGAGATATTAACTGACCTGATTTTCATTTTTACCTTAGTAAATGTATTTTTAATTTCAAATGAATAAGCATTCCTTTTTTTTGTAGATATGTTTACTGATTTTTCAAGGGCGAAATATTTTCACAATCTTGAGTTGAGTTTACAAACGTTAAGGTTCTTGTACTTTCCTTAGCATCATGCTATTTGTCATCTATAATGTCTATAGTGAATTCAAATAAACTTTCTTTAAAGCAGAAGTACTTTTGCTTGGGTATAATATTGCAGTACTCTTTCCATCCTTGGGTAAACAACAAACTGGAAAAAAAAAAAAAAACTAGAGGAGATTAACAATATTGAATGGCGACCACTTTCCATTAGAGGACCTTTTTCCTCACGACCATTCTGCCAAGATGCTGTGAGGCAAAAATGCCCTGCAGTCAGCACTGCTTGTGTTTCAGCTGGAGCTTTAAATGACTCTCGTTTATCTTTATTCCCACCAACTGCACACTAAGGTCACATTCATATTCAAAGGCAGCCTCTTAGGGACCTTGGAGGAATGAGAGATGCTCTCCAACGTGAGTAATGGGACCAGTTCAAGAAGGCACCACTACGGGAACCAATCTGTATATCGAATGCTAATAATCCCTTATTATGTATGCTGGAAGGAGTATTACTTCAGAGGTCTAAAGTAGTTATAACTCATTCAAATGCTGCTTGAATCAAGGGTCATCCTGGTTTGCTAATGGCAGCAGCGCCTGTTGAGAGAGAATCTGGCGCACACTGTTTTGTGTTTGTTTGAGTAAAGACCGTTTGACTTATGACAAATGTTACGTTTGGTTGGTCACAGCTAATGAGCAGCCCGAGTTGACATTAAATGCAAAAATGTTGAGGCGGGACGAGGATGCATCTGGTGGAAAGCTTTATGTGCCAATATTATCTGCACTATTGTTATTTACCACGAGACAAGCAACACAGTGTGGGAGGTGTGAAGCACGCACAGCAATTATCTTTATTTGAGGCAGAGAATCACACCATTAAATGACTAATTTGGTTTTTGTTTCTAAACTGCAGTCTTTTTATATAATTGGCTGAGCTCTGGGGAATTAAAGGTTATTTGACAATGTAGCACTGCCACAATTATCATCTGTAGACAAAAATCAATAGCCATGGGTTAACTGATACATCTGGTCACGACGTTTAAAGCAACATTATGCAACATTTTCACCTTAAAGTAACAGCTTTCAAAATCATTTTGATGTTACAGCTGAGTTTTCCAGCAAATTCTCAGAATGTATTTATTTTTTTGTGTGTGCCACAGCACAAACCAAACTTTCCGTGACTTTTTTTTTTTCTCATCAGCAGCAGTTTGTTGAGTTTGAGACGCTGGGTGGATAATTGAGAGACTACCTGTTGGATTATCACACTTCTTTTTGTTCAGTTTGTGGTCGGATCAATCAGAGCTGATCAGAGTACATCGATGTATCAGAGCAGCAGCTGCTCTCTCTCCTCTGCTGCTGTGTGGTTAGACGCAGCGCTAGAGTGCTGTGCACGCTGTTTCCATGGGAATGCAGCCCGTTTCATCTAAAGTAGGATGGAAAAACAATAGACAACGCTAAAACTATATGAATAAATGAAAAGTACTGTGTTTGAATGAAAAGAGAGACTCAGCTCCAAAACTAAAAAATCTCAATGAGGCCCTAGATGATGAAATTATGGCGGGGCGCCACAAATAAATGAATGTTTGGGAAACCCTGGACTCTTTCACTCCCTCTCCACACCCCAAAGTCCTGTTCTTCCAGTACATAACTTTGGTGAGCGGGTAGGATCTCTCAGGAGAAGTGTGTAAACACTTTACGGCACTATGTCACACACCACTTGTTAGCTATAAAGAGCTAGCTCTGCTGTTTGGTACTTTGTTTTTTTGTCGGCTGTTAATAATAAAGCTTTTCACAAAAAAGAGAGAGAATCTAGCTCAGGTTTTCTCAGTACAGACATCATGACAGAGATGAAGAGACAGAAAAGGATGTTGACAGAGGAGGCAAATAAACTAGAGTATCTACATGGCTCACATTTGTGTAAAACCCTGTAATATTACAGGGTATATTGCTGTCGTTATGGTTCTTTGGCGTGTGACGTCGTATTTGCTGGTTTCCAACCCTTCAGCTCGTCAATAAATGCACATGTACTGGACCATTCAAAAATAGTAATACTACATTGATGCTGACTACAGTTAAAAAATACTGAAAGTCTTCAGCACATCTTGACCACCTGGTACAGGAGAGAGGGAGATCATTGGAAAGGTTTCTTCTTTTAATTCTGCATCCTCCTCCACAGAGAATACCATTCAGCGTCAGGAGTTACTCAAAGTGTTTCTTCCCCCGAATGACCACAATGTCAATCAAGATCAGCACTTCTTGTCTAGACAACCAGAGATATCTGAGTGTTTGTAACCTTCTTTTGGGCCAACTGGACATCCTGCACCGCAAACTCCCCAAACTCATCCCACAATGCAGCTTTTGCTTCAATCACCATAGAATCTACAGTCCGTCTTGCTTGCTAATACACGTATGCTCATTTGGGATCCCTGGAAAAAAACTACGTCAAAAAGCCGTCATTCTACCAGGGGCGGCTGTGGCTCAGAGGTAGAGCAGGCTGTCCTCTAAACAGAAGGTTGGCGGTTCGATCCCCGACTCACATGTATCCTTGGGCAAAATACTGAACCCCCTGATGGCTGTTCCATCACTGTGCAAGTGTGTGAATGTTTGAAAAACTGAGTTGTAGGTGACACCTTGTACTATAGTGTCACCAGTGTATCAATGAGTGAGTGTGACTTGCAGTGTGCTATACAGGTGCTTTATGATCTCAGGCTGCTACCAGAGCAGACACAGACGACCTTCTAGCCACTGCTCTCTGTATCTATTACGTCTCTATAATAATACAGACAAGCACATGTATCATCCGCTCAGTCGAGCTATTTTTTTTTTTTCTTTTACTTCTCTTTATCTGTATTGCTGGCCTTGTACTGCTGTAACAACAAACAGAAACAACAACAAACTTTTAAGTCTGGGGATCAATAAAGGATTATTTTCTGAGCATTAGCACAAAGAAACAATAACACAACACCATTTGGGTTCAGATCAGGCAGGCCGTTCTTCCCATTGCCCCCATTCTAAGCCCCCAGAACCAAGACCCATCCCAAAATCTCCAAGAAGGAAAGATAGTCCTATTCTCCACCCTCTTTTTGTATAAAAGTGACTGTCATTTTAACAAAAAACTCCACAACAAGGAGGTAGAGAGAGATCTACTAAGTTCGACCCTTTAGTAATGTTAAGGCTGTATGTCACCATTCAAGTTGCACTTACACTTAACATCTATGTCTGTGAAAACACGGACGACTCAAACACATCTTCATCCCCTCAGCACAGAAGATCTATACCACCCGCACAGTTTCAGGGCAGGCATGTAAGGTTCTTGAGTTATGGCCAAAAACAAGTTTTATGACCTTTGACCTTCAACCACCAGATTCTAATCAGTTCGTTCGAGTCCAAGTGGACGTTTGTGCTAATTTTAAGGAAACTCCTTAAGGCAATCTTTAGTTACTACATTCACGATAATAACAGGGATGCAAAGTCACAGTGACCTTGTACTTTAGCACCAAATTCTAACCAGCTCATAGCTGACTCCAAGTGCATGTTTGTGTCAAATTTGAAGGAATTCCCTCAAGGCATTGTTGAGCTACTGCGTTCACAAGAACGTGCCTGACAGATGTACGTACGTATGGACAGAATAGAAAAGAATATAGAGCTACTTTCTGACTTCCTTCCTTTCTCTCTTTCGAAAAACGTTATTTATCCTAATCAATTCATAGAATGCAAATTACATTTTTAATTGCAAAATAAATCCATAGTCTTGTAAAACACTGAGTATTTGTTCCTCAAGCTACGTTAATTGATTCAGCTCATAATTGCTCTCTCCTGTATTGTTCTGCCATCAATCATTTAATATTCAGAATAATAGTGGTGGTTAACAGCGGTGTGGGTGTCACAGGGGTCAACTGCGTGGGTGGAGGCCTGTGTTGCGCCCAATCTACCAAAATCAAGCAGACACCGTATATACAGTATGTGCGCCTCATTACACGAACTCCCTCTGGGATACATTAGACATGCCTCACTTCCTTTTATATTGAATTTCCTGATAATCAATAGCTCGCCCGCAGCTTTGTGGTGCACTGAAACATACATGATGTATTCAAATGAGAACCACTTCAAAGAAATGCACGCCGCTCTACTCAACCTGTTCAACCTGTTTCAGGAAGCTCAGGCAAGATTTGATTTCTGAAGGAGCCAGATAAAACAGTGGCTCTTCAACTCCTGAAGGCTGATTGGGGAGGAAGATGATGAGCAACAGTCACCAAACCATCCATTATAATAATTACATATAGGAGCGCCATTTTTCAAAGCTAACACCTTCGCTGCGATGAAAAGACTGTTTTTTATGCACAAAATTAAATCATTTACGGAGAAAAAAAACCAAGAGCGCTGTTTCTACTGCTATGTCCCAGGATATAAAGATACTTAAAATAGTTTAAAAGTAGATATACTGCCAGGAGGTTGTATGTCTCTGCGCACCAGTCAAGTTGCACTTACAGTTTACATCCATGTCTGTGAAAACAAAAATGCTTCACACACATTTTCTACCCCACACACAGAAGATTTGAACAATCAGCACAGACTCAGATTAGTGTCACCAATTCAGTATCTTACCAAATGCTCCCCTTCTGTTTTTGAGTTATGACATAGAGCGATTGGAAATCCCTGTTTTACACTGAACAATGTTACATTTAAGTGTATGAATTCTTTATTTATGGACAGAATATGTTTTATGAGGTCACCTGAGGTGACCTTGACCTTTACCTCACCAAATTCTAATCGCTTCATCCTTGTGTCCACTCGAACATTTGTGGGAAATTTGAAGACATTCCCTCAGCGTGTTTCATTCCAGTTGACAATGCCATGAGAGGCTGTTAAAAACTAAAGTAAGTAAGAACTTAAGTATTGGAAGCAGGGCTGCAACTAACAATTATTTCCATTGTCAATTTATCTGTAGATTATTTTCTCAAATAACCGTTGGTTGTCTGGTCTAGAAAATGCTCAAAATGGTGAAAACTGCTGATCAGTGTTTCCCAAATCCCAAGGGTTACTATTGTTTGTCCACAACCCAAAGATATTTAGTTTACTGTCAAAAACCAGGAAATGTTCACATCTAAGAAGCTGGATACTGAGAGGTTTTAATTTTATGCCTCCGAGCGGGTGAGAGCCAAGGCCGGAGGCATTATGTCTCCAGTTTGTCTTTTATGATGTCCTAAAATCATAGAAACGTCCTAAAATCTGAGAAATGTCCTAAAATCCTAGAAAAATGTATAGGGCTGCTGCAACTGGTCCCTGGCCTCCTGTCGTTTTGCAAAAGTGGTCCCCAAGTAAAGTAAGTTGAGTAACCGTGATCGTGATTGTTTTGGTGATAGTTGCAGAGTGTTTGAGATATTTAGGAATTTTATTACCGAACTACACCAGCCAACCGAATCACCGTGCAGAAGTCGGCATGCATCTACTCATTACTGAGAGTCTCGTGCTTGCGACAGCGCGAGATGTAAACTTTAATGGCATCTAAGTGGCTCAAAAAATGAACGGCGATGCTTAATCCAGAGGGTCTTATAAGAGGCCTTGCAGCCTCGAGAAGAGAAAAAAAGCTTGTCAATAGTCCAGTTGGCCCACAACACAACATGAGCAAAACCCAGAAAGAGCAGAAGAATCTAATGACAAGGAGGAACCAAAACAAGCCCGCTCTACCACTGAAGGTCAGGCAGAGGAGAAAAAAGAACACGTGGAAGTGGTTGTCAATTACTTGACTTGCACATCTCCAATAAGTCACTTGTCATCACCACAGGCAGATCCAGGTCCACATTTTTTTATATATCACTGTTATGTTACATTAATATAATTTAATTCAATACATACCACACATTTTCATGATTCTTCCAAAACTTTCAGTGATTTTTACTAGTTCCATGACTTTTCCAGGCCTGGAAAATGTGATTGTGAAATTACATGACTTCTGCAGGTTTTGCATGACCGTGGGAAACCCTTGTCATGGCGAAGATGGATTTATGTTTTACTAAATTTCTATCGATCAATATATTGTTTTAGAATTTTTGAATCGGCCTGTCTACACTACAGATATCATCTCTTCCTCTCTGCTTCCCACTACATTTACATTTCAGCCACTGAGAAAATTAATTTCTCACTTCAGTGCAGCTACTTACTAAGAAAAAAAAACTAATTTGTTTGCTTCCTCTATTGTTGCATCATCTGCAAGAAGCTTATCTGCACAGTGAAGGTCATACCAACAGAAACAGAGAGCTCGCAGTGAAACGCACTCGTTATGAGGTCAGCAGAGGCAGCTGAGATTACCTGGTAAACTGAGAGCTTTTTAAAAACTCTGCAAATCTCCACTGACTGGACTGCTTCTACACTCACTCTGCTTTTAAAGGGGACACACACACGTTGGGGATTAACAGTCACCATGAAGTGGGACAGCAGTTGTGTGTGAATGCATGTCCCCTCTGATGAAGACGTACAGCTGTAAGCACTGCAGATGCAAAGGCAAACAGTCGGCCCTGACACCCACATCGACTCCTCCTCTGGCTCCTCCCCCCTTCTGCTTCATCCTACTCCTCCACCTCCTCACCTCTTCCTCCCTCCTCTTACATGTTGCTCAGTGCTCAGATACAGGATGAGGTTTCCGGCCATGTGGGAATTTCTCCTAATAGTGGCTCACGGTTGAATCTGCACGTTGGTGAGGACGTTAGTTCAACAAGACGAGCAGCTTTCTCAGACGTGCTAGGTAACAAAAAGTCATTCAATCTGTGCAGCCTTGAGGATTGGAGAACTCCGCTTTCCTTGCCAGTGGAGATGCTCAAAATTTTTGCAGAAAGAACAAGAAACTGCAACTTTTGCTGCTTTCATCGATTTCCCAGAAGATGTTGAGTTTATCTTTGGTGAGGAAGAAAAAGCTTTGCTGATCAACACTTGATTATCACTGCTGAGGACCAGGAGCTGTTTCCAGTAATTCGCCCTTCTGTGAAAAAGCTCCAACGAGGCACCTAAGCTGCTCTGTCAAATGGACATTGACGCTGAACAGCTGTTGCTTTTTACCGTCTTGTATCGGAAAGAAACGGGACCGTTCAGGAGCCATATAGCACTGCAAAAAACAAGGATGCTGAAAAACTTGTTCGCATCAAAGCACCTCGTACTTAGCAACTGATGAGGATGAGAGACGGTGTGATGACCTACCTGTATTTGGCAAGTGTGTTTTTCACCTCGTTGGAGAGAGGAGCGCAGAGGAAAAAAAGTCAGCGAGAGGGAGCAGGGGAGGGGAAGAGCGAGCCAGCAAGCGAAGGTGTGAAGCCAACGCTGTGAAACAGAGAGAAGACGAGCAGAGCTGAGAAAGACAGGGAGAAGAAACTGATACAACTCTGCCAGACTGAAGGAGTAAAAGCAAAAACAGCGTATCAAAGAGCTGGCTGAACGCCTGTTCAACGCTGCAGGATCGTGTTTTGTCAGAGTCATACAGGGTGAGTAAGTATTCTGTTTGATGTGGCTACTATGGCAGGAAATTAAACAGTGCACAGGAGCAGCTGTCAACTTACCATTCAGCAAAATCACATTATAAATTCTAACACTGTTAAATTTTAATACTTAAATAGTAAATGTAGCCTTGGTTATTATATTAGTGAATCGTGGAACAAGTGCTGGGCTTCATCAGTTGTCACCAGAGCTGTTATAGTTCAGAGTCGGAGCTCTGCCGTACATTTTGTGCAGCGTGTCACTTTTGACGCTCACAAATGTTGTTAAATTCATCCTGAATTGTTAATATGCTTTAATAGGGTTGGATATCAGTGTGCAGGGGTGTTCTGTGTTTAACTTTTTCCCCGAAAAAGTGGGAGGTATGAGTAGTCGGATGATTTGATTTAAGGTATCATTAATAACCATGGGGATGCCAAGTCACATGACTGGCATCCAAACACTTGTACCACTATATTCTTAGAGCTGTAAACACTACAAGCTTCATCCAAACAAGTTTGGATGCTGACACAACCAGCAATTAGTTGATCACCCAAAAACTATTTCAAAAATTAACTATTTCAGTCATTTTTCAAAAACAAAATGCTGAAAATTAACTTGCTCGAGCTTGTGAAATGTTTCAAATTTGCTGCTTTTCTGCAAGCGGTGATTGTTTTCATGATTGATTGATTGGCAGATTATTTTCACAACTAACTGACTGATCTGTGAAACACTGGAAAACAGTGAAAAATGTCCATCACTATCCTAGATGGTGGAGATTAGCTGCAAATAAAGATTATTTTAATTGTCAATTATTCTGTTGATTAATTTTTTGATTAATCAATTTGTTTGTAGGTCTATAAAATTGTGAAAATCTCTAAAAGTCTTTTCAAAAGCCCTAGTTTGGTCTAAAAAAAATGGTAAAAAAGGAATAAATAAATGTTGAATTTGATCAATAAAATGTCAGAAAATTGTGAAAAATATTGCTCAGAGATTCCCAAAACCCAAGATAATGTCCTCAAATGTCTCATTTTGTCCAAAACCCAAAGACATTCTGTTTAATGTCACTGAGGAGTAAAGAAACCAGAAAATCAATAGTTGACGACTTAATGACTAATTGTTGCAGCTCTAATAGGAAATGACCCATTTCATATTATTTGTACTCTATGCACTGAAATTAAATTGACTGATTCTTGTCTGTGCAACAGCTGTTGAAAAAAACAAAATACATATAAACATATATTTGAAATATTTAAATAAAAATGTAAAACAATGAAAAGCAGCAAATTCTCAAATTGGAAAAGCTGGAACCATCAGATCAAATGATGCATTAAAAATTACTTAAATGATTAATTCATTGTCAAATGGATGGAGGTTCCTT
This sequence comes from Plectropomus leopardus, assembly GCF_026936395.1. Classification (NCBI taxonomy): domain Eukaryota; kingdom Metazoa; phylum Chordata; class Actinopteri; order Perciformes; family Serranidae; genus Plectropomus; species Plectropomus leopardus. The sequence continues at coordinate 20,614,196 of NC_142191.1, read as the reverse complement.
TTTTAATTCGATTGAATAATTAAATTATAGTTGCAATTCCATAGTAAACTGGATATAATTGGATTTGGATGAATTTGAATTTGAAGACATCAGCTTCAGCGTTGGGATGCTATGAGGCGGGATCTGTGACTATTTTCTGGAATTACATAGAACAACAATAATATTTAATTGAGAAAATAATTGTTAGTTGCAGCACTCATTTGGATACTTGACGGACTGCTATAAGTCATTTTGCTGCATTTCTCTTTTGTCTTATGATTGTACATTTGATATGTTGGATTGTACAGTCAGAACACATAATCTGAAGACATGACAGACACCTCTTGGAGATTGTATTGGGTGTTTTTTTTTTTGTTTGTTTGTTTGTTTTTCTACTATTTCCTGACAATAACTACGACAAATTCATTGAGAAGTTGACTGCAGTTGACTGAAATTAATTGGCCATGAAATGAACCCTCATATATTGATGTAGTGACACTGGAAAAGGTATTAAAAGATGACAGCGGGTAGACCATTGTTGCTGTGGGAGGATCTCAGTCAAGTGTCTATGATCCACCTGCTGCTTCATTTGGCCTCACGCCGTCCTCCGCTGGCCTCATCATAATCAGCATTAGCAGGGAAACGAACCACCTGTAATGCTTTGTTTCCTATTTGTTTTTGCCGAGCAGACGGTACACGAGCAGCCTCATTCCTCTGCTTTGACGCCAGTCTCCTCCAGTCTCGAAGGCTAATCAAGTATCCATAACGACACCGGAACATATAAATTAATGGCATGATTGGGACTATTCATCTCGGTTAGGAAAACGTCCTTGTGTTTGTCAATCTAGTTAGTTGAATCACTGAAGCTTTAATGCGATTTCCTTTAGTCTCATTATGATTGAGCCTTGATAGGCGCCCATTAGCAGCCTTGGTAAACTACGGCTGCGGGGGAGCAGGATTGATCCCTGTGTTAATGTGTACAGATAGATGACCGTGTTAGGATGTAAATAACTGCCCAGCAATTCCCCGTAGTCACACAGGCACATGGACACACACACAAACACACACAGACACACACACACACAAGGCACCACGTGTGCATTACCCCTAGCAACAGCACAATCAACCCCCAACAATGCCAGAAGACGAGACCTGACAAAATAAAATCACCTTCAGGTTACAAAACAAGTGACGGTGATTCATTCCTTAAGGCAGCTTGATGGTTTTAATTCAATCAATACACACATCTTTCACCAAAAGTCCTCTCTGACAAAGAGCTGTCTGCACATAAACAGCTTCTGAAAACCACCTGATGCTGAATTATTTCTTGCAAAAGCGCCGATGTTTCATCCTTGAAAAGTAACCTCGGTCCGGATGCCATGACGCAGGTCTGCTGCCACCTGACACTGTGAATCTCATCATTTGGTGTAATAATAGAAGGTGTATCAGAATCAATCAAAACACATGAATGCTAAAAGCACTCGGGATGTTTGGACAAGCCGTGGGGCCACATAATAGCCATCCACGATGGCTACGAAACAACAGAAATCATCAGGACCTTCACTTCAAATCAAACAGTCTGTTTACATAATTTCCCTGTCAGGCTCCATTTCTCCTAATCACACTGAGTACAGTAGAGCTTTCAATGGAGACTTTGCAAACAGAGACTCAGCCACTGTACGTCCCGATGACTCAATTACAGATTTCTAAATAGATCCTCAAGGCAAACTGACTGAAAAGGTAAAAGCCTTTATAGACACCGTGCTCAGATTTTCAGTTTGGTACTTTGTATTGTACGAATCAATTAATTAATACAGATTTAAAAATTTAAAAAAAAACTTAAATGCCATCTGTGGGAGTCACTGTGGCAACAAATGCATTTGGAAACAGAACAAAAAGTCAAATTGAAATATAAGCAAAGTGAGGTTATATAAAGGAGATTATATAAACAGCAGTGACAGGTTCTGCACTAGAACATCTTGGACAAAATGTAAGAATGAAAGAAGTGGGATGTATGGACTGCAGCACTATTACAGCCAGGGAAAAAGCACTCAGTTCTTTTACTGACATAAAACTAGCAATACTACAGTGTAGAAATGCTCTGTTTCAAGCTCACCTGGTGCAGGATGCGCCCCATATAGACTGAGGACTTTGAAGTGGCCCAGGTTTGATTCTGAACTCCAGCCCTTGGCTTCATATCATCCCTCTCTCTCTCCCACCGCCTATCATTAGCTGTTCTCTTCATGAAGAGCAAAAACACCCCAAAAAGAGAAATACTCTGTCAAAGTTTGCATTTAAAGTATTAGCATCAGAATATACTCAAAATCCCAAAAGCAAAAATACTCATTATGCAGAATGTCCAATTTAACAATTATACATTTTATGTTAGTGGATAGTGATTGTTGATAGATTAATGTGTAAACATCACTTTCATTTTTGCAGCTGGTAAAGGTGAAGCAAATTTTAATTGCAGAGGCACAATATTGGATTTTTTTGCCAATATCTAATATGCAGTTATATAGCAATTAATTTGGTCTATAACTGATACTAATATTGATATATATCTACTTTTTCCATCCTAATATGGATATTTTTTATGCCCTCCTATTTTTTTATGATCATCAAGTCTCTTCTGCAGAAGAATTATCATATTATGTATACTTTTATCCTGATGGCAGATGGAGACATAAGATATGATGTTTTTCAGTGTAAGAAATACTTATTTATTGTGCAAAAAAATAACAAAAACTCAACTTAGGGTAAATGTTTCATTTTAAAATCAATATCTGCCAGTACTGATGACTTGCCAATATTAACTTCAATTATACTAATTTGAATTACTTTTTACACATCAGAATTTATTTCTTGATTGTACTTTATATACCATTATTAATACTGCAGAGTCTAAAAAACATGAATACATGCACACATATATATATAAGCTTGAATTCAACTATCTATAGATAAAATTATCAAAAGGTTTTAACTGTTAAAATCTTGAATATGTCCCATTCATGTACATTTCACAATTTAGCATTATTATTATGTCAAATCCTGCCAAAACAATTTCATCCTAACTTCCATTAAAAGGTCCAGTGTGTAGGATTTAGGGGGAGATATTGGCAAAAATTGAATACAATAAGTATGTCTTTTTTGTGTATGATCATTTGACAAAAAGAATCATGTTTTCATTACCTCAGAGTGAGCCGTTCACATCTACAAACGGAGCGGATCCTTGTCTACGGAGGTCGCCACTTTGCACCGCCATGTTTCTACAGTAGCTCAGAGTGGACAAGCTGAAAACTGGCTCAGGACAGGGCCACTAACGTTTACGCATCAGCAACTGTAGTTAGCTCCTCCACAATAAGAGTGCAGAAAAAAAACACATTTTGTAACATGAAACTTCTTTATTCAGTGTTTTCACTGGTTTTAATCACCTGGTCTGTCAGCTCCCCCAAAAAACTCCTGAACAATGAACACTGAAGACGTAACCAGGAGAAATTTCAGCTGGTTGTAATCTGCAATCCTCACCACTTGATGTCACTAATCCCTCTGAATGTTACACACTGCTATTTTAAGTAGCTGTTCTGGTGCTTTCAGTCATATCACATGATCTTCATCAGTGCATGATATTTATCTTAAGGATGTCCAAATTTCCATTTTATCTGAGTATTTTTAAGACTTCTTGAAAATGTTTTAAATGCCGTTTAAACGTACAATAATAGACTTTAAAGTAACGGTTCCTATGTTACCATTTCTGATTGTATTAGACTCACAATTTATTTATTCCTTGAAATAAAAGTGGTGACCAATAAATCATGATTTTAGATGAGCTTTGTTTAGTTGTTCCTTCATTTTATTTTGCAGTCACATACACTCAGGCTCATAGTGTTGTTTTTTTAACACATTAGACTTCCCCTGACTAAGTGCCATTCATAAATTACTATAATTGGTATTTAAAGCCTCAATAGCCTGGCTTCCCACTGAGCCATTTTATTAAGGCAACCACTGCCTCTCTCCATCTGTTACACCTGGCACTGGCACTCTTGATGGTGTTTTCTCTGTCACAGAGGACTGACAAGAACACACTCTATTGTGATTTTATCTTCCCTGTTGTTTTCAAATTTTAATAACAGAAAGATCAGAGTTGTGGGGCGACCTCTAGCTCACCTGGTAGAGTGTGTGCCCCATGTGGCTGAAAAGGAAAATGCCCCAAAAAATAATCTTAATCAGCTTTGTTTCAAAGGTGGTGACAGTTGAATTTACGGTTTCCTGGACAGGGAGAGGATAATGATAGTGATTTGTATTCTTCATTCAGTCCTACATCCACTGTCAAACAGAAACTCTAAAAGAGTCAGCTCCATATGTGCTGGAAGGACAACAGATTTCCTGGCTAACAGCAACTTCCCTCTGTGCTGTAAAGTGACGATGTTTTTGTTCCAAATCTGATCCATCTGACAAAGGTGTTTTTCATTACATTTATCTCTAAATTACAAGAGGCGGCATGGGACAATAGGAAAATTTCATGTCATGATTATTGCAATTGACAATACTGTTGTTATTAATAAAGGTCCAGTGTGTGATATTTAGGGGGATTTGGTGGCATCTAGTGGTGAGGACTGCAGACTGCAACCAGCTGAAACTCCAGCTGGTTAGAATTCCTTCAGTGTTCATTGTTCAAGAGGTTTTAACTGGGAGCCGAATTGTCCGTAGTGGTCTTAGGAGATAAAAACCATAAAAACACTGAATAAAGCAGTTTCAGATTTTTAAAAAATTAAAACAAATAATAATGTTTTCATACACTGCTTGTTCCATCAGGAGCTGCTAACTATGGTAGCTGATGCAAAAATGCAAATGGCCTCATGTAGACTGTTTGGTTTGTCCACGCTCACTCTAAGGTAAAGCAAACACAACGATTCTTATTCTCAGCTGATTATACACTTAAGAAAACACACCTGTCATATTATATTCAATTTCTGCCAAAAATAATTATCAAAATTGTTGCAGATTAATAGTTTCCAAAGCTTGAGGTGACACTTTTACTTTTTTAAATAAAAGTCCAAGACCAAAGATATGTGAAACTGTATAAACAGAGAAAACCTGCAAGTCCTCACATTTAAGGGGCTGAAACCAGCAAATTCTTACCATCTCCGATTAAAAAAGTAAAGATTTATTTGATATGATAATCACAATAGTTGCTGAATGATTTGCTGTCGATAGACCAATTGATGAATCAACTAATTGTTTTAAGGTCTAAACATCTTCTTTTAAAAGTATCTTTGTCTCACTATAACAAACTTGAATGCCCTCAGCCTTTTAATGTCAGGTAGAACAAAACAATTCCCACCCACGCAGATATATATTTATACAGTTTTGTTTTAGGTTGTTTAGGTTATGTGCTCAGCTCTGACAACAACAGACGGCAACATTATCAGATAAAACCTCCTCTTATGACAAGATACATCCCTGTAGTTTATGACATCCTGCTTATTGTATCTATTTGATTGAAATGTTTTAAATTTAACACATAATCTCACTAACATCTCACGCCTCCAGCACTAGACCTCTCTGCTCTGAGATTTTGGATTTTGTAAGAAGTTCATACAGTGGAAAAAGGCATTAGAGAAGCGTGGCTCCAGGCCATTTCTATCCTAAAATACACAACATCTGCACATACTTCTCACCTTTAAATTCTGCCCAGTCATGCCAACACAGCAACCAGATACTCCGACACTTCAGCACTTCGGATACAAAAAGTGACGGCAAAATAATCTCCACAATGATAAGAATTCTATAATAGCTTCGGAGGAAAAGGGAGGTTTCTGTGGCAGATTCCTGATTTCACGGCTACCTTAATTGGCCATAAAAACTACTCTTGAAAGCATCGCCTCCCACGTACAATTAAGTATCCTCTAGAGAGCGGCAGCCTCTTGCTGTACGGCATGACTAATCTGACAATGTGGGCAAAACACAGAGACGAGAGATACAAGTCAAACAACTCACAGGAGCACCTTTGGCATTTACGCTACAAGAGAAGAGGAGAGAGACACGGCGCTGCAACACTCTCTAACTCTCTAATGGCGTGAGAAAAAAAACAAAAATCATATAAAAACAGTTAGCTGCCTAAGCACTCAACTGGAGTTAAAAATGGCCACAAAACTTCCTACAAAACAAAAACAAGTCCTGCACAGACTGTAAGTAACAGCTCCTGGATTTTATACCATAAAACACCATTATACTTACACTTTGTGCTGAATAATACACATTATTTTGTCAGTTAGAATTTAATAGCTTGTTGAATTTAACATTTTAGAGTTTTTAACATCAATCAGCAAAGCTTAAATAATAGCATGAGAAATGTGGGATTTCATTAAATGCTGATAATTAAAACTTACGCAAGTTTCTGCTAACTGATATTTTTTATTTGGTAAGTAAGTTATTCCTCTTAGGGATGCACGATAATATCAGCATGCCATTGGGATCAGCCGATATTGGCTTAAAATGAAATAATGGAATCGGCCAACATGCTGATTTCTGGCAATACCTCCAAACCGATATATAATTTTATTTATTTATTCATCTCACGTGATACTACTCATCCGCATTCTGATAAGCAATGCCACTCGAGTGGGATCAGAGACGGTTTAGAAACAAGGCCGAGCACTCGTGTGGGTTTTACCTATAAAAAATGTGGACAACACGTCTCCACGTGCTTAAATGAAGCCAAAATATCCTGAATACAGCCTCTTTCAAATAGCTCTGATGACATCATTTGGAGCCAGAGACTGCTCAGTAGCGGTCTCCGCTGCGGTGGAAATCTCGCCCATAGACCCGTCAAATCAAGTCGCGAGCAGCGCCATTGATCACGAGCACAGCGGTTAGCACACACAGCTGTCAATGATGTCATCAAATCCCCTTTTAATATCATCAAATAACTCATTAAAACCAAACTTATCCTAAAAACAAACACTTGAACAAACATCAGGGTGAAAAGAACTACCCAAAATTACATAATCATTTATTTCACCTGTACTTTGAGTTTTTGGGTTTGTGACTTATACTGCAGCCAGCCACTGGCATAACGATAAATTGTGGAAATGTTGTTTCATAATATCATCTTTAGGATACGCTTTAATTAAGAATTGTGCGTCACTAGGCAGATAACGACAGAAATATCAGTGTGGAAATATTCTTGCAACAACAACATCAGAGGGAACTGCAGAGTTGGCTGATATTTCTCTGCATTTGTCAATATTACAAACCTCTTTCACATTACACAAAGTCATTTGACCTTTTGTTCATATTAAAATATTAACAGTGCAGCTTTATGAAACCCACAACAGGCTTTTGAATTTACCACAACATAAATGGATGGAAAAAAGTTCAAAGGCGGTAAAATCTCATTTACATGCTTTCCAGTTCATTTATATGCCATTGTTGTAAGAAATGGCACAAAACGACAGGTTGAGGTTTGTTGATTAACAAAAGGCCAACATGTTGGTGTTACCCTAATTTGACTAATGGCATCTAAATACCCATATCACATCCTGCTGATGTATAAAATAAACTAACACACACTAGTCAACCTTAAAACCAAACATTTCTACATTTTTAAACTTCAGTTAATAATAAAGTGAAGCTCAATGCCAGGAGGCAACACCCATGGCAATACTGCTAAATTACTGCACTTTATGTGACGTGCTGTGAGAATTGGTCGTTAATATGAAGAAATCTGAAGCTCTGCACTAATAAGACGGCACCGATTTTCTGCTGGTGTTCCTCTGGGGGAAGAAATATCAACAGAAACAGGAATGAGACTGAGAGTCTCAGGAGCTGAAACACAGAGCTCTGAAATGAGCAAACAAGAGGATTTTCTATGCAGCCATCCGACAGCAGTGTCCATACCGAGCAATTAAAGTCCATAAAGTCTACACAGACATTTCCTTTTAACTAATTAGGATCCAGAGACAACTTCAGTAAAGTATAATTATCCTAAGCAGAGTATTTGACAGAGAATGAATGTTTCATGTCGTTATTCAAAAAAGGCTAACACACAAAAGTCAATACAGTAGCATAATAACGTTGTACTGTTCCTTTGGATTTGAACCGCCAACCCTTCGGCTCCAAAGCCCCATGACCTGAGCTACTGCTGCCCCGCTTTAATCCACTGGTTTGATCATTATTTGTGGAAAAGAAAAGGTGCCAATATTTATTTGTGCAAAACTGAAGAGAGATAGAGGAGCAGCAACTGAGACTACGGGAGATAGACTGAGAATCTGTCGCTTAAGCTTTTATAAAAAATGCTGTGACCGTGCCACTGTCGCAGACACTGATGCAGGTCCTCACGTTTACATTTAGCCATCGGACTGATGTGCCCCACCATGTCGTTTATCACATCGAAATAAGGAAAAGTGGAACAGTTGGGGCCACTTGTTCCAAGTTTTCCACCGGTGGCGGACTTGTTGGACCGTGTGAACACAGCCTCCTTCTTTCATTCCTTCAACCACCAGGTCGGCATGATATTTGTGCATATCCAAAAATAGATTCTTTTTTTAGATTCAACGTCTCTTTCACCGGTCAGTGATTTTTCTCCTACGCACCTGTCCACATAAGTTTTGAAGGTGTGCACTGGCCTTTCTATTGATGCATATCCAAAACTAAAATAATAATGTTTCTTCTTTTGAACAGATATGTGGGCTTTTGTTTTGGGCATCTGTAGCACAGCCTTGCAAACTGTTGGTCAGGTGGTGTGTGTACAATACATCCACGACAACGCAGAGATGACCACAACCAGGCGGGGAACACGTTCACATGACCCGAATTCAGATTATTGTCAAATTTGGAATAATAGTGGCATGTTAGTGTGTATGTAAACTTAGTCGTTATGTTTACTTCTATAATTCAAGCATTGAAAGTTATTCCTTTAAGTTCACAAATATAAGCCCAAACAAGCATTATAAGAATATTTGAAGTTTTAGTGAAGCTCAGATGCCTGACTCGTCTCTCCAGCTCCTGACCAACGTCTACAGGACAAGTTGGCAAAACAAAAAAAACTTAAAGCTTGTGGTCACATCTTACCTGCTGACTCCAGCAGGACGTGATAGTCTGTTCCTCTCTGTGTGGGTGTGTCGTCATCCTCGGGTTTCTGCTTCTCCGACGCCTCATAACGATCCCAGTTTGATTCCAGTTTTCTCCTGGAGAACACCTCCCTCCTGTCGTCCTCCTCCTGAAAGTTGTCCCGTTCATCTTGATCCTAAATAAATAAGAACATAGTGGGTTACATAATAAGATATGAGGGGAATAATGGTGCACGCTTTTAGAGTCTCTTCTCAAAAGCCATTTATGCCTACATCTCGCCAATCACTGCAGGAAGTAGGTGGGATTATTGTCAGTTTTGAAAAGTTACAAAAGTCACTGAATGCATCTCCCCGTTCCAGCGTCTTTTACCCTCACTCCACTTCACTCCATTAAGCTATTTTAACTAACTTACAAAAAGCATCAGTGAACCAAACACAACATACTGGAACTCCCACCTTTGATGCAATAACCTGCAAAATATCCATATTCAATACAATTTTCGATGCCACAGTTAAAAGTGACATTGAGGGCATGCAAATTAAATTTTACATTAAAAAACAAATATAACGAGGCTACAACATGACAGCAACATTTTCTTTTCTTCAGTAGTAGAAGACAGCAGAATGACTGTAGTAAACGTTAATAACGAGAGAGAGCAGAAGAGGTGCTGGTATCGCTGTGTCGATACTGTTGTGAATGACTATTAAGCCTGATTAAAATAATCAGGGTCAGTATGTGTCAATAACTCAATATTCTTGAAAACAGTACTAGCTAATAAAACCGACTTAACCAGCCCCTGGGCCCCTGTCACTTTGCAACAGTGACCCCTGAGCAAAGCAAGTTAAGTATCTCTGCACTAGAACATTACACACACAAACAAACACAAACACACACACACACACACACACACACACAAAACACAGCTGTTCTTAAAATGATCAGGAAGCCATGCACAACCAAAAAAGATGTTCTGCACAAAAAGATGACTAAAGCTACAAAATCGTATTTTATCCTACACAACTGTGACTGAAAAATGGTCTTTCACAATCATGAGCAGACAACGTGCAGATATTTTTCTACATCTTTTTCTTTCACCATCTTCCCATCGGAGTACGTGCACCAACTGAGGCCGATTATATAACCTCTGAATACTCCGTCTTTAGAGAAACAAAAGGATGTCTTGGGTGTCTACCACTCAACTGGTGTACATCACAACATATAGAAATGCAGTAAAAAAAAAGTAATGACTTTAGTTTTTACAAACTTGAGTCGTGTGGAACCATCTTCCTGGGTACTGCGACTCAGAATTTTCCCTGACAGCAATAACACTCCTCTGACGGGGCTCCACGAAACTAATTCAAAGAGCGTTTTGTGAAGTGGTGATTAACGCATAGCTCTTATTCATGATTGGTAGCTAAGCTTAACAAAAGGGTCAAGGTAAATGGCACTGTATGACAAAGAATAGTTGTCCAGCAACTCAACTAATTAAATTTAACTGCGTCATATTTTTCTTGCTGTTCTGTCACATAGCTGCACAAACCTTTACTGAGGTTGTCATGGAAATATGCAGATGTGACAGAGGGACAAAGCACGCTCAGTTTTTCAGATGCTCTATTAAAACTCCAACACACACAGGAAGAAATGGGATTTTAACTGACAGGAAATGAACAATGATTAAAGGATCTGGTAAATGTGCTGCTGGTTCCTCTATTCTTCTCTGCATGATGGTAATGTAAGAGGCATTCCTTAATTATTTAAAAGTTGTTTATCACAATTATTTTTGAAATTTTACAACACAACGTCAGGGAAAAAACAAATGATAAAATCCTTTTTTTTTTTTTTTTTTTTCATTTTTAAGACTTCTGACAGATTGATTTAAGATATTTTAACACCAAATAGGGCCATATTTTTAGATTTCACTGCCTTTTAAGACTTTTAAAGGATCCGCGGGAACCCTGTTTTTCTGAAAATACCATAAAAATAAAAAATTATAAAAAATTAAACACACACAAACAGCTATTTTATCTCACAAACAGTATCATCAAAGACCCCATGATAGCTATGGATCCATGCAAGAAGATTTATTTTATGATTGCAATCAAGGAGCTCCGATGTACCAACGAGATTCGTATGATTGCAATCACAGAGCCCCTATTGTTTCCCTGCTAATTCTCCAGTTACCATGGCAGGAGCATCAACTGACGGAGCATCCCGGTGTAAACTAAGCCCAACTCTCTCACATCATATCCAGGGCCCAGTGATAATGCTGACGTGTTGTGAATAGGTTGATCACTACGATGACACATACTAATTTCTCTCTATCTTAATCTATACGTGCTGACGGTATCTCATGATGTGCATGATGATGCATGTACAGTAGATTAGTGTGGCTGTGATCATGCTGACACAAACCCACTTATCTAATGCACTGCACTCAACCAGCGTATTTGTACTGTGGCTATTTATATTGAGCATGACTCACAACTGTATGACCACGACAGAGGCTGTGCTTTACCTGTATGGAAAAAAACGTCACATGTTGGCAAATGTGCTGACGTCATATCGCTTTGCCTAACATGGGATTAACAATGCACTTGTTTATTTATAAACTATCATTATTTAGAGGAATTTTGGTGTACATGAGCAGATAATTACACTGAAATTAGACTAGGGATGCCCCGATAGGATCTGAAGTATCAGTATCGGGCCCGATCAAAGCAATGTTTAATTGATCAGGATCTGTAACTTTGAGCATCCTTTGTTTAAGTCCTCCGTCACACAGGTGTCATAAATGGAAAGCAGGATTTGGGGCAGATACTCAAGTCTTATTGTAATGCTACTACTCAGTTAAGTTGATTTCTTTTATAATATTCAACTTAAGCTGTTACACCACTTTAAGTAGAACTGGATTTTTTGTGTGTCATTTTTAGTGAACTAGTTTTATTATAGTGCTGTAATAAGCAGCACTGTGACCGATTTTTGTTTGTTGTTAATGAGAACGTTAAAGTTAAGCTATATGACTACTTTGACGCAGAACTGTGATTATATTACTCATTAATAGTGTTCTGATGTTTTTATTACACTGCTGCATTAAGTGGATTTGAGAGCAATTTCTGAAGACACACTTCATTTTTGAAAAAACAAATACTACACTGAGTGGAATTGTGATAAGAGCCAAATAATAAATATTATAATGTTTTCCTTGTTTATTTGTAAAAACAAACAAAAAACAACTTAATAAGGAACTATTTGGATGCAGACATTTTCTTGTATTGCATTGCAGAGCTATTTGACTGTCAATCAAATACACAAGATTGATTTTAATAACTTTAAAGTACTTGAAGTGTGCATTGTGCAGCTGTATTAGCCATGTAAATACAAGTATCGGATCCGGTCTCTGTACCGGCAGATACTCAACATGAAATGACTTGGACTGAGATCGGGGGCAAAGAAACTTGATCGGGACATCCCTATAAAAGCTACCTATGCCGAGTTGAAGAGGAGGTCCTGTTAGGTTTTACACCATCGCCCAAGAACTGTGTGTGTTTTCTAGGCGAAGCAACAATAAAATTACTATTTTTTTCAATGGGGTTTGGCGGAGCGGAATACCGGGAGCAGCTCCTGTGGAGCGCCGCTCTCATGCTGTCTCACCCGGTGATGGTACTCCGCTGCATAGCCGCTTCCCCCGCGTCCACGACCGCGGTGATGGTCTCTTTTGCCCCGGCCGCGATGGTGGCCTCCTCTGCCTCTGCCCCGGTGTTCACCGCCACCACTGTCGCTGTCATTTCCACCCCGGCCGCCTCTTCTCCAGCTGCCTCCTCTGCCTCTGCTCGGTCTACCCTCCATAACTTTCAACTGTAGCCGGACAGTTTAGCATGTGACACAGTAAAGTTGAACGGAATGAGTGTTGCGTTAAACAGCGTCCCACAACAAACCGGCGTAGATGGTTCCGGGTCTCATTCGGACCAAAATAAGACAACAGGCAAACACTCATTTTACAGTTTAGAGTTTATGTCAATATTTGAAATTTGTTTTATTGGAAAACAAACAGCAGTTTAACTGTTTGAAACCTGAGAAAATTGTTTTTTCTTTTTTTAAAACGTTGGAGGCAAAATTAGGACCCCAAAAACTCCAGGAAAATTTTTTAAAAAGTTTTTTTTTTTTAAAAAAAAGGAACTGACTTGGGAAAAGGTACTGATAATTTTGGAGCATTGTAAATAAAGAAAATTAATAATCAGAAATATAGTTTTCTAGACATTGTTCAGGACATTTCTCACTGAGTTGCTCATTTTCCCTTTCCAATGTTTTCAAAAGAATTCAAACCAAATTTGCTCAGGGCTCAAAGGTTTAAACACTTGTGAACGCAGAACAAGAAAAGTGATGTTGACCCACGTTTCCAAGGGTTACAACATAAAAGAGAGGTTCTGGGGATAGTTAAAATAAATACAAAACTGGGACTAAAACCCATTTTAATAATCTCTGTACTACAACTACTGTAGGACTAACAGTGTGCATGAGCATGTTTTGTGAACCCCTGAGGACAATATTTCTACAGGGTTTATTCCTGTTATGATTTAAAAAAAAAACAATTATCAGCAAATGTATTTCATTTGTTTTTTTCTTTTTATTTCAGGAAAACTCTTAATGGATCCACAAAAAGGCGCCTCTCTCTGACCTGTCAACGTTAACACTGAAAGATATCAACATGAATGTAGATCCTCCAAACAGCACTTTTGACAACGCAACACGCGTCCACGGTGCGCCCTTCAACGTTTGGGAGGTCATAACCATCGCCACAGTGTCGGCCATCGTCAGCTTGATCACTGTTGTTGGTAACGTGCTGGTGTTGCTATCCTTCAAAGTCAACAGCCAGCTGAAGACTGTCAACAACTACTACCTACTGAGCTTAGCGTTCGCTGACCTCATCATCGGAGTGCTGTCCATGAACTTATACACCACATATATCCTGATGGGTTACTGGTCCTTGGGGAACCTGGCGTGTGATCTCTGGCTCGCTGTAGATTATGTAGCCAGCAACGCTTCAGTCATGAACTTACTCGTCATCAGCTTCGACAGGTACTTCTCCATCACGAGGCCGCTGACGTACAGGGCTAAAAGGACTCCAAAGAGAGCCGCCATCATGATCGGCCTTGCGTGGCTGGTGTCTTTTGTCCTTTGGGCGCCACCCATTCTGTGCTGGCAGTACTTTGTAGGAGAGCGAAACGTGCCCGCTGACCAGTGCCAGATCCAGTTTTTAACAGAGCCTGTTATCACATTCGGGACAGCCATTGCTGCTTTCTACATCCCGGTCTCTGTTATGACCATCCTTTACTGCAGGATCTACAAGGAGACGCAGAAACGGACCAAAGATCTGGCGGAGCTGCAAGGGCTCGCGACAGAAAATGCTCCAGAGGGGACTAAACCGCAGAAAACTATCATTCATTCTTGCTTTCATTTCACCAGAGAGAGGAGAGAGCGGAGTCAGGCCTCGTGGTCCTCCTCTAACCAGAGTAATGCCACTAAAACTACCATCAGATCAGACGAGGCATGGGCGAAAGCAGATCAGATCACTTCCTTTAACAGCTACTCCTCGTCCGAAGAGGAGGAGCAGCATGTTTCAATAGAAACCCCACAGGGATCTTTCAAAGAGCAAGGTAGCGGAGAGAGCAATAAGAACGGGCAGGTGAATGATTACGCGGAAGATCTGTATTTTTCCACCCCTCAAAAGAAGAGCAGCAAAAAACGCATGTCTTATAAGTTCAAACCTGGCTCAAAGGGTAAAAACGGCAAACCGACTGCCACACCCTGCCTGCCTGAAGCAGAGCAGCCTGCCAAAAACGCCTCCCCATCCTCCTCCTCCACCACCTCCAAACCCATCGACCCCGTCCTGAAGAACCAGATCACCAAGAGGAAGAGGATGGTGCTTGTGAAAGAGAAGAAGGCGGCGCAGACTCTCAGCGCCATCCTGCTGGCCTTCATCCTCACATGGACGCCGTACAACATCATGGTGCTCATCTCCACCTTCTGTGCCGAGTGCATCCCCATGTCCCTGTGGCACCTCGGCTACTGGCTGTGCTACGTCAACAGCACCATTAACCCCATGTGCTACGCCCTTTGCAACAAGACCTTCCAGAAGACCTTCCGCATGCTCCTGCTCTGCCAGTGGAGGAGGAGGAGGAGAGGCGAGGACAAGCTGTACTGGTGTGGACAAAACCCAAACGTCAACAATAAAATGACTTGATGTGGCGGACTGCAGCATTAGAGCAGCTTTTTTTCCCCACGTGTGGATTTTCTTGATATAAATAGTCAGTGGTCATCATCAGCATGAGGTGCTGCATGTCATTTTTGTGTGAAAGTACATGTCGGTGAAAAATGAGCTGAGCCTGATGCAGCACTTGAACTGTTGTTACAGATTATTACAGAAAAGAAACCCCATGAAGGCAGCGACACATTCTTACCAAGGTTAAAGAATGGGTTCAGATTATTAAACCTTAAGGATAACATCACCGATTTTACACATTAAAGGAGATTAATATAACACCAAAAAACGATTTGCTGTGTAAGGATATGGAGGGATAACAGTGTCCTGAGCACTGAGTAAAGTCACCAGGCCTCTGGGAGGAGCACAGGGCTGTGATGTCAATTTTCCATAGAGGTTAAACGTAGAATTACAATGTGATGCCATTGGGCTGAAAAAGGCTTCTTTCCATGGACTTAAATGTGAAAGAGCTGTATGTAAATCGGTAGATATATTTACTGGAGCGTGACAGCCCCCCCAAAAATTACTTGTTTAATCTATTTGGTCTAGAAGAGCCACACAATTAAATCATTTTTATCCCCATCTAAGTTAGCAGAGCACTAAACTGTAAAGTTAGCTGCTCTACCACACTGCATGCATGAGCAGCATGTGATGGAAACCTCGTCAAACTTCTCGTGGTGTCCACACTGGCAATGTTGCTGCAGGGCTGCTGCAGTGCTGCTTGCTGCATTTACTGCAGTATTTCCACAATTAAAAGCACATCCTCCACTCATTATGAAGCCATGCAAACCACTGCACTGTCAACAATGCAGTCCTGCAAATATTTCAAAATAAAAAGCCTTGTGTCAACAACAAAAGGGATTCTGTTGAAATGTTGTCAGAGGGCTTTTATTTTGAAATGGAAACAGCATTTCTTTATGTCTGGGACAGAGAAATTGAAACTGCAGTAAAAGGTGGTATGTCATGCTATTATCAAAACACAATTTTCACTGACTTTTTCTGCTGACAACTGCATGCAAGTAACAAAAATTGGCAAGACTCTGTTTCTCTAGATGTGCAGCAGCCGCACCGCGCCTGAGCAGCGCTGCTCACGCATGCAGGGAAGTCCGGGCGTAACTCTCTAGTGCACCTGCTCTATGGACCCCACGATGCATAAGATCCACCACTGAGCAACTTTCACAGGAATGAACGGGTCCATGCATCTAACAGTATATCAAGTCCTCTTTATACATCCATGGGGGTCACACTACCTCTGTGTGTTGTAGTGTGAGCTTCTCCTATCTTTGTTTTACACAGTCTGGTCATGCATACAGGTTAGTGCATGTGAGCTCCTGTGTGTGTCTCTCAGTGGCTAGCTCATCGGCACTTCATAGATATGCTTTGGATGTCCCATAGAGCTCCTTTCACTACAGACATAAAATAAACTCGAAAGGAGGGTGGATACTTCTTATTAGTGTTGTATTCTTTTAGCCAGTTATCTACACTACAACAGTCCCTTTTCCAGACCGTCAACTGTAAGGCTACTGCCTGAAATTCAGATGTGAGGCACAGTGGTTATTTTACATCTCTAAGTTGTTTTTCAAGTAAAACCAGAGTTGCATCTGTCTGACAGATAATCACTTAGACCAGAATCTTCAGCTGAACTTTCAGGATCCTGTCTCAGTGGCGGTGGAGGGATCAGGCTGACTCAGGCAGTCTTGTATTGGCTTTTGCTGAAATCTAAAATTAATTATTGATAATAATGAAGATTGTTTGTCCCCCAGTCTCTTACACTTTAGGGCCAGTGTGAACAGGGAGAATGATTACTAGTTACAACATACTTTAACATGAGTAGAACCTGAACCTGTCCTTCAACCCTCATATAATCCTCCTTTATTCTATTGCTCACCTGCACTGTACATAAAGGACATGTCATAGGCTTACACGTTTCAAAGTAATTTATAGTATAAAAAATATATTTCACTGATTCTGTTGGATTTCACACCTCTCAGATGGTAAATGTAAAATGCTTAGTGTATATCAGTGTTTAGTGAATGTTTTTGTTTTCTAAAGTGGCTCTTGCAATCGATATATGATCTCGTGTTCAAGGGCTAATCTGTACATTTCTGTGCATTTACAGCTGCATTCGTTTCACAGTGGTAACATGAGATTGTTTATGGATCACATCTCTATTCTTGTCAATATTCAGATTACTGTAAAAAACAAACAAAAAAAACAGCACATGGGATTTGAAGCACTGACTTTCACCATGTCTCTCTGATGGATGAGTGATGATGTTGTAAATTATAGCACTTTTATGTCTTTTAATGATGTAATGTCAGATGTTATCTCCCTTAACTCTGTGCCTTTAGTTCTGCTCAGAGGCTTTGTGAATGAATCTGTGCTCGTTGTCTGTGTGCAGTTTTGTGAAGGTGAGTCTGTGTACTGATATGAATAACAAATTCAAAGGCAGAATTATACTTTTGTCACGAACATTTTCAACATCATGATTTGAATCTGATCTGATTGGGTTTGTACCTGTACTTTTTTTTTGTTGAGACATGATGCGAATCATTACCTGCTCCAATAGTTGAGTAATAAAACTAACGTGCCATGGATAACCTGTACAAAGAGCATGACTGTTGCTACGCGCAGAAAAGGGCTAAAGACTTTGCAGAGAATTGATCACAGATCCTGCTGGTCCCAAGACGACCTGCCACTTCAGTTTGATGGAACTCCATTATTAAATAAGTCTGGTGATATTCTATATTTTTGTGATTGTCAACAAAAACCATGACCAAAATCCATAACCAACAATAATTATCTGAATAGACAAAGTTTGATAGAGTTTCTTCCTCTCAACAAACATCCATTTTTGTCCAAAAACTACTAGAAACCTAAGATTAAACCACATTGTTCCTCTGGGCAGCGTTCTGTTATTACAATGAACAAGGGCAGCATAGGTGTATAGATTTCAGGGGAGACGCAGGGGACCAACCCTGTGCAACAAAAAAATTTCCAAAAAGGACATTAAATGTCAAAATTTTGACCCCCCGTTCCAAATGTTTCACCCTTAATAGGGATAGGAAACCCACGCTGTTGATGGGCAGCATGGATTTTTTTGAGTCAATCCCATATACACAGTCCTGCTGCCCTGAACACGAACCAGTGCACCAAATCTGCAGTCCATAAGTTATTCATTAATAAATTATTCCCTCATGTTTGAGTCGTGTTTGCTAAACACTAAAGGCCCCAGCTGTTTTAATTAATAATTTTTCATAAATATGCATAAAGATTTTCAAGATCTTCATCAACTATCAAATGGGCTCGTGGCTAAGAAGACAGACGGACACATTGTTGGTCTTCTCATGGGATCATACCTGTAGCCTTATTGCAGCTTATTTCAGTGGTTCCCGGATGCATCACAGGTTATGGCCTTAGGCGACTGACAAAGAACTGTTAAAGGGGATAGTTCAAACCCCAAACAATAATACATATATTTCCTTTTACCTGTGGTGCTTTTTATCAATCTACATTGTTTAGGTGTGAGTTGCGGTTTGTTTGAGATATCGGACCTTGGGGAGATGTCTGCCTTCCCTCTTATATAATGGGACAAGATGGCACTCGGCTTGTGGAGGTCAAAGCGCCAAAAATAAGTTGAAAAACTCAACAGCAATGTCTTTTTGTAGAAATCATGAAATTTCCATTCTACTTAACTACAAACGCCGACCGTATCATTCAGCTGAGCTGTATCATTAGCTAACTCAGTGGTGCCGAAAAATATGCACTCTTGATTTTGAAGTGAACTGTCCCTTTAACTTTTACACTTAATTAAGAACAGCTGATAGGCTTCCAGGCTTCCATGGCAAAAGATCTATCTCCATGATCTTTGGGGATGAGGACCATGTGATACAGATGAAAGCTCTGGAAAAAATAGAAACTGGAACTTGAGCTGGGATTTCTTTATCTGATGGTATAACTGAATAGTCATTTGTCATTATATCCATCCTATCACAACTAACTGAGGACATTTATTAAAACATGTTTCATTATTACTTTAATATGGACTCTACGGTCCCCTTTATAAAAGTTACACTCTACAGATCTTGAAAGCAACCACACAGCTCTATTATCCTTCGAACCTCCGACCATCAGAAGAAAAAAAACAAAGTCTGCACACTAGAAAAGCTCCCATAAATATTTAATTCAATTAACACCGAGGTGATGTTTCAGGCAACATGCTCTTCGTCAGGAGCTGCCAATCTTTACCATTTTAATTGATACACCTTAGGCACGTAGCTTACAGGACGGGAATTCTGGCCACACTGTAAGTCAAAAAATTGAAAAGGCCATGTGTTCACTCTCAAACAAATAAGCGGGTCTGAAATAAAAACACAGTTGTTATATACCATTACAGTTTATTTATCCAGGCTTTTAAATAAGAATTTATCACTCTTAAAATTCAATTCATTTTCATTCACAGTCATATTACTGAAAATTGAAAAAAACACAAGAAAATCTCTGTATATATGATCTCTTTCAGGTAGCGGAATTAGCAGCAATGGAAAAATGCACACCGAAAAATTAGCACAGAAAATATTAGTGAGTAGTAGAGCCACATGTAGAGCTTATAGAGCGGATGAAGGGTAACAGCTTTTGCGGGGTTTGAGAAATTTTTATCAGTGCAGTATGAAAAAAGAAATCTTTTTTTTTTTTTTTAATCCAATCGCATATGAGAAATCAAGATGTGCTTAAAACATCTAATAATAAAGAAAACTGTACAATAGACCCAGAGGGGAGAAAAAAAATGACACTTTAAAATCTTGCTTCCATGGCATAACTCAAGCTTCTTTAGGCAGATTTTGGGGGACATTTACAGTACTACCTCCTCTTAGCAGCCGGCCTGGTGCCCTTGCTGCTGCTGCCTGCCTTGCTGGAGCCCTTGGAGCCGGAGAAGAGCTTGGTCATGAGCTCAGAAACATCTGGAAGCTCGGGGTTGGGGTTCAGCATGTTCATGGACTGCTCCATTTCCTGTAAGGACGTCAGTGAAATTTAAACAGCTGTGGATGGACAACTGGACGCTGCGGGACAGACTCCGGAAATCTTCAGATTTTAAATAACCATCACAAAATCGGCATCACAGTTATGATATGCTCACACTTCACGATGAGATGCAGACAGAGTATCATGAATTTAATACAAGTATGCCTTTGACAGCTGACATTACAAACTATGTTCTTATATCGGTTCATAGATCAGAATGCATCCAGTACAATTTAAAGATACCGCATGATGAACTCAGTGAAGGAGTCTTTACCTTTCTCATCTCTGGGTCGTTGGTGTTGACCACCTTGGGCAGGAGAACAATGATCAGAAGAGGCAGAACCATCATCATCACCTGCAGGAAAGACAAAGGCAATAAATTTAAACATATAATACGAAGTTTCCTGACCCTTGGGTCTCTCAGTCAAACCAATAATAAAACACAGAGCAATGCTGTCATTGCTCCCAGTTTCTCCTGTTAGGATTCCTTCAGCGCTCGTGGTTCAGAAGGTTTTTATCGGGAGCTGAATTATCTGAACAGGTCTCATCCTCTCCAAAACGGAAAAAAAGAAACATTTATTATTCTTTCATGCTTTGTTTATGTTTTTTAATGCAATCTCCTGAAGTAAAAAGCTCCTGTTAGCTATAAACAAACAACACAATGGTCACAAGTTAACGTCGCCACCACAACGTGGCTGTAAAGCCATGCTTGCTGTAATGACGTTCTGTAGTCACACGAAACCACTTGTTGGCTACCGCCGTTTTTAAGATGCATAAAAGCTTAAACATTCAAGAGGGATATTTACGTTTGTCATAGAAACAAAACGTGAGAAGTCTCTTCAGCTTCAGGATTCTGACCAAAAACCCATTCAATAACCCACCGCCTTTGAGTCCAGGGAACGGGAGGTGCTGAAATGCTAACTCGTTTCTGGGTTTCGGGACTCATTCCTTGGGCAGTATATATTGGTCTGATTGTTTTTAGACAATTTAATGTGAAAAAGTTACTTTTTATATCCTAAAACAAGAGAGTCAGAAACACAAGAACAATGTTTGACGCTTGCATACAGTGTGTATGGAGTGCTGTCAACTCTGAAAGGTAAGCTGACATCCGACAGCTGAATACAGGCAAACCACACTCAATGAATCAACAACCAACCTGTCTACTAAGAAGAATCACATCTGGGCAACAACAGCTGTATAAGATAGAAACAGTTTGGTCTGACTACTGACTAAACTTTGATAATATTTCTTGTGTATACGCAGATTGAACATTTCCCGGCAGTTGGCAATCAGGCAAACGTGATGACTGAAACAAACTCAAGAAGAGGTTAGTTTCCCTTAAATAAAGGTAAATATAAAACATAAATACCATGTCCCTGTATGTCCTCGCCCTAATGACTCTAAACTAACCTCAGTCTAACTCATGTGACCCGTTAGAAAACTCGACCCCCTGAGGATACAGTGCATCAGACAAATTCAGTGCAACATCGTCCATTTTTTTTTTTTACCATTGGGTTCATGAGGAAGTCTGTCCAGCCCCAGGTTTCTCTCTTCATGAAGTAGGTGTGTGGACCATTAGACCTGATTTGAAGAGGATATGGCTGGCGAATTACTTCTGAAGTCTTAATGTAGTTCACAAGACGTGCCCTGTAAAATGACACATGGTTACTTCAGAGGTTTAGAGCAGCCTTCATTAACCGTGCTATACAAGGTTCACTCATATGCAACATCTGTGTGTGTGTGTGTGTCTTTTATGTCCTCTTACCTCATTTTACCCTTGGATGTGATATCAACACGCACTGGTTCAAATCTAAAGGTCGGAGTGACAACTTCCACAACGTAGGATCCTGAGGGGACGTCATTCACCGCAAAACTCCCATCGGTTCTGCAGCAAGAGAATGTAACAAGGATTGGATTTTGTCAAGACTTAACATGTTTACAGCTGATTGGGGTTAAAGAGAAAGACGCACTGATTAAACATTATCGACATTTTGAGGCTGTAACAGTTGAATTAAGTTGCATTATGCTATGAAGTGTGCCCTTTATCCACCTCATTTATACCAATGATGGCAGACATAATGTTACCTCTTAGTAAAAAACAATTTAAGTGCATTATGTTGAGATAGGAGTACATAATTAAGAAGGCTTGGCCCCCCCTAACAAAAGTAATTGGAAGTCTACATTACTGTCTTTAAGAGACTGTGGTGCACTCATTTTTTAAGCTAGCACTGAGGTAGTATTATTATCTTGTGAAACTAAACAACCTAAGACATTAGGGATGGAACAATTCATGAAAAAAACGTCCTGTTGGGTTCGCTTGTCACAGATCTGGGCATGTGTGTATTGTTTGGTTCAGGGCATGAGCAAAAAAGGCTTACACCAGTAACCCAGTGAAGGTTTTTTTTCTTTTCATTTAGCACGGAGACAAGGGAAAAGCCTTAACGAAAGCATCGGGGGTTTTATAGTGAAAGATATGCAGCTTTATCTCATGGTGGAGGATGCCGGACTCCTACGTATGATATAATTACACAAGCCGCAGTATAATATCCCCTACTGACGATACATCAGCAGTACAGTCATTTCTGAACTTTATGGTGGACAGAACAAGGAAATGTCAAAGAACTGTCCAACACAGCCTACGTAGTGCTTACTACTGATGGATGAATCTCCAGGGCCACGAAAGTTTCCTAAACTTTAAACTTTGACTGCCCAATACATTACTCCAGAGTGGGAGATGAAAAGCTCTGTTTTGGATTTTGTGAACCGTTCCACCCCTATAAGACGAGCATTGTTAACCATGTCGGCATAGCTTATCGAGAAAAGGAGCTAAATAAAGCGCCAAACATAGGCTACGTTTTTGGGAAGTAAAACCTGGGACGGCCATTTTCAAAGGGGTCCCTTGGGCTCTCACCTCACAATATCTGAACAAAAACTGGTCTAACGGGTACCCACGAGTCTGCTAAAGTTGAGAAGGTTTGTTCCCAGTAAATGTTTTGATCCATACAATCAATGTACTCCAAACTAAAGCTGTAAATTTGTCTTTTTAAGGAAAAGGACAAGCAGCACAATGAATCAGCTAACATATATGACACATTAAAACAGGATTGTTGTGCAACTCAAAATTATACATATACAGGTATATGTCTGTGCACATCAGACAGATAGTAAATATAACTATAGAATAAGAAATCAAAGTCTTTAAGTATGTAATTCTTTAACTCTCATATTGATATTGTTTTCAACGTGCCTATATGCTACGACGACATAATGGAATTCCTGAAATTCAGTTCTGACTTTTGGTTTTGGTTTGCCATCCCAAGATTATCAGCGGCCCCCTCTGGCTAACCCTATAAAAATTTCTTGGGCCACCACTGCCCTCAGGTGAATTACCTACATGCATGTGGTTAGCCCATCTACTGAGAATTGTCAACAGTTTTGCTATATGGTATATGCCATATGGCAGTTTTTTAACTTACAATATGAAACATACGCTCCATTGTGGCAGATACCGAACCTGAATCAGAGATACTTTTTTGACCCCCAGGGGGAAGTTGTGGTTCGTTTAAGCCGCTCTGATGCCAAGCATAGAGAATTTTAGCAAGAAGAAATAAGCACCAGCAAGTATGTAAAAATGTAAAAATAATGACAATAAAATCAATTAGCACTAATATACACATATTTAAAAACTCTTAATACTTACAATGAGCTGAGTGTGTAAAAATATAAAATATACAATGGAACTGCAGCAACAATAAGAACCAATGAGAACTAGTGTGTGAATATTAAAATTAAAAAATATGTAAAATGTGCTGAGTGTGTGAAGATATAAAACTATATGTCTTATGTTACAATACAATGTATAAAACCAGTATGTAACGTTAGAAATATAACGTGCATGATGCAACAATGTAGAACACAATATATACATAAGGCAGATGAAGAAATATATATATATATATATATATATATATATACACACACACATATATATATATATATATATATATCAGATATGTGTGACATGTTGTATATGACCTATTTTCAAGAGTTGAAAGAATACAGAGGATTGCTGTATTTGAATTATTTCACCAATAAACACATTCATTTCACAGTGGAAATCTGTCTACTTGGGAATAAGAAATGCGGTGAATGCCTCTGATGTTTTGCAGGTCGCCGTGGATTTAATTGTATTGCTATCTAAACATCAGTGCTACTAGAAAAACAGCAACAACAAACATGTCTCTCGTGGCTGAGGTTTGTTTTGGTTACAGCTAACGTAACTGCGAGACCGAGAGGCCTGGCTGAGCTCACAGTCTGGTGACAGGCGACTAATAATGAAATATCTGTGTTGTAGTCCCAGTTGGCACGAGTTACATCCACAATTATTAAGCTGTAAGTGAGTTAGCACGGTTAGGGACCTGCCATCTGCCGACCGCAGATGCCGTGCGGTTAGCAGCACGTTAAGGCTAGCTTAGCTATGCTAATGCTACCTAGCCAGGCTAACAGGTTAGCTCGACAGCGGGTTTCACTGCGGCTGTTTCTTACCTCAAAAATCCCACGTATTCTTCACCTTCCACGAGGATCCTGGCCGTGGAGACCCAGTCTTGTGTTTTCACCCCCGGGACTATCGCTCTGCCCTCGATTTTGAACCGATCTCCGTTAGGCTGTGTCGGTACACCAGCGCCAGGCCCCGTCTCCATGTCGGTGAAACACCACGCCACGACCACCGCAGCCTGCAGGAAAAGCCATAACAGCGGTACTCTGTCCCTGTGCAACATGTTTGCTGTCTGAATCAAATTAAAACGACGTGCAGCTGTATGTTCGTCAACATGTATTCAAGAGCAAACAGTTGACGGAGCGGAAGACCTGGCACATCAGCTGTCGCTGCGGAAAATGACGTCACTCAAAAACTTTATTGCACAAACGGACAATGACATTTAGACTGAGTCTTCGGGGGCTACGTTAGTTATTTCATTCACATTATGACCACAAATTAAAGCTGTAAATTACATATGTCATATTATAATGTTAATGTTAAGACCCATTTCTATTCACAAAAGCAGTTTTTCTACAATACCCAAATTTAATATTTTCCTTTGAGAACTATTTTACATATAAGTTACATCTCTGTCTATCTATCTATCTAGAAGTTACATCTATGAAAGCATATATATTTCTTTATGCATTTTTTCTTTGAAAACTCATGACTTGATCTGCCTTTTAATTGTATTTGTCTCCTGTGCCACCTCATGCCCTCTATATATTTTAACACAGTCATGACCAATGTCCGGCCCAGGGTCCACTGTGGCCCTCAGACTGATTTTAAATGGCCTGCAGCTTGTATTTCAAAATATACTATATGTGGCCAGCCACACAATAGTGGTTAATCACGCAAGATCACTTTATTACTTTGCATTTTTACGGTTTTTTCCACTCATGGTAGGGCTATAACCTAGTTTGTAGACATGCACCAAGTAGGAACTATGCAGGCAGAATACAGTCTTTTCATAATAAGACAATATACAAGCAAACAAATTCAGACTGAAGTGGTAAGACAGCGGCATATCTAATTCAGCCCCTCCCCAATTAAATAAGTTTGTATATCCTGCTTTAACACTGTTTTGGTTAACACAAAAAAGTGCTCCAACTAAAACAAGAAAAGCTGGAAAACTAGTTTGACCACTTTGGACAACTTAATTTTAGCAAGATCAAAATGTAATACCATTTATGAATATTTACTTACATAAATCTGGTATGCTGTAACCGTTTTCATTTGCTGAAATTTGTTCTAATATCTAAAAAAAATCTGTCTTAGCCAGATTGAAGTTCATTTCTCCAGCACTGAGCAGGCCATTCATATTGTACCTTTAATCTATATAAGAACAACAAAAGAAAAAAGAATCAGTTCATGATTTTCATCAAATTTATTTAAAAGAAGTTTAAAAGAATCACTTGTTTTTACAATTTACATTATACAGTCAAATGTCATATGAAGAGGCAAAATGAAAACAGGAGGAGCTCTAATAACTTAAGACCGATGCAGATTCAAGTTCCTGATTCCGGAGAACCCAGGCGCAAAAAAACACATTAAAAACAGCGGAGCATTTATTACACCCACAAGTGCATTTGCATTCCATGGCAAAGAGTGGTGTAGTGAGAGAGACAAAGAGCTTGGCACTTCATAGAGCGACGTTACACCCAGTCTCATGGAGGTCCACTAAATATGCCCCTTCACCAGACGGTCCACTTCAATGTGAAGCACTCATTTGCTGTGTTGTTTCTTCTTTTTTTGCAGAAAGGCTCTCTCAGCCCTCCTTGAGAGTCTCCAGCTCGAACTGAGGGAGTTGTCTGAATTGTCAAGTTCAGTCCCAGAAAGAGGTTTGAGTGGCAGAATGAACCAGTCCATTTTTCTGGTGTCATTATCAGTTCAAAACACAGCCATGATGCGGCAGTAGTGGTCACATCCTCAGAGTGCTACGCTGACGACTGTCAGAGCAGCTGCGATAGATAAGACTCGATGGCCTGTAACACGAAGCAGAGATAAAACGTCAGTTGTCGTCACAGCCAGTCAAACAGTCTGCACATATTAAACTAATCTTTGTTTTACATAATTTTTTCACAACAAAGACATCACAGTTAAAACGCAGATTCTGCTGCTAAATTTCCATGATTTTAGAATGAAACATAACATACTGTAGCACTTCATAAAATGCGACGGGTAAAAAGGGATGTTAAGTTTGCTTCCTGCAACCAATACTTGAAGCTTTGAATCAGTAAATTCTCTCAAAACATGACATCAAGTGGCAGAAGGAAACAGGATGTGAAAATGGAAACAAATGAACCATAACCACAATACAAACTCAACTCATGTTACAAAAGCTTGCGCTACTGAGCTGCGACCCGGAGGTTTTTTTTAGGATGGGAGTGGTTGGCTGTGTTCACCCAAAATCAACAGAGGTTGGAAAGAACAGGAGTGCTTGTATCTCTTTGACACAGTTCATCTGAAAACATTTACAGGAGGATGTTTATTCAACTCTGTTCGAATTGTTTTCATTTAATTTGACTGTAACGGGAGGAAAAAATGAGCACTTCAGTTAAAAAAATATATATAATGAAAGAACAAGCACTTCATGAAATCTTTACATGGGTAAATCGGACAACGGTTGACACTGAACATCTGAATAATCTAAATTTGAAGGCTGCTGAATGCCATTTGACAGCAATTTTCTCTCATCCTCAATTTGTGCAAAGTATGGCTTGAACAGAATCCACTACACCAATTTGACATTAGCACAGATATACATTCACCTCCTAACCTCGTGCATATGTTAATATTACTCTCCCAGGCTACCACACTATTGGACAAAAATATGTTCAACTCTGCAGGATCCCTGCAAACATGTTCATTCACCCTAATCCACTCAGAGCAATATTTGGCGTCCTACCCGAAGTTCTTCATAGCGCTATAAAGTTCTGGCTTTCACAACTTTACTGACCTGCTGCTGTCTCACTCTTTTAAAATGGAAACATGAAAGAGGGATTTAAGATGTTCTACAGTGTATCAAACTTCAGAAAATGAGACTCCCTTAAAGGCTCTTTGAAAACCTGTCAGAAGACACTGAGCCCTCTCTGGATTGATATGCTTTTTCATTTCTTTTAGTTTGTTTTTTGTGTTTTTAATAGCATAAACACAAAAGTACACCCTTTCAAAAAAACCCCAAAACAATTAACTTTAAATTCGTAAGAATATTAAGACACTGGAATTAGAATATGCAAAAAATATTTAATTATTATTTATTTTATTAATGTTTTTAGAAGCATAATTAACTCTTGATATTATACAAGAAAGTATAAACAATAGTAAAATAGTACCTACAGGAGTAGCCCAAAATTACTCAGTTTGAGATTTAATACAAAATTTAGCCAACAAAAACAAACTCAAGTGATGCCTCTTGCGACTAATAGACAAGCTTAGCGAAGCTCTGGGAACTCTGCATTTATCACCATTATCAAACAGGTGGATTAACAGAGAGGAGGATGAAATCGTTGGGGGTTAAAACTACAAACAACTGACTTTTAAGCTAGATGTGGCCTCTCCATAAGTGTTCAGTGCATTCACTTTTAACTTTGCTTTTATTTGTTTTATGAGTGTTTGTTTTGCTTTTCTGATTCAAGGTGTGGTTGGGTGGGTTGTGTGCGACTCACAGGCCCTGGGCACACGTGCTTTTGATTTGTATACGTATAAACCTGTGCAAAGATTCAAGATATTTTGAAAAAAAAGGAAAAGAAAACAATTTTCTATAACTTTCTTAGTCCTAACAAATCTTTTCTGACTACTGCACCATACCTCATAAATGCTACAATGATCTCATCTGTCTCACCTTTGCCAGTTCTCCCGTAGATCCTGGAATCAAACACAACCGGGCTCCGTCCTTCCACAAGTCCTTCAGCCGCTGCTTCATGACTTCAATATTCCTGCAATAAACATACAGACATTACTATCTGCAACATAGGGTGAGTGCACACAGGACCCCTCGATCAGTGACTGTGGAAACCCAAACACCAACAGCTATCTGCTACCAGCCCTCCAAGTTCAAACCCGAAGTTAGGAATGTGAATGATTGTTTTTAAGTAACCGGGGCGTTCAACAGGGACACGGAGCAGCCAGCCAGTGGGGAAAAGCAACCAGCTAGGGGTGTAAGGGGGCATGTCCCGCCGGAGTAAAGTTTCAGCCCCAAAAGCTGAAATTTGGACACATTCTAATGCCACTATTCCTAAATATATACTGTACTATAATCTTTAGCAGCAAATTATTTGAGTTTATCTGTCTTGCTTGAGGTTGCACTTCCTTCAATACAACTATTAACCCAATGTTGACTGAAACGGTACATCGTGCAGCCCTAAGTCGATGGATATAGCAGCTACGTTATCTAAACAGTCAATTTACAGAAAGATGTCATCATGTTACAACACATGGAAGATTTTCCTCAGAAGATTACTGTAACTATTAATTTCATTACACGACAAAATTCCACAACTTTTCCAAAACTCTCAATGATTTTTACTAAAAATGGGACTTTTACAGGCCTTAAAAATGAGACTGTAGAATTGTAGATTTCTCCTGGTTTTTCGTGACCATGGGGACCCTGATATTATGAAGAGTTTGCCTACCAGATAGTCAACCTGCAGTGAATCATTGTAAAGCAGAACTACGCTTCTTGTGTGTTTTAGCCCACACAGTCTGTAAACAGCTATTAATATTCAAAACCACACATCGTCCTGACTGTTCAGAACTTTTTAACTAAGAATTTTGTCTAATATACTCGATCGACTGACCGACAATTTCCTTCTCTTAGAGACCTGTCACAGTCTGCTGACTTCCACTACACTCAGGCCTCCTTCTGGGTGGCAGCGTTCCTCTCCCTTCTCTCCTACTGACACACTCCACACCTATGGTCAGTGAGCAGGTGTGGTCTATAAATAAGCATTCACTTCCTTATACACAAAGCAGGAGAAAATTACTCAGTGACAGGATCACCAAAAATACAAAGAATGGATAAAATGTATAATGTGAAAAAACACTGATACTTGATCATAAAGATTACTGCAGGACATAACATTGGTTTGCATAATTACTCGGTGGACAAAAAAATTAAAAACTTGTAACATTACAGTGTGAGACTGAGCATACATTTTCCTCATGAAACACACCTGTTACTTTAACAAAATTGCCTGTTTTTAGTGCATGTTTGCAAAGCATCTCAGTGAAAGCTCTGCTGATAAAAATTAATAAAGATAATTCATTCATTCATTCATTAAACCCATTGACGCCTGTGAGGCGAATGTGGAAAATGCAGCACTTCTGGTGGCCTTTTTAATGCTAATTGCCCCATCTTCAAGTTGCTGCCACCGTTATTTTCCAAAGTAGACCATCTAATGAGGACGTCCCCTGTCTGTGCAGTCAATGTAATTCCTAATGTATTTTGACATCAATTAATTTGCTGATATTGGTTGATTTTCCGTTCTTTACTTTTTACTGCAGGATGTAAGTCCTCAGCTGAGCGTACACACATCCATGCAGAGCATGTGGGGGTGGGACTGATACAGACACATCAGCATGCTCCTCAATCATCATGCTTGCATTGTTCGATAGTGGAGGCTTGTGGTCGTAACTTATTAATCACAACTATTTAATCAGAATTGAAAGTTCATATACAGTCAAAAAGTAGCTGGCTAGACTTCATTGAGTAGTGGCTGTCTGACTGGAAGCCAGTGCCTTTGCAAAGCTCTACATAACTTCTTGAAAATTTTGATTTATTAACTCAAAATATGCCCATGGTAAACTCTGCAGCACGACACCATCTACTCTATCCGTGAAAAAAACAAAAAACAAAAAAGAAAAACCTTCAAGACAACCGTTTGAGTTCATAAATATATTCTTCTGTATGAGTCAGGGTTTGTGACAACTTTTTCATACCCATTATGATACCACAAGAACACTTTTTTCAGTTCACACGTGAGGCACATAAAAAAGGTTTTCAATGTTCAAGAGGACAAACTTCCTTTGTTTATAAGCACGTGCACGTAGGTCAAAGCACTAGGCAAATCATGGAGGCTGTGAACACACTGGCAGAAATTCACTAAACCTAAGCTTTAGTGCCATTTTGAATTTCCCTTGAAAAGGCACAGCAATGTGATGAGAGCTGATAGTAAACTCTGCTCTGACAAAGTTGTGTATTCTAGTTATGCAACAAAAAGGCAAGCATGTTTGCCTGGACTCCAGTGGAGGACAAATGCTTAGGAGAATGAAAGGATGCAACAGGGGGCATGGTGCGATATTAAGTAGAAACAATGTTCGTAAAGGATAGAACAAACATAAATAACAAAACACTCATATATTATTTCATAACACACACTGAATTTGCGTCTTAATAATCAATACAGTATTTTATCTGGAAGTCAACGTCATTTCTCATTCCTGTGAAACACTTAAAGTTCTGTTTATTTTCAACCTGACATCTTTTCATCAGGCCAGCTCACCTGAATCTTTATGTGTTACACTTTGGTGGTTAACTGGCTCCTGCTCAGATCTCACTGTACAGTTTAGCAGCTTTTCCAGCGTTACATTTTCAATGTGCCCGACGTTCTGCTGCGCCGTTACTGCCCCAAGTGCGCTATAAATAACTGAACTGTGTATATATATATATATATAATCCTGTAGCCCTCCAAATTAAAATTCCAGCTCCAAAAATCTATTTGTGGCAGAAGATGTTTTAGTTGTGGTGGCCCGCCACAAATAAATAGATGTGTGATAAATCCTGCATATTGTTCACTGGTTGCACAGTTTAAGTTATTCTATGCAGGAATTGTCGGTTACTGCAAAAGTGAAAACCAACTCAGATTCAGTGTCATTTTAGAGCGAGTTCTGTCAGCTTGGCATTTCAGTTGCTATATTTTCTTTTTTTCTGCATGGTGTCCACGATTTTTGAAGTTTTCTTTTGTGGCCAGGAGCATCTTGAACACAGCAAAATAAGAAGAAAATAAGAGGAGGCACAGGGCAGGGTCTGCAGATAAATACACCACCACACCCTTCTGGTGAGATGATTGAGAGGGATTATCTGCGTGTGGGTTTCTACATTTTGTTAATGATAAATCTTGCATAGTATGTCTTTAAGTCATTGTCATAGATGTGTGCACAATCAAAACCTTGTGACATTAGGTTTGAAAACAGTTTTAACTCTTAAAATCTTGGTTGTGTCATAGAGGGACTATTAGGTTGTATTAAGGCGTGCGGTGCTCACCTGTCTTCCAAACAACTGTCCCGCAGTCCTTTCTCATTCTTAGAAAGTTCTGGCCACCATTTCCTGATGACGGATTGAACCCAGTGTAAACCCACCATTATGTTTCTGTAAAAAAGACAGTAAACACAGAGAAGTCTGTCAAATGCTGTCAAAGATGTCTATGAAAGTTTTTCAGGTCATTAGTTAAAAGTGCTACGTTAAAGACAAGTCATTACTCATCCAAGAGGCTTCATCAGTTCTCACTTCAGCTCGTTGGATGACTGTAGAACTGCCTTCAAGACTAACGCAGTACATCCAATTGCCTTTAGCTCAGTAGTTTTAAAATATAATGTCAAAAGGATTGTTAAAAACATGGATGCAATTCCTCAGTGACACTCACTCTTCATATTTACTGGCAAGAATCACTTTCACAAGGGGCATGAGGTCAACGCAGCAGCCAAGTGACAAACATGGTGCTTCAGTTTGAAGGCTGATGAGAAACAAGAAAAAACAAAGAAAGAAAGTGAGCTAATTTCCAGTAATGTGGGCAGGCACAAACTGTTGAATCTTCAAAGTAAACATAAGAGAAAAGAGGCCGCTTAGGACTAAGGAATTTTCCTCTCTATGAACTATACATTTTCCAACTTCATGTTAAATTTAACTTTTTGAGCTGTTAAAATGTATACCATGTGATCTAAATATTGAAATCAAAGATATCATCATAAAGCATAATTTAATTATGACAAAAGTTTATCAACAATTGATTATCAAGCAAAAATGCCAAATATTCAATGATTATAGTTTCTGAAAAGTAAGGACATGATGCTTTTCTCAAATGTATGTGGTTAGAAATTGACTATATGTTGAACAAACAAACAAACAAACAGAGAGAGCTGTCCCTTTGGCTTCCAACAACACATACTGCCCATTTTCTGACGTTTGACAAACTTTCAAATTTATTGGAGAAAAAGAACATATGAATTAATAAATAAAAAAAATTATTAGTTGCAGCTCTAATGACGCTACATGATCTTGTTCAATACAGGTTTGCAGTATTTGGCAGTCCAGTCATTAGCGATGAAGCTGAATCACTAAAAAGCAACAGTGCAAAACACCCAGATGAGACTCACTTGTTTGTTAGGACAGGTAAACAGTCAAGCAGCACCCCTGTGTCTTGAATTCTGTGAATCCAACAAATGATTAAAGGTGAAGCATGTTATGTGATTAAGCAATGAACACAAACTACCAGAACTACCAGAATTAGCTGTTAGTTACTGATTTACCTTATTAGGTAGGCCACTAATTCACTGGCGTTTCTTCGCCATAGTGTTTGGGCAACTTTTAGTCGTAGGTTCCTTCCAAAAAGGACATGAGTCATAGCTTCATGGTCCTTTGATAGCTATATGTCAACACAAACAATGCACAAAGGAAATTTAGTCTACAAATGTTGTTGTTTCCAGTTGTATCAAGCTTATGAAATAATTTCACAATTGATTTTTTTTTAATTCACAAGCAGGCATTTTTGCAACAATTACTGACTACATGTTACCTTAAATTAGTGGGGAAACACTTTGTTTTTCTAGCATGCCTCTACAGTGAGCAAAGGATCCAAAAAAGGTGAACATTGTTCTTCAACTGAAGTAAACAGGACAGCAAAATTATACCAAACTATCCATTTGTAAACTCACACAACTCGTACAGTATAATTCAAGCCTAATTCATCCAGTCGTACGCTCAGGATTTCCCAGACAGATGCATTTTCGCTTAAAAAGTACGATTGAAAACATGTCAGTACAAACAGTCTCATGCACAGCCGAGTGGTGTGCCTGGGAATAAGCATGCACAGGTAGGCGGAAGTCTTTAAAATCATATCGTTTCTGGAGCCCAGTAGCTCAGTTGGTAGAGTGGACACCCCACATACAGAGGCTGCATCCTCATTGCAGCAGCCGTGGGTTTGATTCTGGCAGTCAGCCCTATGCTGCATGTCATCCCCTCTATCTCCCCCCTTTATGCTTGAACCGTCCTATTAAAATAAAGGCAAAAAGCCCCCCAAAAATCTTAAAATCATACTGTTTTAGCAAAAAATGCAGGTGTTTGGGAGTTACCGAGCATACAACAGGATAAATAAGACTTGAATTAAATTGCATGTGTTGGTGGAGAATTTGCAAGCTGATGTTTTGATATAGTTTTGCTGTTGTAAATCATGGCCCCGCTTCAAGAATAACAAACATATTTTGGATTTTTCATTCATGGTGAAGGCATGCAAGAAAAACATTTTCTTCATGAATTCAACGTAACAAATAGTGAGTTACTGTTCAAATGGTAACCTTGCACTTAAATAAAATATTAAATGTTTGAAGTATTCTTTTAACTCTCACCTCAGTAAAGTCACTGTACTTGGAGCTGGCCCCTGCCATCTTGGAGGCCTCTGCAGAGTTCACAGGGAGCCCACAGTTGTCATAGTAGTGCATGCCCCGCACATCATCGGAGCACGTCAGCTCATTTTCTTTGTTGGCCATGCCGAGGTTACGGGTACGGCCTACATCTGATGTTCTGCGGTGCAGCTTTAAGCCCACCTCCACCAATGGACAACCCTTCCTCTTGCAAGATGACAATCGCTGCTCTTTGCCTGGGCTGTGTACTCTGTAATGCACTTGAAATCTGCCAAGAGGAAAGTCGACATGAGCCGGATGCAAAGCTGTCACAGTTTGGAAGACCATACATTTCAAAGCCACAGACATGGTGATAATGGTAATGGAAAGGTGCCTTAAAGGTCCAGTGACTGAGAGGAAAGATCTGTGGGACACAGAGCGAGTGGGTGATCATTATTAGATGAATCCCACAAACGTGGATCAGAGACTCACCTCTCTTTATCTAATTCTTCCTTATTTATAATATCCACCTAAAACAAAAGGATAGGGGATAAGGCAACTACTACTACAATACCACTGAACTGTACTTCACAGTCACCAGGATTAAAGAAACACAAGTATTTACACAATAACACATGCCATTTGCTTTCACATCTCCATACCTGCTTCATGATCTTTCCAGCAGAAAAATGCAGGCAGGATCGCAGAAAGCCATGTGGATGTATTCTGGTTCACCTTCAAGACTTCTCGTAGCCAAACATGCTTAAGTCACCAGCCTCCATAGAAATACACTCTGTTGGACAAACAATTGTGGAAAACAGGGTGAAAAAAACATGTTGCAGTAGTCAAAGCCACTTTTCGTGGCCTAAAAAGTCACAGGGTGGCTTCAAATACATAACATGCGATCTAACACGCAGCAGGTTTATTTAAAAAAAGACTAAACGCAAACATTCAAATAAGATATACAAAACAAAAACGCTATATTTGCGTTACAAAGGCGTTGGCTGCTACGATACAAGCACCAACGTTAGCTAGGTGAGCGGCAACAAATGTCACTGTGTTAATTACACTTTAAGTAGCAAGTATGTCTTGCTACACTTTACTGGACAGTTTGAAGGAGAGTATTTTGTTACGTCTCTCAGATTAAAGTTAGCTCATGCTCTTAGCTGGTTAGCAAACTACAGCAACAGTTAGCTTTGACTGTTAGCTTACAGGTTAGCTCAACTATCAAGGATACACGGAGACGTTGAAAGTAACTAGCTGGGCCGCTAATGCGAGCTAGCCAGTTAGCATTGCAACTCAGACAACATATGGCTTCATAAACGAGGCTTTATTTTCACCATTCAAACCATACAATTAAACACCAACCTGTTCATGTTGTGAGACACACGAGGTCTCCTCAGGTGTGTAAAATCCAAATCGTGAAAAACTGGTTAAACTCCAAAGCAACTCTGTGTGCAGGTCCGCTAGCGTTTCACAGTTGTACCATTCAAATGAATACACCGCCGGTGAGTGGGGATTGTGGGATAGATTTTGGCAAAGAAAAGCTGCAGGTTTTAGCGACGACTGCTGGACGTTACGAAACATATTTATATCCCGGTGTGCTGTGGCGCCATCTAGTGTCCACACGGCGGTAATGCAGACAGACCTGCCGTGTATGTCACAGTCAGAAATACTGTATTGATCTCTGAGGGGAAACTGTGGTTCGTTACAGCACAAATAATTATAAAAAATACAGAAAAGAAAATAGAAATACAGTCAGAGTAAACAGTTATCACAGTATGTAAATGTTTACACATTTAAAATAAAGTATGTATAGTATCCAGAGTATGTAAAAAATATAAATGTATGAAACACAGTATTAGACATTTGGCACATTATAATATGGATGATGTGCCGAGTGTGTAAAATGTAAAACTTATGCTACAATGCAAAGTATAAAACTAGTATGTGAGTGAAAATATAAAGATAAAACAATACAACAATTGCAACAATCATGCACTGACCTTACAGCAAATGTAACAAGTAACAAGAGCCTTCATAGAAATGTAGTGAAGTCAAAGTACATTTGTTTTTCAAATGCAGTGCAGTCAAAGTGATACATTTACAAAAAACAAAATCAAAACTCAAGTAAAGTACAGATACTAAAAAAAAACTGTACTTCAGTACATGCACTTCATAACTGTCCACCACAGCTCAATAGGGTTTTTTGTTTTCAGACGCTTGGCCATTGGTTCAATTCTTCACCGTGCCCTCATCCTGTGAAATTTCTTCTAAATTTATATCTTTAATAATCTTTAAAAATTAAAATAAAATAATGCCATCTAGTTTCTTCAAAGAAATGAATGAAATGCTGAGATATAGGCCTTCTGTACATGTTTTAAAAGTTTTCTTACACCTTAAAATTTAAAAGGCTTTGCGACGCCCTGTGAAGCTTTGGTGACTGCTGTTGGGGTTGCAACAAGCATTGTTTGACAGTGACGGTATTGCAGCCTCACTTTACCTCACTTTACCTCCACTCTACATAGAGTCGGCCTGAAATTACCTGCCTTAGGCGACCTCCCTTTTAACCTGCACTCATCTGTTCATTGTGAGACACAGAATTGAATTTCTGCTGTTGACAAAGTTTTTCCATACAAATCATTCATATTTTTTAAGTCTTACAATTGAATGATCCAGTCTTTTGGTCATAATACAACACCCTAAGCAATGTTAAAAAAAAAAAAGGAAACACAAGTTACACAATAGATCAAATTGGAGCCAGGATATCATAATGTTTTTCCGCTTCCAGCATTTCTGGCTTAAAATAGGCAAGACCTATGACCATGAGTAATGCAGGGTGATATGTAAACTTTGTGCATGGAAACTCATTTATGTAAAGTATCTGAGTTCATGATTTTAAAAAAAGACCTGAAAATTGGTCACATTCTTCACAGTACAGTATCGCTCATTGGGTTAAACCTGCTCTCTTTGAAAGGACACTATGATACGGTTCTTTATCAGTTTGTAGGTATGTTTTTAAGACTCAGCTGTTCAGTGAAGTGGCCCCACAGCGACTGTTTATAAGACTAATAACACACAGCTGATATGTTATTTCAGGTCACTTTTACATTTTGGCAAACATAAAGAAATTAGTGGATAGCATATTTTTGCTTGAACTGTACTTTTTATTTGAAAGAAATATAATTTCATTTGTTTTGTTTTATTGTAAATTAATGGTAAAGTCATAAATGGTCAGGGTCATGAGTAGAGTTTAAATCATGGATAGATATTCACAGTTTAGAGCCTATGAATTTCTCTGAGCACAATTTCTCAAAAGTGAGTTCAATCTGCTACAGGCAGTATTTTGTTTT
This sequence comes from Plectropomus leopardus, assembly GCF_026936395.1. Taxonomy (NCBI): domain Eukaryota; kingdom Metazoa; phylum Chordata; class Actinopteri; order Perciformes; family Serranidae; genus Plectropomus; species Plectropomus leopardus. Next base: position 20,576,353 of record NC_142191.1, on the reverse strand, counting down.
GGAAATATTTAGGAAAGTCTTTTTGCAGCTTTCTGACTCCCGACGAGACACACTTACTTAATCACACTCTCTCTCAAAATGGATTGGTTAAGAAAAAATTGTTTGTGCAAATCTGCTAACAATTTGTATGCTGAAGCACGAACAATAATCCCAGTGTCGAAAATATTTCTTCTCTCTGTCATCTCAGTCACACATTGTGTACAGTAATCATTGGAAAGAATAATAATTAAAAAAAAAAAGACCAGATAAAGATCTATGCTATACTGAAATGCCACACTAAAGTGATGAAATAAAGTATTATTAATATTTTGCAGGAACACTGTAGGCCTTTCCTCTTTTTATATGATCAGTATTTCAGATATGAACAAAGAGGTGCATGATTATATCTTAACAGGCCTTAACATCTTAACAGAATGGTTTTGACATTTTTGGATATGGGCTTATTCTTTTTCTTGCTGAGGGTTGGAGGGGACGATCGATATTAATCTCACGCCTGTGAGATTAATAACTAGGTGGAGCCGACAGCCAGTTAGCTAAACTCAGGACCTGAGTCTTCAACAGGGGCTCCTCAGAGGGGGGTCGCCAAATTACTTTTTTTCACAAATTAAAATATGCCTAAAAATACACATGAACATGAATAAAATTATAAGCAAGGATAAATCGGCCTTTTCATCAAAAGAAAGAAAAAAAAATTCACTTAATGTTACCCAAAATCTTTGTCCAATAGTGTGAGCCAGCTCATACTAAACTGATGTGTGGCACCATATTTTTTCACACGTCTGTGATGAGCCACAGAGCACAGGAGAAATGCTGATTTGTAAAACTGCTTTATTCAGTGTTTTGCTGGTATGAGTCACCAGGTCCTTTTGTTTGGGTGAGAAAAAGACCTCTGTGGATAATTTGGCTCCTGTCAAAAACCTCCTGAACAATGAACACTGAAAGGAGCTCTAACCAGAAGTTTCAGCTGGTTGCAATCTTCAATCCTCACCACCGGATGCTGCTAAATCACCCTAAATCTTACAAACTGCTCTTCTGAAGATGCTAAACTAGAGTACATTTGTGCAGCCCATATTATCTTGTGTCAAGTTCTTAAAGGAGTGGCTGCTACACAACTTTTATGCTGCACTTTTTCCTTTTAAGATCCCTTTCACAATATCTTTGATTTCACAAGGCTGAGTGAGTGGTTTCTGGCTGCTCTGGTATTTTATGAAGGAGAAAATTTCCTGGCATATTTTCAGGTAGACCGAAACACTTAGCAGGCACTGTAGTGTAAATGCCAAAAAATACAAAGCAATTCTGAGCGATTGCCTTCATCACCTTATGGTGAAGTGTTTCTATCCTGATGGAGGTGGAATATTTTCAGGATGATATTGTCTCTTCAGGCCGTGAGTGGCCAATGTGGGGGCGGATGAAAATGAAAACAATGTGAATCACTGGTTGCGGTTGGCGCTGTCACCACTTCTCAACTCAATTCGGCCTCTTGGTGTGGCAATGGAAACAGCATGCTTCACAATTACAAGCAAAACACTGAAAAATAGGATTTCCTAGAAAGTATATTGGTGTTGATGCATTTATGAAACTTGTAGGATCTGCACCAGAGCACAAAAAAGAGCCTATAGTGGTCCAACTCTTAAGACTTATTGATGGTGTTTCCTTTATTTTGACTATTTCCTGCAATTACCTTTGTTAAAAATCATGGCTGCCTCTCTCCTCACACAGATGCAAAAATGAAAATGCCTGGTGGCTGTTTTTGTTTATCATGTCCAAGATCCAGACAGCAGCTGCACGCATGAACCCAAACACACCAATTCTTGGAGATACATAAGAAAACAAACCAAAGCAAGGGGAATTCAAATCATTTTGCTTCTGGTGAATGTGAACAACATCAAAAAAAAAATGTTTCAGTCGTTTGATGGAAGCATAATTAGATTTCGGCAAATCTTTGGCAAATTCTGTTGTTCGTCGGCAGTCTGGAGAATTGAAATCACATTTAATCCACCATCGAACCTGGTGGAGAGAAACAACGCTGCTTTTACAGGCAATGGCATGTTATAAATCATTCAGACTCCAAGGATAAGATCAGTCTGGAGTGAGGTCACGTTAACATCTGATGTGGCCACGTGGACATTCAAACTCTCAGAGCAAAAATGACGTTGTTTTTGTTGTACTCGCAGCGTTGTAAAGGTTAAATACAGATCAGAGCAAGACTCAGAGTCTACAGCCATGCTTTCAGCTCAGTCCTGCTGACAGAAAGCTAACATGCTGATGCTAAGCAGGTATGATGTTGACCAGGTTCACCATCTTAGTTCAGTAGACTGCAACTAAGACTGATGGGAATGTCATGCTTTTGAGGGTATTAAGTCATTAAGGTTTAAGACAAAAATGACCTGATGATGATGCTAGATAAAACCTTAAGGGATCACTGTAGATATTACAATTCATACTGAGAGGAAACAAAGACTTGTCAAATTTTGTGACAATCCATCAATAGATGTTGAGGTATTTGAGTCTGGAGCAAAGTGGAGGACCGACCGGAGACATGCCTAGAATCACAACAACAAGTAGGTATAGAGAACTTAAAAACTCTGCCAAGTTTATTTTGTAGCTCCATAAAGTTGGGGTGGAGACAGATTGAAAATATTGGTCAAAGTCAAAAAAGGCAGACAGATCCTGACTTTTAGGACTTAGTGTGTGTCAAAATCCAAAAAACACTGGATGTTACACCTCTCAAAATTCAACTTGCTAATGTCTTTCATTAGACTCCCCCTGCCTGATAAATGCCCGTATCTTTTTAAGGAATACTTAACCACCCAAATGACCATTTGTACATTAATAATATATATGAATTTGTGAGGAAAACTTTATTTTTCTTGCATGCCTTCACTGGGGGAGGAAGATAATAAAAGTGGGAAAGAAAATCTTGATGAACTTAAGTAAAAGGGTACTGCATTTAACAACTGCAAACTACACAAAAACAGTTTACACAACTCGTGCAGCATCATTAAAATCTCATTTATCCAGTTCAGTTCTTACCAAACAGACAGCCCTCTCCAACAGGGAACTGAACAGAGACTGAAATGCTCTCTTCAGAGCCACTCTTCATTAACTAAAACAGTCATTTTACCTCACTGAACATAGGAGCTGCTGGACTACCTCTACTTCAATCAGTTGTTGGTTTATCTTATTGTGGGACTCTGGTGAATCAGAATGAACCCTTAAAAACACAAAAGTCACACTATAACACAAACCAGCTAACGGATCGAGGCAGCGGTAGACCAGCAGCTCCTGTGTTCAGTGAGGTGAAATTACAGTTTTGGACAATGTAGTCTGGCTTTGAAGAGAACATAGATATGTTTCACTTTCCATTCAGTTCCCCATCAGAAAGAGCTGTACAGTAGAAGCATGTGAGAAAAACTAAATTTTCTTAAAACACTATACGTAACAGGCAGAGTTATTTATGTGCAAACGGTATGATATGCCCAAAAAAGTAAACAAACACACATTTTATGTCTCACGTACTATGTCGTTCACGGTAATAAAACCCAACTTTTATGGATATAATGCTTATTGTAAATGCATCGTATTTAAACCCCACACCACTAATACTGCAATCATCTTCCCATCTCTACCCCCCCACCACTACATCAGATACAGGTGTTCGTGATGCTTCACAGTGGTGGTTCTGTAACATATAGCAGTCTCCACATGTTAGTCATCACAGAGTCCGTCATTTTGTTTTGAAACAAATTCACATACAGATGTTTTAGCTTAAAATTAAGGCCGATTTAATTATTGTAACTGAGTAATGCAATTTCAGTTGAACCCTCAGCAATGTAGAAGGGTATTCCTTCTGTATTTGAGACAATAAAAATATTATGTGCAAGACAATAAAGGGGCTTAATTCCATTTACCACAGTAAATTGTAATATGCATATCCAAAACATTAGTCATACTTTATGGTCCATTAGAAATGGATTTCTTACGCATCTGTCCAAGTTGAAAAAAATAATACAGCACTTAAATATTTACTGCAGCTCCAGTCCCTCTGTGCAGTATGATAACTTGCAGACTGGTACAGAATCTTAATTTTTATGCAGATTTTACACCATTCAGTGTGTTTGATGAATTGAAACTATTCATCCGTGTATCACCTCACAAAAATAATTTGAGAAGGCACAGAGTGGTGTTCTTTTCAGTCCACTTGGCCCTTTTATAATTCATATTCTTTTCTAAAAATGAGTTAAGAGATAAACACGGAGCGCTAAATCAGATTTTCACAGACAAAAGCAACCACCCACAAAGTCAGTAAGAGTATTAAGAGATTTACATTATTGAGGAAGGATTAATATGACAAAGTTTCCTGCTGATAAAAAAAAGTGCTTGTTAGAGTCCACGGGTGTTAAAAATTTAAGCTGGAATTACTCTGAGGAGAAAGGAAAATCCTCTCCATATTCATAAAACGGGTAAGCAGGATGTGCTTATTGCTAAGAAGCAGCCTGGCTTGTAATGGCCGAAAACTTTTGGTTTGCATATTAACATGAACGAAACGTGAATGTGTTATTTGGTTGGATTTTTTTTTTGTTTCTTTGTCTGTTTTATTAACAAGCTTATAACCAAAATAAAGAACAATGCAGTCTTTGAGCCAGTCCAGCTTTCAGCATGTCTGGCATGAACATCAAGATCTCGTGTTAACTCTTTAGCCTACATCATGCTTAAAGCAACAGTTCACCACAAGATCAAAAATATAAATTTTCCTCTTACTTGTGGTGCAATTTATCAATCTAGATTGTTTTGGTGTGAGTTGTTGTTTGAAATATCTTCTTTCCACTGAACTACACCTGCCAACTGTACCGCGCAGAAGGAAGTGTGCATCTACTCATGGATGAGAGGCTCATGTTAGTTACAGCGCAAGATCGAAACATAAATGTCATCGTCTTGGCTGAGCTGAAACGTTAGCTCAGCGGTGCTATGTGAGCTAGCGGTAGATGCCAGGCCACCAGGAAGTGCGCTAGACTTTGAAGTCAATTCAACATAATGGCCGAACCATGTAAAAATAATTTGCAGGTCTGCCACGTGATACCATTGGTCCAAAAAAGACATTTTTCCATAGAATTACATTAGGAAAAATACATGTTAGTCAGTAGATAGATTTTTTTTAAGCCTTGCAACCCCCGCGAAATGGTTTGTTTTACTATCAGGATTTGATTCACATGGTCTGATAACATTTTGAAAGTCTAGAAATGATTAAAGGTGTTGGAGTGTAAAACCAGAAGTAGTCAGCTCAGCATGCGGATGTCCTAATATGTGGTGAGTTTATCCAAACTCACCTGTGTTTTGAAATTTACTGCAACGTTTTCAGAGATGTGAGAGCTGCTGGCAGGGTCAGACCAGCCTTTAGACGTGTGATTCATATGTGTTGTTCGAGTGTGAACAGTCTGTTGGTAATGGCATATACTTTGTCGTTAATATAGTACACTGGAAAATCTGTTGAGTTGATCTTACTTAAAATAATCTTGGCAAACGATTGCCTTGAAAGGAAAGGAAATACAACTATAAACCTTAATTTATCCTTACATTATATCTAATTGTTAAGTCTATTAAACATTTAGTAGTATTTACTAAACTTTGTTAAGTTGTTGGAACTTAAAAATGACAAGTGAAATTACCTTGCTCTTTCTAAATGTTAGCAACTTCAGAAAACCAAGTTTGTCTGACTTTAGGTGATCACGAAAAAGAGGATTTTGCCAATGACAAAGTTAGGAGATCTGCAAGTTCTGTTTTCTTAACATGTTTAATAAAACAAATATGATCGACTAGTATGCAACCAGCAGAATACAAATATATAGCAAAGTCAACTTGGTTTACTAAAGTTGCCCTAACCCCGAAAGATTGATTTAATTAAACTTGCCATTTCAAATTGCAACAACTTCACAAAAACAAGTAAATATAACTAAAATTTAAGTAAATTGAACAATCAGACATAAAGTAAACATAAATTAAGACTGATATTTTCTTAGCATTTTTCAAGGCATTTGGTTTCCTATACTTTTTAAAGTAAAATCAACTCGTCAGTCATTTTTCAGTGTAGTTAGCATGCAGTACAGACCGGCAGCATGTTAGTATGTGATTCCAAACACCACCTGTTGACAATCTGTTCAAGTAAGCTTTAAAAGCGATAGTCATTAATCAAATTCAAGCATCTATGTGCTTTATTAATAAGTAATAACTCTTCAGTCACTAAGGCTGTTTTCTCTACACTTTCAGTTTCCTCCAGAGTGAAGTCCTGCCTGCATACAACCACATCTATGATCTAAAGTCAACATAAAGTGCTTTACAAAGTGTTAAACAGTGGAGGCCATTAACAAGTTGCAGCACAGAGCTCCTTCCTCTGGGACCGACGGCAAAGAAAAAAACTAATCTGCTACTCTCTTTCCTCAAGAGAGGCCGAGGACACGGTACTGAAGACCAATCAACTTTGCTCCCTAATCTGTCTTTTCCTGTCCCTCATGCCCCTTCCCCTTCATAAAAGCCCTCAGATCAGGGAGTGAAAAAGCTCTGGCCTGTTGCCCTTGAATTTACTTGTAGCCACTCAAGCTTAATGTGGGTAATTGTGTTGACATTATGTAAGACTGTTTTTTGAGGTGATTCACACACAGCATCTCTGTTCTCAGAGCGGCTCTTTGCCACGGTGAGCGACCCGAGGTCCTCGTGCACAGACCACAAAACAAATAAAATCAAAAGGATGGCTAGGATCGCAGGAAGGGAGAGGTGGCAGCAGTTTGAACATTCTTGTCAAATGACTCAGGGACAAATGCCCGGGATTTCTCAAACCATACAAGCGTTTTGGCTCATAATTCCTGAGGTGAAGTTCACTGGGGAAGCATCCAACAACCCAATAAAACTGCATCTCAGCTGAGCCTTGACAGAAATCATCGTCCTTCACAGATCCTCTAAGGTGACCTTTACTCGCAGGCCGTCCACAGAGGACCAGCGGGAGACATGCTGATGTAATTTGAGTAAAGTAATGATGTCTAACACGCATCAGCTGCATGGCTGACTGGAGGAATGTTTCCATACTTTGTCAAATAATCAAGGACTTCAGGGATTGTTTAGATACAGATTTTATCTCACAAATTTCAAGCAGCAGCGTCTCTTTTTTAGAATTACTCCATTCTCGGTGCAGTTTTGTTTCCTCACGGCAAAGAAGACACATTGAGCCTGATGCAAGAAACTATATATGAATACATTTTCTCTAATGTTTGCTCATATCCACGATTTGATCTTATATTGCATCTAAATATTGCAAGGATACAAGTGCAGCTGAAACAATCAGTCGATTAATTAGAAAATAAATTGAACCCACTGAAATCAATTGCTTATTTAAACCATTTTGCATGAATACTTTTACTTTTAATACTTCAATACATTTTTCTGAAATCACATTTATTTTGTTTAAGTTTATTTAACAATGCCAATGTCAAGTTCACTATTGCAGAAGTTCCTCTTCCTCTTACAACCTATTGGTCTTATGTCTCTAGTCTTGGCCATGAGTCTTTGCACATGACACTGGATCTGGATTTGACTTCTCTACCAGAAAATTGAGAGAAAATATTAGAGAAATTTAAGAGAAGATTGTTGTATGAGTCCCAATATTTGGGAAAGAAAAAGAAGCTAGTTGTCTGACAAGTTTGTGCTCCTCTCACCAGGACTTCACTGGTGCACTGCATGCTTCTACCAGCAACAATCATTTAAAGAGAAATCCAGCACATGCACTGAGCGTCTCAGCTTCAAAACATCCATAATAAAGCCACAAAGTACAGGTCGTGTGTTTATTTCATGCTGTGAGCTTGACTCATCATGCAGCCTGTCTGGATCTGTTTTCTGCCAATTTTGTTTGCAATTTCAGACCAAAGTGCTGATTTATTTGAGCCTCTTGTCAGTGGAGGAGGCCCGTTTGGATGAGTGGCAGATCCTTGTTGCACTGAATCAGGACATACAGATCTCCATGTAGGTGGCCCTTTACAGCAAACAGATGCTTTAGGTATGAACTCTGTCATCCTGTCAGCTGCAACACTAGATGGCAGTGTGTGTCTGTAGCTGCCGGACATCTGGTCGGGTGTCTAGACAGAGGGGGTTTGATGCCAGCGGCTGTGGGATGCAGCCATTCAGTCCACCTCGGATGGTCTCACAAAGATTTTAACAGTCGCAGGGCTGCCAAAGTCTCTATCTCCAGAAGCCACAAAGATTACGCAAAGAAAATCACACAGCGTGCAGAGTGAAAGAAGACTGCTTCACAAGACATAGCAGGGAAAAGGTGGTGTTGTTTGTTCTCTCACAGGCCCTAAAGATTCTCCATGAGGTTTCAGTATATCTTTCCTGGAGTCTAAAAACTTCAGTAGTTGAATATTTAACATGCCTTGCATATGTTCTGTGACTGGCAAATAGTCAAAAGTGGGAAATGTATCATTACCAATCTTCATACTTCTACTTCTACTACCTCTGGTGGAAACAACATGGACACAGCAACATGTTGTTTTATTTGACCGCCTGATAGCACCAGACACAATCAATTTTACTGTCATGCTAAATCAAGTGTTGCCTTTGAGCTTTTTCAGGTTCACGTTTGGGTTTATTATGTCAAGATTAATAAGATGTGCTGAGCAAGTGGCACATGGGATGGCAGGTATTTAGCTGAATGTCTAGCAGCTGATATCAAACCGTAGCAGGTAGTGTGGCTTTAAGAGGTCTTTCACTGCTGGAAAGATTGTACTTTTTATACAACTGGGCTGTATATGTGGTAGAAAGATGCAAATACTTTTGGAACTGGTGCTACATGACCCAAGAAAACAGAGAAAAAAGGACTGTGGTATTTGCTTTGCTCAAGCTGTAGGTAGAAAACCTACAACCACCAGAATGCACTGCATTTCTCTCTCAATCCTCTTCTATACTCTTTGTCTCTGTGCTGATGGTCATACAAAAGTGCAGAAGTGCAATCTGGAGTTCGAGCTGCAAGCCTCGAGCTAGCAAAATCTGCTGGCTGGTGGACACAATGATGCAACTAAAGAATCAGCTATTACCCCAGAGAGCTGGTGGAGACCAAAAACAGAGCAAAAATGAGGTAGGTGGTCAGACAGACCACTCCAAAGAATTGATAATGGCCCTCTACAACAGCTGGATGTGTTATTGGGCACCTTGTTTGCTATGAGTCACCATTTAAACTTAAGAGATCATCATTTATGAATGTTGTGTTTGCAGTTTGATGAATTGCTTGCAAGTGACCTCAGGTTTAAAAAAAAAATCTTCAGACAAATTGCAAGTGTTGCCCAAGACAGCACAGTCCCAATTCTGAAGTGTTTTCCAACGTTATAAATGATATGTGGACTTGTCTGTCCTGTTTGCCATTCTGTTGGCTTTCACATTACATTTTGTTTACATGTGACGTTTCTTGTGCCAAAAAGAAATACAGAGAAAACATAACCATTTATCCCACAGTGATAAAGGTGCCAGTGGTTCTGCCTTAACAGTGCAACAAAATTGGAGAATGAAGCTGCCGATATGCTTCAACAGAGGTGCTTGTCAGATGGTTGGATAGCTTCGGCAACCCCCACAACTTTCTGACAAAGGAATTGTTTCTGACAAGTTCTGTAAATTTCCATACTTGAAAATAAAACATCACACACAGTTTATGCCGTGATCAGCATGCTGTGCAGATGTGAGACAGAAGCCAGAGTTTAAACTTCACTATAGATGCCTTGCAGGAGAAATTGTTCGAACTGTGCACCATTATCCCCATACTTAAACAAAATCACGTCACCCATCCCCACAATGGGTTGGCTTTTTCCTTACCTTTGAGTATAGATGTTCAGAACAGCTATAAACATGTTTTTTACGGGGCGGACAACACATTGTCCGGACCATTTCTTTTGGAGTACAACCCAACCCTGAGAGAGATGAAGTCAGTGAGGCACAAGTCTGTACGCAGAGTCCTGAGAAGAGGTCTAATCAGGCACAATAAGTGACACCTGTGTGGCTGGACTAGGGCTGCTTAATTATGACAAAAATCATAATCACAATTAGTTTGGTCAGTGTTGAGATCTAGATTTTTTAACACGATTACTCATTGACTTTGGAAACATCACACATTTATTGAACTTTAAGACAATATTGTCTTTTTAACAGTGTCCTTAATCTATGACTGTATGGCGATAGTCCTCTGCATTTTACAGAACAAAATAGGGAACAGTACTACTACTACTACTACTACTACTAATAATAATAATAATAATAAATCATTCTTATTGGAAGCCAAAATCATAATTGAAAATAAAATGTAATTAATTGACAGCCCCTAAGTTTAAAAAGGCTTTATTTTGTAAAAAATAATGGCCATGTAGGAATCTGTCAACAACAAACAAAGAACCTTTTAGAGGTCTTTCTCCTTGATGGAGTAACAACAGAACATAAAGCATAAACAAAGGTGTAATTTAAACACATTCTCACACAACCCGTCAAATACTGACACTTGGTCAGTGGCCCTACAACTCACAACATGTTGAGCTAGATAACCCAGCGTCAGTTTTGCATGTACAGTGACGGCGTCAATTTACGTTTGCACTGTGTCTACACAATCTACAGTTTATGTTAGTTAAATTAATATGGTGTTTTTTCAAAATAAACTTAGAATAAAAGTAAAAAACCTGTTAAAGTCTGGGTAAAGTGATAATTAAAATATGTTCTGAGTTTGTTTCCAAAATCGCCAAGTATGTAAAAGAGGGTCTCAAAATCTTGAAAAAATACTCAGCATTCTCTGATCTGAAACGCTGGGGGCGTGTCCGCTGGAGGAGCGGAGGCCACGCCCGATCGCAGGACTATGTTAATAATGCTTCTGGTTTTTATACTGCTACATTGTCAGGGGCGAGGTTATACGGAGTATAGCTCCAGTGAGTCATTGAGCTATGGTTTTAGGCTTGCCCAAAGAATCTTAAAACAGGAAAATGGTGAAAAAACAGTCAACCGTCTAACTCCACAGTTCAGTACTATATAGTAAAGCGTCTTTGTAACATGTTTTCAACAATCAGTTTCCAACATTTATAATGTGTTTTTGAAACAAATCCCTGAATTCATTTTACCTGGATTTTAAGTATTTAGGTTTAAGCAAGAAAAGCATACTATTGGATTTAGAAAAAAACATTATTGCTTGGCTTAAAATAACTGCTTTTGTTACTAACATAATGTAACATAACGCTAAGAAACCATTACTGAGGTATGTGTTAAATGTGCTTAAGGATGCGGCTGTCTTGCATTATCATTTAAAACCAGAGCAAAGGCCAAATGTTTCAGTAACTGAATTACATTGCAGCAAAACAATCAAAATCACACCAAAAAACAACATGAGAAGAGCTCCCGATCAGGGATAACTGAGAGCCTAACCCCCGTCAGACCATCACAGGCATCCTGCCCCTCACATAGTAACCCTGAACCTTAGCTGCCCGCTTCATGTTTGACCTTTGACCCTGGGCTGTCATTGAAACCTCTTTAACTTGCACATGTTCCATATTTTTAGGAGCCACTATATCTGCCTATTATTCTATAATAAATACATCTTACTCTGAGCTCTTACCTGAGTGCTACTGGGGAGTATAACATTATCAAACATCCACATTCGTCACAATAACCATTCGAATTCAGGATGTGAAACTCTGGGCCCCGCCAGTAAAAATACACATGTATAACTTCCCAGCATGTGCAGGGACCAAATGATGATAAAGTGCCCTCACACTGAAGCATGTACAGAACATATGTCTGCACTGAGGTTCTCTTGATATTCATATTTTTTCAGCCAGAGATTTATAGATTGAATTTGTTGAATGTATGTCTTGGCTTGTGGACTCTGGAAATGTCCTGTACTTTGTTCGTTCAGAGGGGAGAGCATGAAATTGACAGGAAATAGATGTATTAATTTGCTGCACCTCTCAGACGGGAATGTCTGGAAAAGGCAGGTCTGTTTGGACTGCAGGTTGACCCTTCGGCTCGGACACTTGCTTTGAACACTCGGGATGAGGGGATATGGGATGTTTAGCATGACATTGCTGTTTGATTAAAAAAATGTATTACAGCTTGGCTTTCAATTTAAAATAGTCAGTTTTAATGGCTGCAGAAAGACTGTAATAATAATGTTGACAAACACAAGCGGTCAGTTGATAACAGCGCAGTTAAACACAATCCTGCATTATTTTTACCATTTAAAACCTGAGCAAATTAGTTGGATTTCTCCGAAAAACACGGGAAAACTCCAACAAGCACATTGCCTAAAAATTAGCAAGGAATTAGGAAAAAAATGAAAAAATATGAGAAAATTACCTTTAAAATAAGCAAAAATACATAAATATTTAAAATATAAAAAGTAGAAATAAGAACAAGTTTTTTTGTTTTTAACCCAAGAGGATTTGCAAATCTTTAGGAGACCATACAAAGTTTTTTAAAATGCATTGAAGACCACCAGTTTGTGTGTTTTCACGACAGCAATTACATACAAATGATGAGCCGAGTTAAAATTTAGAAGCACAACAGGACTCTTCATCAAGCAGGATTATTACAGCTGGGTTTGAAATCAAAATGTTAAGTGCCTCCCTGATTTGTACTCAAACATTATAAGGTCTTACACAGGGTTTACTTCTTTAAAAACCTTGTTTGTTTATATCTCCCAATTCGTTGTGTATCTGAAATTGCTAACATTTAGAAAGAACAAGGTAATTTCGTTTGTCATATTTAATTTGCAACAACTTCACAAAATTTGGTAAATACAGCTAAACTTCAAGTTAGCTAAAAAAATAATGGACAATAAAAGTAATAAAGAGCCCTACAGTTCAAATAAACTAAACAAAAACAATGGATAAATGGCTGGGAAAAAAATGAAATTAATGAACATATAGTTGAAATAATTTGCTAAAAGTAATGGTAAAATGGATGAAATAGCTACACATTTAGCTACTGCTACTATCAATATAGTTGCAAACTTGACCAAACCAACCCAAACATTGATAGATGTATTTTCTGAGAAAATACTGTAAAAATATTGTAAAATGTAGGAAATAATACTGTGAATAATATTAAATAATCAAGTTAATGATACATTCAAATGAACACATTTGGAGCCTGACAGATGGTCTTGGTGACGGGTTCTTTAGTTCATCTGATAGGGGCACGGTCTTCAAATGTAACGTAATGTCATCAATGTACAGACACGCAACAGTGGCCCCATACAGACGGTGAGTTGTCCCATTACCAGCACTCAGAGATGAAGTCAGTATTCCACAGTTATTTACAACTGACTGTATGTACGGATGAATAAACATTACTAGCGTCCCCAAGAAGAGTGATCTGCACCGCTGACTTCACTAAACAGTCTTTAATTCTAAAATTAAGACAGGAAGAGGGTGTCGGGCTGTGTGACACTGATGGTTACTCTTGCTTTGCCAGTCTGGATTTTCCTTTTTAAATGTGGCTTTGGATGACTGTGGCATCCCAATGTTTGCAGCCATGCATGCATGCAGCCATGCAAACTGTATAAAGTAGCAAAACGATGGGAAGAGTCCGTCAACGGAAAAATACACTGAGCTACAAATATTATGTTTACTGCTGAGATGAAACAAACCATAAAACTTAGAGCACACAATGTACCCAAATCAGGGTACATGTAGTACACAGTGCATACTAACAACACTGCACAATGGCAAGGAGGTCCTGCACACAAGAGAAAAGAGCAGTACTGGATTCCTGCAGGAGGCCTGATTCTGTTCCATCCTGCAGTCAGACTTCACAACATCTATTATCATCATATATTATCTTACAACAAGAGCTCATTTATGGCCTCACCTCAAAATGCAAGACTTTTGTAAACAATCTTGAGGTAATTCAAATATTTCTTTAAGGCCGTCTTTCACTGCTTATTGGACTCACAAGGTGGTATCTAACTGTGTGCTGGAATATGCAATAATAAAACTATATTTATGGTGCATTTTTATACAGAGAGGAAAACTCGATGAATCTGCAACACCTTTGATGGTGGATTACTTGCTTAAGTAAAAAACTAGAACTATGCCTCTGCATGAGAGACTTTAAAGTTGCAGTTCACATCCATGTCTGTGAAAACAAGGACGCTTCATACATGTCTTCCCTCCAGCAGCACACGCGATCTGTAAAATCAGCACAGTTTCAAGGTGGACACCAAATTTTAGTGTCATCAATTCAGTATCAGACCAAATATCCCCCCTTCTGATCCTGAGAAATGATGTTGAGTTAATTACAGATCATTATGATGTCACACTGAAGCTGACTTTTGACCTCCTGGATATAAATATATATCTTTTTATCCTATTAGAAATTTGTTTGAAGTTTTTCAATAAATGTACATATTCTTGAGTTGGCCTATGGCCAAAAACATATTTTTTCTTGGGTCAAAGTGACCTTCGACCACCTAATTCTAATACGTTTATTAAGATTTTTCTACCTGGTGTTTTATACTATCCATTACATTTAAATACTGAAACAAAAAATTAGGAGATAATCAGCAGATAAGTTGATTATAATAAGTGTGTTGCAGCCCCATTTGAGATGTACTTACTGCTACTCAGTCACCACAAACACACAGAAAATACTGTTACTTAAAGGCACTTCTTATAAAGATAAAAAGCAATGAAAATGCATATACGTCACGCACTCATGTACACATCTTACTATAATGTTTGAAGTGCATATGTTGTACATGACAGCCATGCACAGCTGGATAGTTTGCTGCGGTATGTAAAAGTAATAAAGAAGATTCATGTTTAGCTTAAGACGTTTTAAGCAGAGCCTTGTACTGTCGGGGGTCTCACCTCCATGAAACGCTACACTCCCTGCATGTGGTCTAAGACCGTTTCAGTCACAAAACATTGGAAAAAAAGTTTCCATTTGGCTACTTTATGGACACCCCCCTCACTGGTGGTTCGTGCCTCGCCTGACAGCTCCACCGAGTCTCCTGAGGAAACATCATGTGCTCGTTCGGGTGCTAATCTCTTTGGCTACACTTTGGTCTCAAACTACACGAATATTTAAAACACTGAAGTACAAACCAGAGCCAAGGAAAGGCTGATATACTGCCCCGCGAGTCAGAAACCAGTCTATCAACTCCTCAACCTGATGGAAAATCACTTCTCAACTCAAGAAAAACACACATGTGCGTATCATATTCTGTCCTAGTGTTCCTAATCAGCTTATATTACTGCAAAAGAGTGAGATGCTGTTATCTAGGGAATAACCACAAAAATGTTTTATAACTTCAAGACGTAATGTTACACAATTTTCTTGTGTAACATCTTTATTATGCTGTAGCTAAATACATCGGGAAAAAAAGAAATTTATGTGTTGCAGAAAAGAAGTTATCAGCCTTTTCTGCAGATTTACAGTGTATGTAGCCTTTTAGCCTCAGTGAGTGTGTTGTTTGTACTTTACAGTCTATAAATTCACTGTTTGATCGGTCTCATCGCTGAACACAGCAAACACAGAAAACCAGCAAATTCCTCCCATATTGAGCAGAAATTAACAAGTGTCTGGCATTTTTCCAGGATAAATCCCTTTTTTTTCCCAGTTAAACAGTTAAATCAACACATTGTTTAAGCCATAGATCAATTAATGCAAATGACGAAGATGATTTCGGTGGTTTTAGGGGAACCAACTTCTCCAATACCTGTCAATGACACACTGACAAAATTCACCTATTCAGTGCACGAAATCTAACCTTCTGCACATTATCTGTTTGTCATTAGAGGCTGCAAATTGGTTTGGTGGATAACAACACATAAATATTCAATCCCCCTCCTCCTCTTTGCTGCTGTGCTTCCTTACCACTGTACCACCCGGCCACAGCTGGACTATAACAATATTTCCACTGCTCTCTCGCTCACCCTTAAATTCTCAATGAGGAGTAATTGGACACACCTGGAGAGCATGAATCACAGACCACTTAACCAAAAAATATCTGACTACAATTTGAACCAAAAGGCAGAGATAAAGGGAGTAAACAGCTGAGGGCAGAGGGGGCGCGCACGCACACACACACACATGCACACAGAGAATACAACTTCCCATGCACAACTAAACAGCACTGTCAATGAGCCACACGGAAACATCAGAGACAGACTGCAACTTTACTTCTGTCGGGTGGTGTGTTGAGTATTTGTGTGTACATGTGTGGGCCGACACATGTGGGTCCTCTCCAGCTGACCAGGTCGCCAGCACATTACACTGGTCTGCCTCTGTGCACTGTCACTACCAGCTACTGGTCAGAGGACAGCCTCCTACTGGAACTGAGCACACGGCAACATGCTGAGCAGATGTGAGAAACCGCCCGTGGCTCTCCGTGCTGCTGGAATAACACTCTGCACATCAACACATGGCCATGTGAAGGAGAAAAAAAACAGTCCGCTCACGTTCTCCACAGCATGCAGAGCTTCTGTCCCGCAGGGTAGAAAGGTCGGCTGAGAGAAAGTCAGGCTGAGGTAATGAAAGCACCTGGCTGCTCCTTTAACCTTTTAAAACCTGGAGCGACATCAATTTTCTTGTGCTGCATTCAGACGCCTTTCACAAGCTATCTGACTCTAACAAATCAGAGAAAATTGGTTTGATTTCATTCTAAAACCTGGAAAATCTATCTATCTAGATACAAGAAAAAAAATATAATATTATATATATTTTTTTAATTTATTTATTTATTTTTTCAGCACTTTTTTAAACTCTTTTTTGCTTTGTTTTCAGGGAATTTTCTTGTAACTTTTTAGTATTTTTTGAAAATAACCTAAGAATTAGTTGCAAAAATGCAAAAAAAAAAAAAAAAATTCCAAAAATAGGGGAAAATGACAAGAACTATATTTATAACTAATGATTTAAAATTATGTGACAGAACAATAACTAAAAAAAAATATGTAAATATATAAACATTTAAATATAAAATCAGTACAGGTCGTTTTATATGTGGGTCAGTGTAGTTCATTTTTTTGTTTGCTTGTGTTTTTACTTTGTTTTTGTTTTGTTTGTTTTGTGTTTTGTTGGTTTTTTCGGCTTGTTTTCAGGTAGTTTTCTTGTAACTTTTTAAACTAGTTTTTAGGCCATTTTTTGGGCCCATGTCTTGTTAAGCTACTTGTCTCCTCATGTTTTTTTTTAAAGAAATCAAACCAATTTGCTCAGGTTTCAAAGGGTTAAAGCCTGATTCCTTATAAGCAGAGTTTCTGCTGGATTGTCCTGAACTGATGAGGACACAGACACCACAATCACATGAGCTTGCCAGGCGGATAGTACACTTCTTGTCATAAAAGGCACCAGACTGCACACCAGGGATTTATTACGGAGGACTGGGTTTATAAAAAAAATGGCTCAGCAGGTTTCCTGCGTGTCTGAGACTTCCTCTGGCCGAGCCGGCTGTTTGTTCCCTTTCCTCATAAATTGGGATAAAATAATTTCATCAAAATGCTTTCCCAGATTTTCCATATATTATTGGACTAAGTGGAGCAAATTCTGATAATAGAAAGAGTCATTTCGGGTTATTTGTGGTGATGAAAAAAATATTTTCTGTATTTCACAGCTGATTATTTTCCAATAATCATATATAGGAAAAACGCTCTTTGGGCCAGTTTGATGCTCCCAGAAGTTGCAATAACAAGAGTGGACTGTTTCACCAGCTATGTTGAGTGATAACAGACCCCATTAACATTTAAGAACAAACTGGTTTGTGGTAAATTCTGGTGGTTTCATGCACCATCAACACATTCATATGAAGACACATTTCAAGCTGATCCTTCAGGGCAGTAGTGATCACACAAAGCCATTTGGCCGACGCTGAATCGGAAAAAGAAGCAGGAGATAAAAGGGGACCTCTAGGAAGAATTTAGAAGGATACTTCAGATATTTTTGTGTGGGGTAGTATGAGGTCTTTATCTATGGTCAGTTTATTAGCTACAGACGTCAGTTCGAACATCCCAGTCTGAGGAAACAGGCTGGAGTCCCACACAGAAACTAAGCAATATACTGCCGCTGATGGGGGTCAGTAACAAAGCATATTTCAGCCACCGAAAAAAAAAA
The DNA here is from genome assembly GCF_026936395.1 of Plectropomus leopardus. Classification (NCBI taxonomy): domain Eukaryota; kingdom Metazoa; phylum Chordata; class Actinopteri; order Perciformes; family Serranidae; genus Plectropomus; species Plectropomus leopardus. Next base: position 20,558,239 of record NC_142191.1, on the reverse strand, counting down.
AAAAAAATCAATATCAGTGTTTGCTATGTTGAGAGACTGCTTTACCTTTCCTCCGTCAGACAGCCCGTTTTGACAGGGAAGCCATTAACAGTCATTGGGTCTCATTTACCAACCATCCTTTAAGACGTATTTCACCAATACCTTACATAAAATCAAGACGTCTTTACATTAGAAAGATGCGAATACTTTTTCAAGTGTAGCTACATAATCAGAGAAAACAGAGAAAAAGGATGCTTTTGCTCAAGAGACAGAAAACGTACAACTACCAGAATGCATCACGCCTTACCAGACGCTCCCGCTGCTGGCTGACGTAATGTGGACTGGTCCTAGCGAAACAACGGCGGCTGGTGGTCTTGTGTTACAGTTTAGCTAAAACATGTTTGAAAACATCTGAGGCGAGAAATATGCAACGCAGTCACAGAATCGTGGTTTATATTTCATACCCTTCGATCTCCGTTTTTTTTTAGCCTCTGTTTTCACTGTGCAGGAAGCAGTATGGTGCCCACTTCCTGTTCACAATCTTTCACTACTACAGCTAAACACAACACTTAATGTGTTGAGAGAGAGAGAGAGATGGTTTAAGTGGTGGGTAACTCTCCTGATCAGCTGTATACTCTTTGTGTCTGTGTTGATGTTGGCGCTGGTGGTTGGCAATACGAAAATGCTGAAGTTCAGCCAGAAGTTTGAGCAACAGCCTCAAAAGCAAACACTGCCAAATGACATAAAATACATCATTAGACAGATAGATAGACAGATTTTGTCCATTTTGTCCTGACAGGGACTGTTCGCTGGAATTTAAAGGTAGCGGGTATAGTGCGAAACAGTCTGCTAAAAATCACAATTTGTAAAAAGCCAGATTTCTGTTGCTGCACAAAGTGAATCAGCCAGTGGAAAAGACCTCCAGCCCTGCTGGCTGAAGACTCTGTCATGTCTCAGTTACTGAGAAATGTTTTCACACTGTTTGTGACCCAGTGTAGAATAACAAACATCCGACTCTTTGAACTGTTGCACAAGTTAATCTCTCAGCACCAGAAACCCGAGCAGGGAAACAGACTGTCGGTGTGTGTATTTCTGGAGGGTTATCCTCAATACAGAGTATGTAACCGCTCTCCTCCTGTCCAGACACAACAACACACCTGCCCAACAATTAGTCAGTAACACAATCCTGCCAGGAAGCACAGGAAGCACGTTGTCTCAACCAGTCAAACTGGAACTATACTGATAACATTTCTTCTTATAATAATTTGAACACTTTTTAAATATTTCAGACGGTTGTGATAAAAGTGGAATCCTGCCATTTTAGATTTCAAGACTTCATCCACCCACAGACAATTATTTCCCAACTATGCAGTTCTCTTCAGCTTTAAGGAGCATTTTAGAGTCTTTTAGCTCATTGTTTTGGATTTCCAGCCTGCTATCACCAGTGTTATCAACAGACTGCATGCTACTTGCTCAGCACCAAACAACAGACAGACAAAGTTAATGACTATCTGGTGAATAAAGCAGTGCAATTAAAGAGACAGATGTTACCATAAGCAGAGGTGGACCAAAACAGAGCTAAAAAGAGAGTAAACATTACTTACATTCTACTGATGGCCAGTAAAATGATAATATGCTAGCAGTAAACTTTTGTTGCTCTGTTTCTGCTGGATGTGCAATAGGAAACGGTTTGCAAACATGATTTACATGGAAACTTTATTAGGTAAAAATACGTAAATGTTGTGTGTAAAGCTTGTTGTGCTGCCCCCATGTGGCCAAAAAGTCAATTAATGCTGCCTTAACAAACAAAGTTAGAAATCAAAAAGTTAACACATCACAAGGAATTCATTCTATGAATCCCTTTAAGGCCTTTTCACATCAGGCCAGTTTTCATGTGCAATTAATTTGCAGCAACAGTATGTTTTTGAACTGTTGTTTTTTGTCATTAGTCTTAGTTCTACGTCACACAATGTAAAATATTACACAGAAAAAAAAGCAATTTTTTTTCATAGTCAGATATAGTTTTCAGAGCTATTGCACCATAAGTAAAACCATCGACCAATCATGTGCAGAATGGATGTCATGCATTGTTGCTTGTTTTCATATAAAATATTCATGCTCAAGTATTTTGCATTTCGTGTTTTTGATTCATCACGCCCCAAGCATGTAAAGATCTTTAGTGTGAAGGTCCAGTTTAAATGTTTCAAATCAGATTTTTTTGTAAATCCAACTTTGACAGTCAGAATAGATTTTCATGTCTAATCAGATCACATTCGAAAAAAGTTGTTTTCTTCTATTCCATCACACCCTGAGTGACAATTCACATCAAATCACAGCCTGCAACCTAACAGTGCTACCCAGGTAGAATTAAGAGGTTTAAAAACCTTTATTTATTCGTTCATTATCTTAAAAAAAAAAAAAGAAATTCACCATTTACTAATAATAAAATGCGGCTGTAATAACATAACGCGTCTTAAGCATACAGTATAGATTTTGATGGTGACGATATTCTGCTGAAATCATAGATTAATGAGCCATCCTCTACAATCATCACTGCCTCCATCTTGAAGTAAACACATTCACTTCTTCTCACTTTCCTCTTCTCCTTACACTGTAGCTGTCCTACATTCCTGCTGGCCCTGATTAGCCGCTAAGCTTTTCACTCTGTTATTACTGCAAGAGTATCTCAGGTCATGAGACTTAAACACCAGCAAATTCCTGCCCTCTGGTACCCCTTGTCCCCTCGTCCCCTCGTCCCCCCGTTAGGTTCTCTATGTTAGAGCAGTGAATTACAGAGCTATGAGAAGAATGAACGTCCGGACGTGAGCTTGTTGAAAAGTTCCTGCTCTGTGGTTTACAGGCTGCAAATAAATGATAAAATAAACATGATAAGTAACATGTTTTTTGCAGCTTGGTGGAACGCTTAGTGGTTTAGTTTGAACAACATGGGATTAATTTTGCTGTGATATTCATATTTTCTTGATCAGTTATTTGCAGTTTCCTTGATGTTTGACTTTTTCTGGAAGATGTAGTATGAAAATGCGCCACGAATACAATCAACAACTAAAGTGAATTTAGATCTCATACAGTTGTTACACCTGCACCATATTTTGGTGTCTTTTTTCAACAGTAAACATGTCTAATAGCTTGTTTACAGCCTCCAAATTCCTCTCTGTGCAATCTTCTATCCTTGTGAGTCCATCCCTTAATTACAGTAATTATAATTAACTGGCCTAAGATTGACTGACAGCATGATTGAGCATGCTGACAGTTACTTTTTGTTTCCCCTGTCAGATGCTACAGACTTGCCACTACACATGCCGAAAACCCCCAAACCAAAACAAAACAGAAAAAAACCCCAAACAAACATGCACATACAAGACCACAGTTGTCACTAAAATCAGACAAACTGCATAATAACAGCACTACAGACAAACAGTTACTTTCCTGCTAATAAAGGTGACAGCGCTCTGCTGATAAGCTCTTAAAATAGTGGGGAACAGGGCTCATAGTGAGTCGCAGATCTCATGTTACGCTCTTTGCCCTGAAAACACACATGACTTAATCAGTGACATTCATGGAGATCTTTGGAGTCAGGGGATCACATTACCCAGGTAAGGCCCACAGGAATGTGGCATATACTGTACATGTTATCAACTCATGACCAGGAACCGATGAAAGGTCGACCTTTTTGATGATTAAACATGATGTAACTGACGACGGTGACGGTCCAGAGGCCATGTGATGCTGGAAATGTGAAGCCACCTGGCAGCTAAAGAACATGAGGACTAGAGGTTATCAGGAAGAGTTTGTTACAAGACAAAGTGGGAACTATTCTGGTTCTCCAAACCCCTGAACCATTGCACACATCTCTGAGTTTTTGCAGTTCGAGTACAGAAATAGTATACTTTAGGAATGAGTCCTAAATAGTGGAACTGAGTTATCAGTTTAGCAAGTTAAATGTTATTTTGAATGGGTTTTTGGTCAGAAGCCTGATATAAGGTCTGTTGTTAACACAAGCTGAAGAACCCCTTCAACATGATACCCCACTCCTGAATTTTGAAGCTTTTACATGTCTTAAAAAGGTGATTGCTACAAAGTGGCTAAATGAGACTACAGAATGTAACTGTGCCAAACACAGCTTTACAACCTCTTGGTGTGGAAACATTAAGTTAATTCTTGTAGCGCAGTTTGTTGAAGATTAACTTGCTGAACAAAATGTGTAAGTATCATAAATGTCTGTCTGCTACAGAGCTTATTTTCTGCAATAAGCTGAAATCCAATTGAAAAATCTCATTGGCTTTTTGACTAGGGAACCAGGGTGACATTAACCTATAGGCTTACAAAAAACATCCTTGCTAAACTGTATTGTAGAAAAATGTTAAGTGATCCAAGCCGTCACCATCGTAGCTTCCATCTTTACTAATAACGGCATTAGTGGGGTTGGTATGTCAGACTCTACTAGTTTGTTAGTGCTAAATGACCTCAGGACATGGTGCACTCACCACAAGAAAATGTAAGCACTACATTTCTGCAAGCCAAGGATACATTACATTTGTATGTTTCGTATGTATCATATCAACATTTTTTTTAAGTTATGTGGTTCTGATTACATGTGTATGAGCTGACTGTCATTCAGAAGTGGAGAGAATGAATGATTTCAAAACACCAAGGCGAGACGACTGCCATGCTGCAGACCCCGACTCAAGACCAAAAACTATTGTGGCACCAAAAGTTGGCTGTTTGTTTGTGGAGCATGTCCAGCTGTGCCACCAAAACAACGTAATTTAAACGTTTATTGTGCATTTGTGCCTAAACATAACCAAACATTAACCACAGCATTGTTGAAATGTAAAGAAAGGTTAAGTTTCTACTGCATAGCAATGTACAAAAGTTACATATTTGTGGTTTGCAGAAATGTACAATGCCAGCATTCATTCTGGTGATTAGGTTGCCCAACAAGAGGTCTGGTAACATGAGCACAATGTCAGCTTGAATAATTAAAGTGAAAAAAAAGGTAATTCACTTTTACTGTGATGTTGACTGCAAACTACAAACATGAAGGGTTTTGTGCTGTTAAAGTGTAAAATACAATTCAGGTTTATATCGTATATAAAAATTTTGATGCTGATGAAAGATAAGGTACTATTTCACTAGCATAAATTCAGAACTGTCTCCAAACCTGTTAGCGTGTACATTTTTAATTGTGTGATTTTTATTTTTTAAAACTTGTTTGAGCTTCAGCCCTCATTTGACAAATTCTTTATCAACTACTCACCCTGTGCTACATTTTGTTTTTCAGTTACCCTCTCAGCCAAACACTGACTGATCCTTATTGGGAGCACATGAAAGAACCCAGGCTCCTGTGATACTGAGGAGGCCTTTTGAGAGGACACCTCCCCTCATCTTATTTTGTCTGGACGTCTAATCTTCTCTGTCTGTGTCTCAATCAACTCAAAGCTTCAGCTGTTTACCCTCCACCCAAGATTCAACCTGCGTCCGCAAAAGTTGCACAACTGATTCATCAAAGAGTCACATGAAGCTTCTCGGCGATCACACAGACACGATGCTTTTTAAAGGGGGTTTTCTTGTGTAAACATTAGTGTTTAGAGATTTACACAACTCTCCAGTGACTGCAGCCGTTCATAAAGCTGAAAACTCATGTACTGAAAATACATTATTTTGTCACTCTTGACCACTCTGGTAAAGGAACATAAGCAAAGAAACACACATGAACTAGGTTGCTATCGGTATTACCCGTTTTTCCACTGTTTGCATGTTTAAAGTCCACTCAAAAATGTTTTTTTTAAAATGTTTATGTCACCTAAAATATCTGACTTTGACCATACTGACTTGTATCGTGGGGCTGTAAGTCCAACAACAGTAGCCATTGGTGTCTCGCTTTCACATTATCACAGTAAACAAAGCACAGCAGCAAAAATCATCTAAACTAGAATTTCTGCCTCGTGGATGTATGCCTCAGCAAAGCCGTTATGTTGCACTAACAAATTACATCCATGGTCTGTGAAAACATGGATGCTTCACACACACCTTTCCCCGGCAGCACAGAAGATTTATACAACCAGCACAGTTTTAAGGTGGACACCCAAGATTATTGTCATCAATTCGGTATCTGACTTAACGTCTCCCCCTCTGTTTCTGAGATATGGTGTTGACTAACAGCAGAAAAGTGTTCTTCCAAAACATCATGATGTCAAAGTGAAATTGACCTTTTGGATATAAGATGTCATCACTTTATCATTTACTTCCACTTATTATTTGTGCAACATTTTGTCAGAATAAGCATATGAATTCTTGAGTTATAGTCAAAAACATGTTTTGTGAGGTCATAGTGACCTTTGACCACTAAATTTTGCACAGTTCATTCTTGAGTCCAAGTGGGCATTTGTACCAAATTTGAAGAAATTCCCTAAAGGCCTTCTTGAGATCTCATTCAGAAAATAAGATGGATGAAAGGTCACAGTGACCTTTGACCTACGATCATCAAAATCTCATCACTTAATCATTGAGTCCAGGTGAATTTTTGTGCCAAATTTGACAAACAAGACATTTTTGAGATATGGTCTTCACAAGAATGAGACATACAAGACCACAATGACCTTGACCTTTGACTTATGACCGCCAAAATCAACTCAGTTCATTGTTGAGTCCAAGTGAACGTTTATGCCAAATTTAAAGAAATTCTCTAATGGCATTCTTGAGATATTGTGTTAAAGAGACTGGAATGGATGGACAGTCTGATAAGATAATGCTTCTGTAATTGCCACCACAGAGGCATAAAAAATTCAGGGTAGATGAAATGTCAGTTTCAACCTGCTGGTGGCACTAGATAAAATATTGGGGCTTCTCCAAAGTTAGTAGGATGTCTGTGCTAAATATTATGGCAATTCATCAGGATCAAAGTGGCGGACCGACCATCATGACCATCTGTACATCCGTGCAGCTGCTATAGCTAAAAACAACCCTGAAGATCCCACATACAACTTATCCAAATATACAGCATTTTGTACCAACCACCACAGCTTGTATGAACCCATTCTGGAAATAAAGCCACTCTTATATCATCCAGAGCTGTTAAGTTAGTTTTCTTGCTCCATTAAGGTTAAGATGTTGTCTCGCCTCCAGTATCCATATTTTTCTTGTCACTTCATAGCAGTAAAGTTTCACTTTTCACATATCAATCAAAAATTGCACACACCTGCAGGTATTTTTCTTTGCGCCTCTGGAGACCACACATTACATAACCCTCCTCCTGAATTAATTAGAGCAACTTCCTAAAGCCAACGCTTGGTCATAAATTAATAGCTAAGGCGATTTATGCTGAATTAGCATGCATCATTCATACGCCTCATTTGATATTTGTAATTCAAATATTGTTTTATGTAAATGCAAATGGCATCAGAGAGACTGCCGGGAAGGAACCAGCATTCCTCCTCACTGAATCCAACAGCTTGTTTCAGTCTCAGAGCACACCAAAGAAGACTGAGAAAGAGAATATTGTGGAAAATCTGACATATTTTCACCCCCTCGACTCGACAAAGTTTGCAGAAGATGTTCACAGTCCATTTTTCACGAGGGAAATGAGAGCAGCGACTATTCAGACTGAGTCATGGTGGTCAGGCCGCAATGTTTACAGTTTCATCTCCACAGAAACACCCAAAAAGTATTAATTTAGATCAGTAGTTCTATGTATAGTCCTTTCATTCAAACTAATTAAAAAAGCTTAATAAAATTAAGGCATTTTGTTGATTATTAAAAGTATAAAAAGTTTTCCTTCTGGCACGCACAGAGTGATTTCAGATTTCAAAAGTGTTCTTGGATTCTTGATGGAATTTCTCACTCGGTGTTGATTTTGCAGCCTCACTGCAGTAATTATGGTTCATACTGTTACCCCGCCGCACCAAAACTAAAGTCAGACATCCAGCTGAGACGACTTCAGCATCTAACACTTCTGCCTTCAAGATCAAATGTGGTTTTGATCATTTGTTGCTTTCTTTCTGGAATGAAAAGCTCATTTTTTTGAAAAAAGGGTGACAAAGTTGAGCAAAATAAGAGCAATGTGTGAGAGAGAAAAAGCAAATTGATTAGATGAAAGAGCTTGAAAAGGTCAATCGCAGTTCTTGATATTTTTTTATGCAATTGCACAATAAACATCTTGTCTTAATCTGCCAAAACCTCAACACATTTGACAGGTTGGAAAATATTTGTCATTTGCATCGGAATGAAATGAAAGAAATATCTTGTTACTCTGCACATGTGTATGGTTTCTGTTGGAGCTATTGTTTTTATTGAATTTTGTACTTTTTATACCTAGACCTCCAGATGTAAGAGACGGTCGGTAACAGCTGTGGAAAACAAACAGCGAAGGCCAAGCTCTGGTGATAATTTCAATATTGGTTGATTTAAATGACTAATTCCTAGAAAAGCCGAACTCATGGCTCAGAGCTTTGCAGTGAGATTTTACATAGCTGCTTTTTGATTCACCAAGCATCACGAGCTTGTCCACAGATTGCCAGTCAACGTGATGTAATCCTGTCGGGATCATTCAGACGGTTGTGTCGCTGGCTTGCGGTCGCCTTCTTGCATCATCTGGCAGTGGAGCTCCTGTATATAAAATCTGCAGGCAAGGCTCTCCGTCTAAGTCCAAGTGTTGTAAAGGGCTGCGTAACTTCTAAATATTGAATTTCCAAGGATCAAAGTTTAACTGTCCAAATTCAGTGACGGCTCCCTGATGGAAATGAACACTTAAGAGGTCTGTCTGAACTGTGGATCGCTCTCTCAGGTGTTCCAAAACAGGAAAGGAAATCTTTCCAAAACCTATTAAAGTGATCAGTTACAGTCAAAGCGTAGTGTCACCCAGTCAGGTCAGTGGTCTGGGGAAGCAGCTGTTTATTTAAATGGAGGAGGGTGAGTTAGGTGATACAGACAAACTCACCGAGAGGCAGATACAAGGAGGACCTGAAGGGGAATGTTAAAGGGACAGTTCACCCCAAATTCAGAAATACATATTTTTCCTTTTACCTGTAGTGCTATATACCACTTTTGACAATAATAATAATTTTTTATATGGCGCCTTTAAAAACAGTTGTTTACAAAGTGCTCTGACAGACAAAGCAAAGTCAGGAACTCAGGGAATAATAAAATAAACATCAACAAACAGAGAAAGGTATAGAGCAGACAAACAAAAAGGCAAGAATTAAATGCGTTTACAAAAGGTCAACAAAAATAACGCATTTAAAAGGAATGAAAGTGATAAAACAGGCAGCTTACGAAAGGCAGCCAAAGTCCTAAATGAACAAAGCTTCAGGAAATACAAGAACAAAAGCAATAAAAGACGATAAAAATAATATAAGAAATAATATAAGAAGACGAATAACCTTAAACATAAAAATATGGTAAGAACAGGACATAAGAAGGATAAGGTATGGATAAAAAGAGTGAAAATGGATAGAAATGAAGGAAGAGAGATTAAAAAAGACTAAATAAATAAATAAATAGAGGTGAGATCACATAAAAGCAAGTCGGTAAAAATGAGTTTTTAGAAGTGATTTAAAAGATGTTACTGATTCTGCCAGCCTTAATCTCCTCAGGCAGGTCGTTCCAAAGAATAAGTCCCTGTGCACTGTCTTAGATGACAAGTCGAACTTTGATATGAACACTGAAGGCATCTTTAAAAGGGCAAACCAATGTTTATTCTTTTTAAGGAACCCGAGGAGTTTTGATGTAGAGATGACTATTATAAAAATGTTCTATTCTGCTTTTTTTGAGTCCTTTCTTTCTTTCATCATCGTCTGTTAGTTTTGTAATCTTAAACTTAAAAACAAGAACAAGAAGTTGGAAAATGTGATCACATTGTGCTGCAAGATTACTGGTGTTACCTATAAAGACCGCCAGCATCTGTGTGAGGAGAAGGTCATCGCTAAGGCTCGGTAGATTTTCTCAGACTTTCAGCATCCCCTCCACGCTGAGTTTTAGATGTTTCCATCAGGGCAGAGGTTTAGCCCCCTAAATGCAGCACAAAGTGTTACTAATTGTCTTCTGTCCCATCTGCTATTACTTACGTATCTTTACAAGCACTGACCCCTCATGTCCATGATTCACCCCTGACTGTGTGTGATTATGGGTACTCTCTGTTAATGAATTTGTACTGACTACTGTCTTCATCTTAAATTGTCCTTCTGGGACATTAAAGTTTAGTTAAAGTTTTACCTCACCTTACCTTACCATGAGTTGTTGAGTGTTGGAGACATAGAGACGTCTGCGTTCTCTCCAATATAATGGAACTGGATGGCACTCAGATTTTGGTGTTCAAAGCGCAAGAAATAATACATTTGAAAAACTCAACAGCAATGTCTTTTCTGAAATCATGACCCGGTTACCCCAGATAATCCACAGAGTTTGTTGAGAGAAGTTTCATGAACTATTTTCACTATTTTCTGCCTCACTGTGAGTCTGTGTGCATCACTTGTATCATCGCCATCTGTATCACCACACAGAAGGAAGCCTGCATTCAATAATGTACAAAAGGTTTGTGCTCTTGACAGCACGAGATGTAAACATTAATGGCGTCCTCCTCGGCGGAGCTGTAACATGAGGTAGCTCAGTGATGCCCGCTGAGCTAGCAGGTGATGCGTGCTTCTTTTTGCGTGTGATGTATCTGCTGTCTGCTTGTGATACAGTTGGTAGGTAGTTCAGCAGAAAGAATGAAACTGCTCACACCAAGGTCTGTGGATTATCTTGAATAACTGGATCATGATTTCTAGAGAGACAAATTAATTGCATTTACGTCCATCTCTTGTTATGCACATTGTCAATAAGTGCACTCAAACAACCCTGACTGGAAACAAAAAAAGTAACACGTGGGGGATGTGCAAAATATTGCGTATTGCAAAAAGTGCAACGGAAACAGATTTAGCAAATAATAATATACTGTCATTTTAGAGGCCACTGCACACTCAGTAGAGGCTTTTAATACGCTTATGCATAACACGTTGTTACCAGACCACTTCCAAGTACGGAACTGTAATATATGTTTTGGGAAATTTAGTTAAAATGTTCACTACATTTGGATGAAAACCCAGTTATTGTTGTTTTTCAAATGTATTTTTTTGCACTTTGAGCACCACAAGCCATTTAGTTTATTTATAACAGAGAGAAACCAGACATTTCTACAGCCGATATCTCCAACACTCAGCAACCCACACCAAATTTAAATGAATAAAGAACACTGCAGGTAAGAGTAAAAATCTGTGTGTTAGGTTTTAGTGTGAACAGTCCATTTAAAGACAGGATGCAGGGAGGGTGTTGAGCAGACAGGGTTCAATATGAAAGAAAATGAAGAAGGAAAACGGCTTCAAACGAGACTCTATTTCCAAGTTTATTTAATATTGAATTAATGTTATCTTGTGTAATGAAGAGAAGCCAGACATTGAGGTACAGTAGGGGGGGTAGTGTGGGTTTGTGTGAGTCCACTCATACAATGCCCCTCTCTGTCTGGACCGCTCAGTCAGCTATGGTCCGATACCGCCTCACACACCCCGTCACCACCCCCTTTACCACCAGATATGCTCCAGGGCTACAGAAACAGGGGGGCCCGGGCCTCCGCATATTTCTTTTTTCAAGCTGGAGTTGGTCTCCTCAGAGAAAAGGCCCGTCTGGTGACCTTGTGGTCAAATCTATCCTTTCCTGCTCTGGCAATCACAGCTATATCCTCCCAAGAATGAACATTATCCACCTGTGCTCGGTGCACAGGATCACATGTGGTGCGCATGGATGCTCACTTGGACACATGTCACAAGCTCAGGTCATATGGACATTTTTAGTCTCTCTTTTATGTTATTGCTCACCATGCTCTTGTATAAATTTAAGAAGTGGACATGAGGTGCAGAAACTAACCACCCAGAGTTATGAAAACAGCACTGATCCAAGGCTGTTATACAACAAATCATGAGCTTAGCTTTCAAAAAGGACCAGAACATATCAGATGATTTTCTCAAATTTGGCGCAGCGTCCACCTCTGCTATCAGAGTAATTTGTGTTTTGTGACTTTACACACTCCTGCTGTTAATCAAGCAAACAAATCCCCCAAATATGCTTCTCTAAACAGCCTTAGAATGAACTTTCGGTAACAACAGTTCTCACATTCACACATTAGAAGAATTGGAGATTTACTGGAGTTCAATGATGAGACTGAGGCATGTTAATTCTCACCACTCTCTCCTACTGCTCAGTCAGCCAGTGTTGTGCCTCCCCTTATAAATAAACTATCCCTTTTCCTCATTTTCTGTCCCACCCTCCTGCAGAGTGCTCTCCCAGGATCTGTACCCCAGCCTCGGTAACATGGTCAATAAATATTCTTTAATTTGTGCAGGGAAGACTCTTCTATTTGCAGTGAAATTGACTATTTAGGCCCAGACACACTAAACTGTCATCGAACACCTAGTGATGATGCAGGTTGACTGCTGTGTTTCTGTATATCTCAGCCAAAATGTTTCTCGTGAGAATGTCAAAGCCGAAAAAAACTTTCGGCAAACAGTGAAACTAAACAGCGCTGATCAAATATAAACCAAGATTCTGTTACTGAGCTGCATATTTCTTAGTTTAAGATATTTTCAGTAACTGTTTAACTGTAATACCAGATCACATTACATCACCCACCAACAGGAGTGTTTATTGGTCTGGTGCGGTGCAATGCATTCTGGTACTTGTAGGTTTTCCACCTCTTGAGCAAAAGCAAATGCCACAATCCCTTTTTTCTGTTTTCTTTGGTCATGTAGCTCAAATTTCAACAGTATTTACGATACGATATGACACGATATACTTCATTGTATTACCTGCCAGAGGGCAGGAGCTGGTATTCTGTGTGGGTTGGTCAAAAAAAGCAGCAGCATGAGTTTGAGTCGCCAGCATGGCAGCGCTGCCAGAAGTCGTGTCTGTATTACATCTTTCTGCTAGTTTTATGTAAGGATCCTATTTATATCACTGAAATACTTCTTTAAGTGGCCATTAAACAAACAGCAGCTTCCACATTCACTTCCCATCTTTGGTGGTTGCAACCTGAAACAAATTTTAATTTAAACAGCCGTAGGAACTGTTTCAATATCACAAAGCTATTTCAAGCTTTATTTAAGAAAATAATGCAAGTAGTGTCTTCAAACAACCTCCAACTTTATTTGGGCTATATATTTAGGGTTTGAATGAAGGTGTAAGCCGCAATAGCTATTAATGGGCAACATCTGCAGGTGTGCAAACTCAGGGAGCTCCTACCACTCCTCCTCACCTGCCACTTTTTTGCTGCAGACTGGGATGGTATCTACAGCTGCTGCTGGATGACAAAAAGGCTCATTTCCCTCAGTGCAGCAGGCAGAGCTGGACGCACCTCTGCTGCTCAGTATCGGGTATCGCCTGGCATGCCATCTGGTAATTATGCTGATATATATATACTAAAGATATTGTAATCCCCAGGAGTTTAAAGTGCAGATTTGTCCACATAAAGGCAGTTTAGTGGAAAAGACATAGGTGACGCACCAGGTTGTTGGTGAATTCCCCACATGTGCTCGATCCTGAGGGGATCATGTGATCCGGCCGTTCCAGGGACATCCATCAGTGTCTATTAGAGAGGCAGTAGCACTCGGTGAAAGGACTGTCACAGTGAGCATCTGTTGAGCTGTTATGTAACTTTTTAATGAGGCTGTGGTTTTTCGGGTTTGGTCTCCTGACAGAGCAGTGCTGTGCTGAGGATGGAGGAGGAGTGCTGGCCTGTCATACCTGCCTCTGTAGCTCTCTGTGAAAGATGTGCACACTTTTACACGCACATGCTATTTTCACATATGCCAAAATACGATACCAAAACATTGAATCATTCGTCTCTCAGCTCCTCTCTCACTGTTTTATTACTGTTTTATCTTCCCCTTCTACAACTCTCTCCTCCTCTCTGAGTGTTGACAGACTTCCTGTTTGTTTTAGGACGGTCTCATCCACGAAGGGGAGACTGACTGATAACAGTGCGTCTGGCGGGTTCAGATCTCAGTTCCCTGGGGTGCTGTCATCAGCAAACAGCCCTCCCAAGTCAGTGGGAGGAGCCTCGCCCTGTTCCAACGCAGTGAGACACCATGAGGTGGCTACTGAAGGACCGCTGTTGTAAATGTTTGAGGGCTTTGCGTGTGTTTTTGTATTGTCTGGGCGGTGGCGTGCACATGAAGCACACAGCCCTGCTCAGGATTTCGCTGGCTCTTTTGGGGAATGTTGTGGCCTCAATGGCGTCAATGTTTTCAGGTGGTTTTTTTTACAATCAAATTGCAGAGACAAGTGAAAATTGACAAATTAGTTGATAGTCAGGAAGGACCATGATAACATATTTTCATCCAGTTGTTTTCCACATATGCACATAAGAAATCCTGAAGGAAACTGTGAAAAAATATGATATGGTTTTATATTTGGGTGAAGGTGCAAATTGTCTCCTGCTTCATCTAAATGAAGATAAACTGCAGTAAAAAGACTTTGCTTTCAGAATAATTTCTGTAACACTGAAGTGAAAGATTTTCAATATTTTGTGTCCACCTTTACAGCGAGGATCTTATTCCTATCATTTTTTTGCATTCTGCTTTAAAGAAGTCATTTGCCAGCAAACAATGTATCCAGACTGCGACCACATACCTCACTGTGTGAGGACGCCACAGCTGTCACCACCGTGTAAAATGTAACATACAACTGTGTGGATTTATTGCAAACAGCTTTGGTTAGCAAGGTATCACGCTCTGCACTGTGATGTGTGTATAGACTTTGTTAAAGAAGTGTGTGTTCATGTGCACATGTACTATTTACGTTCATGATAGAAGACAGAGGAGACGTCTTTACACCAGGGTGCAGTAAGCTGCTGAATAATGTCCACTAACAACATACAGACACACTAAAGACCACTCACTTCACTCATCTGTACTCTCCTAATTTACACCTCCAAAACACAGACCCCTCCAGTGTGCGTTAGTGTGTGTATGTCACATGTGCACTCAACCCCTGCGGCTTTGAAAACAGACTCTGGAGGTGGTCAGCCTAGAGGCCGTCTGAGAGTAGAAAAACAAACATGACAGACCAAAACACTGGACTGGATATAATGAAGGATCAGTGCTGGGAAAGCTGAAAAATGTGTAGAATGTAAATGTAATTATTGCCTTTTTTTTTTAAAGTGAGGCTGTCTCTACTGCCGTCTACCACATTGCCATCCCTGATAACACCACTGGGTGGCACCAAAGAAAGAACTTATTTTTGTAATTCACGTATACCAATCTTTTTCTCCGCTACTTTTTTGATCAGCTGAGGGAAAAATGTCCGTGCTTGCGCCACTATACAGAGAGACTCGTGTGCAGGGGGCAGCACCAACAGTGTTGTAAGAGGTGACGGGGTCAGTGCTGAGTTAAAGTGTAAAATCGCCTGGTTGCTAAATGGTTCCACCGTTATTGTGTAGGCGTGGAAAGAGAATAAAAGAGACGTGTCACCTGACTAAGAAGTGAGATACGTTTGAAACAGTTTCTCTAAATGCACTAAAGGAGCTGAACAAGAAGCTGATGAAATCATCTCTAAGAAACAGATTGAGGTGATTTGCAACTCGACCTTTCCTCAGTTCAGCAATGCTCCTCAGAGTGGTGACCTTGACTGCATCCAAAATTGCTCTATATGCTGCTTATGCCTAGTTTATCTTACAGAAATTTCGCCCTGACTGCTGCTTGCAAAAGTTTTTAGAGCTCCATGACAAAAAAACCCAAATCAAGGGCAACCTGGCATTGGCTAACTGCTCACATATCCATGCGATGGATCCATGGAGCACTTTGTGTGAACTGACGCTGCCCAAATATCTAGCAGGCTACCTGAACCTGTCAGGGACTTTTCAGCAAGTTACAGCCGATGAGAGCACAAGACACAGATTGAGAACAGAGACAAGTGTTGCTACAGTGCCCTCTGAGGTTTGTGTGTGTGTATGTGTGTGTTTGAGAGGGAGACAAAGGAAGTTACAGAGAGAGGAAGAGAAGGTGGAAGGTAGACTATTGCAGGCAATGTTTCTGTAAGTTATTATCCTTATGACTTGGAATAGTGCTTTGCCACTTTTTGACTTTGATATTTAACCCCTGAGTTGTGGGTCCATCCATACATCATGTGAAATACTCATCAGAGATTCCTCCTGATGACAGATCTTGTACTGTGTGACCCTGTTGCTGGTCAGTTATGTAGTATGAAAACCACAACCACTCTAGGGGCCAAGACACTAAACTGACATCAGAGAACTAGTGGCAGTGAAAGACCCCCGCTATGTTGCTCTCACGTCGCCATGTCTCGGCCAAAAAGTTGCACAGGAACACACCAAACCGACAACCACCAAGCAAGTATCTTCCTGCGTGATAGGAAATACCCCTCCATACTATCAGACGGCAGTCGTGTGTAATAATCATTCCAAATGGGAAAGTAAGACCGCTATGATGCTATTCAGCCAGTTAACACATTAACAACACAACACAAAGCCAATGCTGCCACCAATTCAAAAATGCCACCTGTCGGCATGGTGTGTCATGGCCCTAAGATTTCTGATTACAAGACAGCAAGTAGTGTTGTGTGAACAATACAGCAATCAGATGACTTTGAAAGTTGTGTGGTATGAACATAGCTTTATTGCAATTTTTTGGCCTCTTCCATTACATATGCATGTCAGATTTCTGAGTGTGAAATACATTATAAAAGAATTCGGCAGTGGAGCTTTCAGCAGCTGATGGAGACTAAAACAGAGATATAACTACAGTGAATGCTGGGATTACATGTTTATATGTTAATAATATGTCCATGTTGTATTTACATGTCTTGCCTCTAAGTAAAGACAAAAAATAAACAACTTTAAAAAGAAAGCAGGCTGCATTAAATCAGAACTTGAAATGCACCAAATGCACTGAATCAAAAAGTAGATGACAAAGCGACTTTGTATCAGCAGTATCAGCGTTTGTGCCCATCATTGGAAAGTTAAATGAACATTTTCCCATTACATTCCATCTCTTTTATCCGCTGTCCCTCAGTAGCTCTCCTGTCAGGTGAGGGTTCAGGGGAACAGAGGCCGGCCTTCAGGCTGCCTCACTGAGCTCTTTGGCTGGGTCGCGTCTCTCTGGAGGCCCCTGGCCCACTGCTCTCTTTCCTCCTTCCCAAACAAAGTGGGTAAAGTCAACAAATTTGGAGGGAGGAGGTGGAGAGGGCTACTGGGGAGATCTGTGAGACAGGCCTGCGGTTGTCAGCAGGCAGAGGGACGTTTGCCAAACAGTGGCAGGGTGTGAGTGAGCGAATGAACGACTCTCTGAGTGTGTCTGTACGGAGCAGAGAGGGTTTAGTAACATTCGCTGCCCTGCTTCGTCTGCTGCGATACAAAGACACACAAATATTTGCCGCAGATTTTTAGCAGATAACAGATACCACTGGGTGTTCGCTTTGAACCAGTGGTATTAGTGCCACCAATACCTACAGACCCAGTGATCCAAACTTCACACTGGCCCTTGCTGAGGTTGGAGAAGAGGACTGTGGGTGTATTTTAGGGTTTTAGTGTGTACATGTGCCCTGGCCTAGTACCAGTTGACAGAGACACAGTAACGGTGTTGCTGACCCAAATCCAAAGACAGAAAGCCTCACAAGCATTGACTCTAATTTATATGCTGTTCACGCCGAATGCAGGAGGAGGATGTGAAGGACTGGGTCGGTGCCACACCACAACGATGTGATCGACTGCTCAAACCAGACTCAAATCAAATGGGTCTCTTCATTTTAGCCAAAGAGGTAAAACACTGAATTTAATGGTCTTTGTGTGTTCTGGCCATTAGTCAATGTGGCTCACCTTTGATGGAAATTCCTCTGAAACCACAGTGTCAAAAAAGAATCTGTGAAATGTAATTCTGATTGTTTGATAACCATGTGGTGATCATGTATCAGCCTGCCTCAAGGAACCAATGACCAAAATAAAAGAATTCAATAATCTGATTTAAGTTTTATTTTCTAAGAATCATCTGAACTTCGGAGGCTATTTCACTCGGTTCACTCGAAGGTTTTCTGACAATATTCGGGCAGAAAAATGGCCAAACTTGAAAATGTATTAAAATAAGCAATGTCTACAGTTTAAAAATGTAAGTGCTACACTATGTTCATTCAGAAGCCAGTTGTGCATCAATAAAACAAATGGAGGCAGAGGCATTTTGTTTTATGTACCAGTAAGAAAAACTCTGGAAAGCAACAGAAACAATAATTTTATCCATGTTTTATGTCATATAAAAGAGTAGAAATATGGCTTTTGCTGGATAATCCTGCATTTTTTTTTTTTTTTTTGCTGGAGCCATCACCAGCACCTGCACCCTGGCAGTACCATGTTAATGGTTCTATTCAGTTGAATAAGCGACTTTTTCATGCATTGCTCATTTCTTTCTGAACATAGATTTAAAAAAAAAAATCATATTGCTGGGAGCCTAGATCACTGGTTCCCCACAAAGAGCTGTACAAGGAACTTTCTGATGCACACATTTTACTTTTTACTTTTGTTCTCGCAGAATACCAGATCATTTTACATTAAAAATTCCCCTAAAACAAGGTGAACTAGGAGAGCACAGACCTCCACCAAGGCTGAATGCCTTATCTCGCAAGATTGAAGGAGCAAGATCTGACATTCAGAACATTAATTTAACAGCAAACTGCAATGCTTTTTGTCCCCACTAGCTGGGTAGTAGCTGTCATTCTGCACTGTGCACTACCCTGGCTTAAGGAGCACGGGAGAGCTGTGCTTATGCAGGACTGTAGCACACTGTTAGCTCTGTCAGCACTGTTGTTGTGGTTTGAACTGCAATTCTAGCTGCTGCCACTTCGGTTTCACACGTCCGAGGTGAGAGTCGCACATGTTCTGGGCCTAGATCATAAATATTGAATATTGCAAAGTAAAATATAATTTGTGCATCTACATCATGATTTGGACTTGCTTTAATATTGAATGGGTTATTTCTTGGCCCATGCAACACCCTTTCACCAAGTTTCATGAAAATCAGTACAGTTGTTTTTCCTGTAATTCTGCTGACAGACACACAAACACACAACCTGAGTCGAATTAATGACCTCCTTGGCAGAAGAAATCATAGGTTGAACCTGAGATAACTGGTAGGCAACAAGTGACGAGTTGCTGCAAGTAGACATTGATTTCTTTAAAGGGGTCACAAGCTAAAAAAGTTGGTAACCACTGACCTACATTAGGGGTGGATGATTTCATGTAAGTTTATTGAGCTCTATTATTACAATACTTTCCCTTTACTGTATGTTAGGGGCTGCTTTAGTTAACTTTACTATAACTGTAGTTTATCTAATATTTTTTCTTTTACTGTTATAGTCTACAGAAGTTCAACATACACTCTAAAAATATGGAAATATCATTTTTAAGCCATGCCACCACAGCCTGAGCCTACATTTCATACCAGCAGGAGTCAGTTCATATTTATGTAAAGATACACTCACATGATGCAGACAGTTGCTTCTGTATTTATGTTAACTCTGGTTGAAATATAAAAATGTCAACAGCTGACTGTGGACATGAAGGTGACCAGTCGTCACTGGTCACCAGTCTATAAACACCTCGCCCCACAAGGAGAAACCATATACAAGTGGACCAATCAGGAAACACTTACACATATTTTGTTGTCTCCCTCATACGGTAACATGAATTTCACTGCATCAGAGTAAGATGAAAAAAACAGAGTAAAGCCTCTAAAGGAAAACACAGGAGCTAGAATATAAAGATAAATATCAGGTCACTTAAAGTAGTAATTGCCTTCGATGTGAAAACACTGTGGTTCCTGTTAACACCGACTAAAGTGACAAATACTGTGAGCATCCACTCAACAGTCCCCCACGTGTTAATTGGTTAATTATTTTGTGAGATTACACCATGCAAGAGGCCCAAACATGCATTATTCATCGCTCATTAACATCTGGAAGAACAGAGACAAAATCTTTAACTGAGGGCCAATGTTTGGGTCGTAGCAGCTTTGTTGAAGTTCCCCATAAAGTGAAAGCTCACTTTGCTTTTCCGCACATCTAACAGAAGACTCACCACCCTCCTCCTCCTCCTCCTCCTCCTGCCGAAGTTATCTGACCCCCTCTGAGACTTGGCCTCAGCTGATGCTGGTGTGTCGCGCTGCAAGCAGCTGCTGCTGTTTGACAATTGCGCAGCTTGTTCACAGGAACTCTGACCTTTCACAGACAGCCCAGGAGGTCCTGCAGCGCCACACGTCATACCAGAGGCTGATGGACTCTGGAACATCTACCTGCAGACTACAGGCCGCTGCACATGAAATAGGCAAAATCAAAGGGCCAGCGAGTTTTACTACACAAAGCTGCTGTTGATGCACGAGGGCCAGACGTCACTGGCACAGACGGATGTTTGGCCGGAGGAGAATGCCGAGCTCTGTCTTCTCTTACCGCCGTTTGATTTCTAGATTTAATTTTTACTGTAGAGATTCCAGGTGCTGGAGAAAATACATGTATTCTCCTTTTGCAGCCATCCACAGAGACATCCTGCAGGTTTATATAAAAGGTCTCTGTATTCATATTACACTATCCAGTCCTATTCTGTATCTTTTGCATTAATGTGGAAAATCTTCCATCAAAGTAATTTCAAGCAATGCATGACTAGTTCCCCATTTCCCCGTTGGATACAGAGAGGGGATTTGCTCTTAAATTATATCAGCGTCTGTTCAAAGTAATGTCCTACCATCCAACACATGAATGGATATTAGTGATTATGATGACATAGAGCAAGTATTTTGGCAACTCCAGTGTTTTTGGCACTTTCTCGGTCTCTGCACTTGGAGACACAGAAGATCACGCTCCCTCCGTCCTCTGCCGTCTTTTAAGTGGAGTAAACGAGAGACATTTTGACTGCAGCTTCAAACAAGCAGCAGGCAAACTTGTCTCTTAGGATGAGGCATGAGGCTCAGTGCTGCCATGTTGCTTATCTGATGGAAATCTGCAGCACTTATACAAGACCTTTTCAGAAATGGAATATCTGAAATTGTTAGTGTAATGGTTTCATGTCTTCATTATGTAAATGTTCGTTATGGCTTTTTTTTTTGCAGATATGGCGTGCCCGTTGAGCAACAGCGCTTATGCAATATTTGACACCTGGTGAGCGAGAGGGAAAGGTGTCACTGCGGGAGAACACTGGTATAATGCAGGTGTTACCTGCCTGTTTTAATAAAGGGGGTGTTAACTAAAACACTGATTTGCCCTGTGTGGTTTCCTATTCAGGTGCTGCTGATTTTACTCCCAGAAAGTGACAAAATAATCACTATCTAAACCCCTCCCACAAACTGTGATTATCCAATCATAGCTTAGATCTGTCAAGCTCCACATGCTGAAGATTGGTGCTTGTAATAAAAACACAGAGCTGTAGTGAAAGTAATACTCGCTATAGTTTCACTAGAGTTTCACTAGAGTTTCACTAGAGTTGACTGCATTCCAGTAGCCTACAACAAGTCAGAAAACCCAAGATGTTGTTCGCAATGCCAGTTGGTGCCAGTTTTGTAAGCAATGCCAGTTGATAACAGTGGATTATGCTGCATTTTGCACATACAAACACCATAGCAAAATATCCACAGATAGGCATTTGACAGTACTGTGTGCATGACTGATTTAATAGTCAATAAACACAATATTACTGCAGCTTTCACTGCTGTTAATGCACGGAGCAGCTGTATTGGATTCTGAGGTCGGGGTTGGTGAGGTTCCTCTGACTTTCCGAGTTAGAAACCTGACTTCAGGGGCCGTGCCAGTTGAAATTTTCAACTAGGGACTTTAAATTTCATCTTCCCAGTACAAATGGGACACACCATAAATAAAAGAAGGAGCAGAGAGTGTGAGCACCACAATCAGCCGGACACATAATGTGTTTGGGCTCATCTCTTTCGTCAGCTTCAGCTATGAAATATTGCCATATTGGCACAGCCTACGCCATGCTGCTGCAGCATTAGTGTATTTTCAGCTCTGCCATGTCTTGTCTTGTCACCCCAAAAAACATACAAACTTTCTAGTAAACAACCACATTAGGCACCACTCCTCTCCCCTCCCACTACAATTGAAATTTGATCTCATTCATGCTGGCGGCTTTGGCTCAACAGTAAATTGGACACAGCCGGTCAAACACTAGTGGCTTTTTTTAATCATTTTATGAATAAACATAAGAGTACGTTAATCACGTTTAGGGCTGAAACGATTCCTCGAATAATTCGAGTAACTCGATTACAAAAAATGATCGAGGAATTTTCTCTGCCTCGAGGAATCGTTTAATTTTGCCAGCTCAAAGCATGGTATTTCGCCCGGACTACTTTTAATGCGGTACAACGCGCAGACGTCACGCACGTAACGGAATAAAAAAGAGGCGGCGGATATGTTTGGTTTTAACCACGGATGAAGAGGTAACGACGAAGAAGGCGACGAAAGCGAAGAGAAAGGCACAAAGAAAAGGCAGAAAATGTCAAAAGTGTGGGAGCATTTCAAGCTGGACACCGAGGCGAACACTGCTGCGTGTATTCACTGTAAGACAGCGCTTGCATACCACAACAGTACGTCTTCAATGCTGCAGCATCTCCACCGAAGGCCCCCTGTTTACTCCGAGAGCGGAGGACCGTCACCCGAGACAAGGCAAAATTAAGTTACCGTAGCGCTAATTAATGAGATTAACGTTACTGTACCTTGCTAACATAACGTTAGCCCTGCAGAGGGCTAGGTTTCTATTAATTATGACTACTGTGGATGCGTGGCTAACGTGCCTTTCATACAGGCTTTATTTAATCTGTAAAAACACAGCGCTGCAGAGTGATGAGGGTGGAAAATAAAAACATAATAAAGCTAACTGGGTATTTAAAAAAGGAAACCAATGGTTCATTGTTAGGTGAAATGTCTTATTGTCTCATGTATATTTATAATTGCTCTTTAACAGAACAAAAATATGTTTTATCCGATTACTCGATTAATCGATGGAATTTTCAGTAGAATACTCGATTACTAAAATATTCGATAGCTGCAGCCCTAATCATGTTGTCATATTGCTGATCACCAATGCAAGTTGAATTTAGCGCTGCGACGCCATCAGTTGCTTGTGTAAGCTGCTTTTTTATTTGCCATGTGTCATAAAACAAATGTCGGTTCAGCTGTTTCGCATGAAATTAAACCGGTTTAAGCTTGTACACTGGATCAGATCAGCAGAAAAGGAAATCTACCCAACTCCACTACCAAACAAAAACAAGCAGACATTTTGTTTGTGTCCTACATTATTGATTCCATTATTTCTCTCTTCTTTATTACTAAAGTAAAACAGACAAATGTTGATGCCCATTTGGAGCCCGATTTTGTTTAAAATGAACATTTGTTAATGTTTTACTTTAAATGTGGGTTTTCAGACAAACAAACAAAAAGCTTGCAGTCATGGCATAAAATCCAAGGTGAAGTTAATTTGTGGTGAGACGCTGCTGATCTGAATTTCACATCTCATACCACGGTTTCACCAAACAGGACCAGGCTGTTTTAGCTCAGTTTGAGATTTTCTAGAAATATCACAAGCATGTGTTCAAAAATAAACAATATCACTTCCCTTGACTTAAAATAACCTCTAATGACCAAAATGCTGTCTTATGCAAGTATGCTAATCTTTACACACAAAGAATATGTCTACAGGCGTTTTGAGCCAACTGGTGGGCAAAGAAAATAAACCACCTCAGACGGGTTTTCACAGAGTCTTATGTGAAGTATTACAAGATTTCTACCAGCTGGGGCCTAAAAATATGCATTCAAAAATCCTCAACAGCTGTCTGTTTTTGAGGTGCTGAAAACTTTGAACTTTATTCCATTCAATGCTTTTAAGAATCATTTCCAGCAGCTTTGACTGTCCTGGTTTGTTAGTTTGTTTTGTTTAGTTTCAAGGCAAAACATAAGAGCTCCTCAGATCTCCTCTGGTCAGCCATAAATATCAATGAATCAATGAGCTGACTGGCAGAAAATGCAACTTTTTAATAACTGTTGAGATACTGTTTAAGTAAAACCAAATACGTGCTGATATTTTCTCTGCTATTTGCTCTCTGCTATTTGGGGAATTTGATATTTGCTCTTTTATGTTATTTTAAATTGAATTATTTTAAGGATTTTGACCCTTGGTCTAACAGAACAAACAGCTTAATGATGTTCCCTTGAGTTCTCTAAACTTAAGATGAGTGTTTTTCACAGACAACACATTCTCATTCCCAAAGTCTCAAATTTTAATGCTTGGTCGGTGGCCCTATACGTCAAACTATGGCATTTTTCAGTTCAGGGACATTGTGTCAATTTGCAATTGTTATATGCTAAAACAATGTCCAAACATAAATCAGTTTAAAATAATGCATAAAAACATGATTTTCACAGGGCACAGGGATGAAGAGGGGGTTTGACAATCACAGGGGTTACTGTTTATTTATTTGGTTACCTATTATTTATTTTTTCCTGAGTTATCTTCCTCTTTTTTCTGTAAAAAATAATGTCAAAATGTGGATATTTTGGGTATGTGGGTGTATGCATATATGTTTAGTTAATTTGAGTATAGGTTTAAATTAATAAGGAAGCTGTTAATCAAAATCAATGATTTATGGAGAAGGGTTGGGATTTAATAAGTTGTCCCATTTCTTTTGCTTTATGTTTTTCATTGTCTGTAAATATAACTTTTTCTGTGTGTCTTTTTTTGTATAATATTTCTCTATTTTCTTTTATATGTTTGAAATAAACGAATAAAAAATGAAAAACAAATCTCTTCAATAGCTTAGAATGTAGGTTAAAAAAAACAATAACTTCATTTTAAGTTTAACTTCCTAAAGCTAATGGCAATAAATGCATGCAGTTACGTTTAGGAAAAAACAATATACAATACCATTTGTTTCCAATATAATGTAACATTACATGACATATGTCACCCTATATACAGTAAGGCACTAGCGTACTATGCTAAACACACACACACACACACACACACACACACACACACACACACACACACACACTACATTGTTGAAATAACTTGGTTGACTTTTGGGACACAAACAGTGGTCTCCTGGCTGAAAGTCCGGAGTTATGCGGACTTTCATGCTCTTTATAGGCATACTATGGCAGCTGCTTGAAGCTTTTTAAAAAATTTTCCACTACCTAGTGCGTATACTGCTGCTACAGAGGGCCTCATTGGTTTGGTATCTGAAGCTGACCAACCACTGATATAAGTGATGGCAGTGAACCCATAAATGTAGTAAAAAGTAAATGATTAATTGATGAGTCACGTTTCTATCATTCATACAAAAGACTGAATGAATGAATGATTATCACTGGCCACAGACCCAGTCTCTCTGGAACCTAAACAATGTTGCCTGGTCTTGAACCACAAAATGGTGTAAATGAAGGATATCTATTTGAACATTTGTGACCCTTTTGTTTTTTTGTTTTTTTCATGTATTGGATGAAGAAAGAGAAAGAGCTTCCAGGTGTTAGAGGGTACGCCGACATGCAGGGGACCATTTGTGGAGGGATGGAGATGGATGTCACTGCTTTGGGTAGCACTAATATTTACATGTATCCACTTTGTTACATGAATTACAGGTTTTCCAGTAAATGTGATGGAGAAAACCCCAATGCAAATTTGCATGCCCATCATCTGCCTCTGGGATTCAAACTGTTGAAGCATGCCGAGCTAAAATACCTTTTTCAGCACACAAAATTTGTGGGTTTAGAGTTTGATTGGCAGGACCAATGGGAGCTTTAAAGGCACTCTGTCCTCTATGCAGCAAAAAACAGCCAAGAAGTATAAAAGGCAAAAAAAAGTAAAAAAATTAAGATAGAAACAGAACGAAGAGCGAAAAGATGAAAAAATAAAAATATAGTGAGCAAGTTCAGACTACACTAAACAATACCATTACACACACACACACACACAACATGCTGAAAGAAAACACAACGTCGGGCTGCAGACTGACACTCGTATACTGAGGATCATCCTCGTAATGCATTTGATATTCAACTGCAGCAACAGTGGGTTGTTGAAACAAAAACATGCAGGAAACAAGCAGTTGGACTGATTTGTCAGCAAGAGCAGCGACAAGTAACTACCACGAATTGACAAATGAATATTGTCACAGTCAAATACTCAAACCACATCAAGAGAAAAGCTACAGAAATAGACATCAGTGCACCGGTTGACCCACGATCTCTGGGAAGTGCAGCTAATGCAAAGCTCATTCAAGAAAACAAACCTGAACGCTCCAGACGATTGTTAGAGAAATGTTCTCTCATGTGAGTTTGTCTATGTTTATATGAATCAGAGCATGCCCAACAGTTTTCTATTGCTGGAACAAAAACAAAGAGTATTCTTAAGTGTGACAGCGCTGAAAACACAGAACAACTAATTCCTCATAATATTAGCTAAGGTTTTTCCTCTGTATCTGCAGAAAAGGACCAGAGTCTAGATCAGCTCTGTAGGTTCATTCTGATCCTCCGATGGATCAATCAAATCCCGGCATTCCAGAGGGAGCCGTTTCCCCAACGCTCCGGTGGAATCCCTGCTCGGGCCCTGGAGGAGGGGGCCCGACACTCAGGAATGTCCTGGGACATCTTATCTGATGGGCCCTGGGTCTGTTGCACTGGTGCATGGTAAACTGACCCCAGTTGGCCTTGGCCTGAGGGACGCTCTGTGCCCCCCGAAGGCCCCTGAAGACTCAGCGACCCTGAGGCCCCCACTCCCAAAATCAGTCAGAGGATCTCAACGACTTTAACGATTCAGATCGAGAACTCCCGTCTGCAGAGGTGGCTCCTGTGTGTCAGCTCTCCTTGTTACGTAACTGGGAGCTTCTCAGGATATCATCGCCGTAATCTCTGCGGCTGCATGTGAACAAGAACTGAAACTATTTTTATTACCAATTAATGACTTGGATTACAACTAAAACCTAAACCTTCAGAACAATATTAAACATGCTATAAAAAACCCATTTTACTAAGAATGTCAGTTTTGGCTAATTTTGGCTTTTGATAGCCCGTTCCTGTGTTGTCTAAACATAACCACAGGCAGCGCCATCCCACTATATGCTTGTGTTGACATCACCGTAGTGCCATCCCATAACCTAAATGAGCATAATATGTAGGCGCAGAGGTCCCACACTTTGGGATGTGAATGTGTTGCTCAAGGTGGGAGCTAAGTCAGCTAGTAAAACAGCTCAATTGTGATTACTGCTGTAACGCCGTTGCAAAGTGTTGTGGAAACGTTGTGGAAACGTTGTGCTCACCCTCTGGCTTCCCCCTGGGTCGCCCCGGTGAGTAAATGGCTTCATTTTGAGCCACAAAACCTCTTTTACATTGTTAACCATGTTGCCACCACTACCCATGCT
This sequence comes from Plectropomus leopardus, assembly GCF_026936395.1. NCBI lineage: Eukaryota > Metazoa > Chordata > Actinopteri > Perciformes > Serranidae > Plectropomus > Plectropomus leopardus. Next base: position 20,530,799 of record NC_142191.1, on the reverse strand, counting down.
GACACTGCCAGTGGTGCTGACAGTGATGCGAAAAAGGGGTTTGGGCCCAAAATTGAGCCACTTACTCACCAGGGAGACCTGGGAGGAGACCGGGTGGTGGACACAGTGTTTTCACAGCAATGCTGTTGGGTCAGGACAGCGTTACCGCCAGTAATTGTCGATTGACCACTAGCTGGCTACCACTGGATACAGTTGATGCACAATGCGCAGTGCAGAGCGGCTAGCCAACCAGTGGAGACTGGACAGTGAGCAGAGGGCTTTTTATTTTGGATGTCTCCCACCAGATCCAGATGGTGTGCAGAAAACCAAAGAGGAGCAGAAAACTCTTATCGGTTATGCATGTCAGTCTGTCGATTCATTTGAACCTATAGACCGACATGCGCGGCAGGTCAAAAATATTCTGGATGGTTAACTGATTAAAGATTAACCATTGACATCCCTTCATTCTACACTAAGTAGCTCTAAAGCTGGAATGAGAAGGAAGATGCATGGTTTGGGTATTTGCTTAACACTTGCACATGAACATTTTCAAGTTGTTATTTCTTCAGCTTGCAGACTCATACGTTATCAAAGACAAAAAGTCAACAGCCAGCTGAGCATCTTTACGGATACCTCACAACCTCTGCTACAAACTCATAGCAGAAACACTGCACATGTTCCTTTTTTGATTACATGGTGACATTAGATGTAAAACAAAAATCACAGATAAATTTATATGACATTTTACATTTACATATGCCAATCCAAGAACTGGAAGCAGAACAGAGATGAGAACGAAGCCAAAGTGAACCACAGAGCGCGGTGCAGCCAAAGGCTTGTGACGAAAATACTGAAATCCCTCTGGAACCGTTTGTGACTTCAACTCGATGGATATGGTGTGGAAATTATTTTGGCAAGGATAAATTCTTTTTCCATTTCTGACTATGCTTTCACTCCTTCATCAGTCATTTCATTATGTAACACACGAAAGTTGGTCCTGTAAAAAGAAACACCCGGCTCAGCGGGTGCCAAAGCAAATCTGCTCTGAGTGGCCCGAGCAGGTAAATGCAATTGAAGTGCACTTCCTCCTAATTTAACACATGAAAACACATCAGGCAAGAAAGGGGTGGATTAGCATGATTTAAAAACACATTTCCTAAGGGTTTAGACAAATAAGTACAGCGGCAGTGATTGTCACATGGAGTTTTGGGGGCCCAGGTAAGAGCCGTTCCTCTCGTGCAGGGATATGATGAAGCATTTTTCTTGAAAGACTAGCCGAGGGGCCAGCAAGGTGCTGAACTCTCACTCACAAAGGCACCATTCTGCGGGCGCAGAGAGAGGAACAGCAACACCCAAGGAAAGTATGACACTGGACGTCCAGGTAAACATTTCCAAGGCAGCTAAGTTTACAATTGCATGTCGGCTGCCCTGCACTCTTCCTCGCCTCTCCTCTTCATCCCTAATGCTCTGAATCACGCTCTAAATAGAGGAGATTTGAGTGCCGGGCGTTGGTATATATGGCGGTTTATTTTCCCTCTGTGTAAAAACATTCCAGGCGAGGGTGAAGGCGGACGAAAGATTGGGAACGAGGGAGAATTAAAGGGATTGTAGGGCTGTGGGGAGGCGTGAGAGACAAAAAAAGAGCGAATGTGCAGTTAGTGGTGTGTATACGGGGTTGCAAACGGGGGGGGAGTGCACAGACATGGGGCAACAAGCCAGCATGGGCAGACCGCGAGCGCTCCCTTCGCAAACAGACAGCCGTGTGTTTGACAGGAACTGCAGCGGGGGCCCCCCTCACTCATGAAAGCTGCTTCATAAATTGGTAAACCTAGAAGGCCGGTCGCTTTCCCCCCACAGCGCTTTTTTTCTCATTCCGATACGTTAATGATGAAACGGGCAGAGGGCAAACATGACGCACACAGACATCTCTTTATGAGGCTGATGCACACCTGCAGAGGAGACGTACTGTCCATCAGGGGAAGTGGGTGGAGGAGACTGGGGTCAACATCCCGCCACAGTGGACCTGTATTCCCCCTCTTTGCAGGACACAGGGGCGGCTACTGTACGTTCAGGCCCAGGTGCTGCTCAGTGATGGGCGACACTCGATCACTTTATGAGGTGAAGCAACCGTTCACTCAAACAACGACAGCTTAGCAACCAAAAGTAAGCCCAGCAGGCCTGCAAATCTCCAAGTTTCGCTACACTGAAGTGGTGTGAACGGGAATGCAGTAAAATCAAGACTGTTCCCACTGAGCAATTTAACACTGAAAAAACATTTAATTAATGTCTATTATACTTCTGTTTGTCTTTAGACATTTACATGTATTTGTCTTTAGAAACCTTTATTCATGATTTCTTTATTCGTAGTTTTTTTATTTTTTTATTTTTTATTTTAAGGTTTGGTTTCGTAGTTCAGTGTTTTTATTGGTGTTTATTACATATTTAACATTTTGATCAGCACTGAGGCACTTTAAATGTTTTATCTTTAATCTTTTTCTTCTTCTTGTCATGTTTTATCCTGTATGTTGTCTGTGGTGTCTGTGTTCATGGATGCTTTGCACTTTATACTGCAAACAAAATCTACTTACAGGTACAAATAAAGTAACCTGACCTGATCTGATACATATTATTATTATTATTATATATTATTTCTGGCTTCTAACCAAAAATCCACTGGCTTTAAGACGTGGGAACCGGGAGTGTCAAAACTCATTTCTGAGTTAAGGACTCATTCTAGCAGCACTATATTAAGACCTACTGGCAAGTGCTTTCTATTTATGAGGACAATCGGATTCATCATAATGAGAAGATAGATGTGAGCAATACTGCAGTTTAAGAAAACATTGTAAATCTGAAAAAGACTTTTTGTAGGACTGAAGATGAAAAACTGAAGATGCTGGTGGATGAGGCCCATTACTGCCTTTTTATTTCCTTGTACTGTATATTAATCATCAAGGATGCTAACTTAGGCCAAGGACAGACAACTTGAGTTTCAAGCTTTTAACACAAAAACTTTTTTGTAGCTATTGAGTACATTTTTAAGATTCTAAATGTAAAAAGTCAGCCATAGATGGTGTAAACAACCAAGTAATGGAGCTAACATTGGTACAGCTGATAAAATCTGCTCTCCATGGTTGTCATTTCAGCCGGCAAAATCATCGAATAATGAGAGGTCTGCTTTTGGTCACCTCTGTCTGAAATCAAGCGCTTTTGTTTTGAAAATTCCCAAAAGAGATTCAAGTTAAATCTGCTATTGTAACGATTGTGAGAACAGAGGGCTTGGCACTAAAAGCTTAACCAAACTGTCAATTCTGCTGAATCTCCTTTAAAGCATCAACACAAGACGTTATCACAGATAGACCTCCACTTGTTTTTTGTTTTCAGATTTCTCATAAAGCCTTCAATGGACTAGCACAAGTGTGTGAGTGCTTGTGTTCATAGTGATATGATTTTAAAAAACGTCTGCTGGCCGAGTGAAGACTCTCCTCGTCTGCCAGAAAGTCATTTATCACTAAAGAAGACTTATCTGCATCTCCTCCCAGAATCATCCTCTAGAGATTAATGCATCTTCATCGGAGCAACTTCAAAAACTAAATCTAAAATTATTATGATTCATTTGATCTGGCAAACATCAACTCGCATGAAGTCACTTTCTCCAAGTCCTCTCAGCTGTAAATCCTCTTCACTTTATGTATAATAAAAAATAAGTCAGATGATAAAATGTCTTAAACACACATACATTTTAAAAAAGATCAAGTAATTAGGTTATCACTCAAAACAGCTCTTTTAAAAATCTATTTAGTAGATACTGATCTTTTTTGACAGATGTGATTGTAATGATGCTGATTTCATTTGTGGATTATTTGGAAAAAATACTTGTCCCATAACTCCAAATGACCGCAATATTTCTGCGGATGGTTAATGGGGTTGTTGATCACTATCAGTGACTCAACAAGTACTTTACCAGGTCATAAGATTTGTGGCTTTTCAAACTGATTTTCCAGGCTTTCTCCTGTATTGGAACAAAAGTCAAAACCCGCTGGAGGTTATGGGCTCGTGACATTTAACTCTGTCCAACATGTTGAATCTGGAGAATTTAGAAATCTAGAGATGGAGAAACTCCAGGTCAAATGGCCCGGAAAGAAATTAGGATGATATATTCACAGCTAAAATGTGGAGGAAGTTAATAGTATCGCCATTTCTCCCGGCAGCATTTGTCAGCTCAGTCTTCTGACACTGAAATAATTAATTTGCAGCTAAAGTGAGGATGTGGTAACAAGATAACAAGCTCTGCACAAAGAATAACACTGGCTCTAATCCCATTTCTCTTGTTATAAGAAAATCCCACAGAGACCAAAACCAACCATAAATTGACTCTAATATCAAGCCTCTTTGCCACAGACCTTTGATGTTGTCAGAGCAATATTAAAAACACATTGATGTACCACACCATTAAATTAGGCAACATGTTAAGTGCTATGATCATCGAGGATGAGCGGATATGGTTGATGGATTTAAAAGTCTCAAGCAGTGTACTAACAGCTATTGTTTGATTGGTCTTGCTAAGTCGAACCTATCGATGCAGTGCTTTCTCACCTCGAAAGAAAGGTCTGGAAGCACATGTTATCATTCTGCTATTAGTGAGAAAAAAAAGCTCTGGCTGGTTTATAATTCTTTAAACCAATTATAATCTTCTTCGGTGGCGGTACGCTGAGGATGCAGCGACTGTGATCTTGCAAAACAGTGTTGGGAGGGAATTGGTTTTTGGTGGAACATTTGTACACGAGAAAGCGAGCACTGTCGTTAAAATGGGCAATTTTCCACAAAAGACAGAAATAGACATTAACTGATGCATGTCAACTGTGTGATCCAACTTGAACCGATAAGAAAAGACGAACATGATTTCATAATGGCTGCATGTGGTTCTTGCAGTACATTACTACAACGATATCACAGAGGCCAATGTGAGGTGAAACAGATGAGTGCATTTGTGACCGTCACTTCCTGGGTAAAAAGATGTAGTGAATCAACTCCAATTTAACATAACATCATAACAACTTCAAATTGAGCATGAGAGTCCTACAAATTGAGTCTGGGCTTTTATGAGCAGCATTCACAAGATGTTTTTGTATTGTTGTAGATTTTTACAACAATTAATAGAACAAAGCAGGCATGCCTTATTGCACGATTCAAATCTTCGTCAAAACTTTGCATTTTCAGCATGTAAGTTGTTAGCTTGGAGGTTGATGTTGTAGCAAAGGGTATTTTGAGAACAGTAAGATGCAGATGGCGAAAGGGGAGAAGAATACCAGTCTAAATTAGCTGGCTAATGGCTGGCTTATAGCCTTGCCACAATCTGGTGAGACTACTGTTCGACTAAAATTTACAAAAAAAAAGAATCAACTTGGCTCATGCATTGTGAGCATCATGTCTATTAGCATGATGTAGATTCAACTTTTGTCCCACACCTTTCCTCACCTTGCATCATGGATATATAGGCTATACATGGACGGCACGTTGGCTATGTAAGCCCTTCACAGCAATAGATCAACACTGCTGCCATAAAAACTGCAGCTGCCCCATTTACTTGTAACTGTTTACAGTAAAGTCTTGCTTATTCCAATATGGTAGCAACGCTAATGATCCAGCGGCCAATGAGACATCTATGTCTCTATATTTTTGTTTGCATTACTTGGTTCAGACTGCATATTTTGCATGAATAATGTGCGGCTTGTGCCATCATGTTTGGACCAAAGTGTCGCCCATAATTTATATACATAAGAACGACTTTTGCATGGAACATATATTCACACATATAATTCTGTTTTTGTTTCAATTTTGCAAATCAACTAGATTGCATTGCTCATATAGACAAACACACACACACACACACACACACACACACACACACACACACACACACACACAACACACACACACACACACACACACACCAACACCAGTGTACATTAAACGTGTCCCAACATGTGATTCGTTCTCTTTCAGGCTGCAGGATCTAACGGTTGCATCTCTTTGTATCATAACATTATCATCTTTTATTGATTTTCCTGCCTGGAAAAACCACTCAATAGCTTCAGCATGCCCCAGCTGTAAATACAGACCACATCAGTTATCTGTAAGGCTGGCCGCTGCCTTTACAGTGGCAAGAAATAAATATGAAACAGGTAGCCAAAAAAATGACTGCTATCCTTGAAAACAAAAAAAAAGACCTCTGTCAGGGGGCAGGAAATAAAGAAAGGATATAGCGGACAGTAAGCCAGATTTCAGCCAATAAAAATCCAATAGCTTTCAGATGAGAACAAGCCAATTTGCTTTAAGTATCATGGGATGATAACAGGAGAAGGCAGGAGGAGTAATTTGTTTTGTAGAATGGATCTGTTTGAGACTATTTACCCCAGCTGAACTTCATGCGACGCTCAAAAATAGTGAATGAGAACTTCTGTGAGACCCTTGCAGGAAGCAGGTCAAACCTCACATATCCATATGGAAATTCAATTTGTCCGTTGTTTCCCCAGCGCCGGTCCTACACCAAGGAAGACCTCCCACAGGTAACATCGCAGACGCTACCTGTAAGGCTACACAGAGAGGTTCTGATCCAATTCTGGTGGGTTGGAAGTTTGACTTGACACAGAGGGGTTTTCAGGCCCGAGCCGGAGGTCCGGATCTACCGTACGAATACACGTCTCTGGCAGAGCGTACAGGAACTGGCGCTGGATGTGAGCGCAGAGTCGATGCAGTGAAGGCCAAAGAAACCTGAATACATGGAGGCTGTGTTTGTTTTGGTTCGCTTTAACAGAAAAGCCGCACACTCGCTGTACCCGGAGCCGTGATGTATCAAAACAAGAGTGTGAAAGCGCGTGATTGATTTATCAGCTGGAGAGATACTTTGTGTAAAGGCAAACATACGCTGCTGGCTGCGGCAGCCAAAACGCTGGACTGACAGCTCGCTCATGAAATAAAAAATAGTTTACCCTACCTTCTTTCTGTCTTTATCATTTTCTTTTTCACTCGTCTGTTCCACTTTCATCTCACACTGACTCTTGCCTTCTCAGTCTGTTTCTTTCTACCCTCCTTTTTTACAAGAGTGACAGTTAAGCAGCCTGAAACTGAGCAAAAGAACAAACTAAAAACCCAAATATTCATATCATTTTTACCTTTCACACTGGCTCCCTGACCACACACTGATTACAGAAACTTTTCAAGGGGAGCAGGGACCATTTCAGAAAACCTGCAACTTTACCTGCATTTTGACTGAACAAACCAACCAAACCAGATTTAATCTTTGGTGCCAAAACAGGGTGATAGTATTTTCTGCTTGACCAAAGTGTAAACAAGCTAAATGTACAAGCATTCTCAGCAAAAGGGGGAAAGACCATAGAGACTGAGCAGCAGCTAGATTATGGCAGAAAATCCTAAGAGACGTCCAAGAAAAGTTTTGAGTGTGGATGCTCCAGAAAAACAGAGAAACGTGCTGTTCAGAGGAAGGATTAAAGGCGGGTGAGCTCACCTGCAGGCATACGTCATAAGCACGATTCAACAATGTTTATGTAATTACTCTCACTGCCAGAGGGGGGAAGAGACAAAAGTTTATTTCCCCACTGGTCATGATTCTTCAGATGTGCTCTAAGCCCAAAAAATATAGTTTAATTCCTGGAACTTTTTAGTCAAAAAGAGCTATTATTCTATCAATAACACAGAGGTTGCTTCAGTGCCCCTCTCCTCTCCGTCATTATTGCAAGCTTCAAGATTTTTTCTTACTCGTCCCATTGGGCAGGTGGGCCAGAAATCTACTTGCTCAAAGTCAGTTTTTACTTGCCCCGAAACAAACTGTTTGAGAAAGACGCAAGATGGCTCAATTCTTACCTTCTTCCATCATCAGCTCCAGAACTGTGTTTTATTCTTTTGTAACACTTGTCCATTGGGGCATGTGAGTTGCTCGATTTACTGGCCAGCGTGGCAATTTATTTGGCAACAAAGCAATTGCTGTTGATGAGCCCTGCTTTATCTGTTCTGTCATTCTGTCTCCTGGTCACCTCTCTTGCTCTTTTTTAAGTAACAGTGCACATTAGGGGTCGACCGATATTGGTTTTTTTTCAGGGCCGATACTGATACCGATTATTAGTAGTTAATAAGGCCAATAACCAATATTTGGAACCAATATGCATCTCCGATGAAAATGAAAAACTTTCTGTCAAATTTAGACTTTGGAATATATAAGTCTAAATCAAATCTTGTTTAAATGCCTTTAGCGAATGTTTCATCCTAACTGAGACTTTCAACATCATAAACTGCAAATTCAGCAACTGAAAATTTAAAATTAATAAATTAAACAGCTCCCTGAGGTTTTACAAAGTAAAAGTCCCTACAATGCTGACACTTTTCTTTGCACTTTTTAGTTAAGTAATATTATCGGCGGTCATTTAAATAAAACGCTGATTCAGATCAGCAAAATGCCAAGTCACGGCCCCAATAATCGGCCAGGCCGATTAATCTATCGACCCCTTGTATGCATGCCTGTAATTGAGTGGAGAAACACACCCATTTGTGGGGGTATTCTGTACCTCTCCCTGAGCAAAAATAGCTTCAGAGAATTAAGAAAAATCCAAAAGTCTTCCTGTACAGTAAGTGACATAAAAAGATGCCCAAATCATTTGTGTGTAACAGCCCTGATTCTGACGCACGCTACAGTACGTTGAATGATAGCAGATGACTGGGATTAACCAAACAAAGAAACTTACGTAATAAATCATAAAGCCATGCACATACTGCATGGAGCCCTAATTTCCCCGGAGCAGGGAAATGAGTGGCCAAGACTTGATTCTGATTTGTTGGAGGATGTTCATTATTTTCAGATTACTGTTGTAAAGTAATACTTATAGCTGGAGGGCTACTCATGTCTGCTGTTACTGGTATTAGAGCAAAGTTTTCTCTGACAATATTTCAAGTATGAAGAATCCATTGCCCCAATATACTAATATATACATAATATGCACTGTGTTCGAATGTTGGCAGGTTGCCCTCGCATAATCTACTCTGTCATAAAATAATATTAAGCTGCTCTTGGCCTTCACATCATGCATTACCTTTCAATATGTACCTGGCTCTTAGATTATCCCTTCCATATACACAACAAGACAATCTCCCCTCAGGCACAGGTGAAGGGTTGATTTATAGTAATTTGAAATTAGAAGCTAATTTTACATGTTGCCAGGAGTTAATTAATAAACTCAGGTATGTCTATGAATGCCTGATTATTCAATTGCATCTAAGACCAGAGGGAGATGTCTGTGAGATGTTATTCAGCAGTAACCTCATTCACACACTATCAAGTCTGTCCTCCACATGCCTGATGTCGGGCAGGTAAATCCACTCTCCCAGACCGACTCTCGTTCCCGGTCAGATGCACAGGCGCCTCTCTTTGCCGCTCATGGAAACTATTTAGCTAACCTTCGGCAACTTTTTAAGTAAACATCTATTTCCAGTCAAGATTGCAAAGCAGGTTTTCACCATTTCACAACGATGGTTCTGTCCTTATCGACAGGATGACAAATACAAATACACATTTCAGACTTCGTACATTTCACTCAGGTGGTTTGGAGTCATTTGAGTGAACGTATACTGTCTGGATTTTTAAGCCTGCTGAAGATGAATGAGTAAGCAAAGAAGACACATCAAGTGCTCGTGGTAAAGCTCGATATTTCATTCATGGGCTACTGTAAATGTAAGTTTACAACAGTGATTTTAGTCAGTGCTTCCCAACTTATTTTTGGGCAAGCTTTTGGTTTTTGACCCCTTAAATGTCATCACTGTACACTCTAATTGAATTAGCTGAGATTATCAGATGTTTTATGATAGATAAATTATTTAATGTGTTTATTGAAAGGCTTTCTATACTGAAGCGCTTCTATATATTTAAAGCGTATCCATGATTCAAAGGTTGTCTGCACACGGCTCTCTACATGGTGGCAGAGCCAGCAGCTAGCAGCTAACGATGCTAACAGTGCAAACGGTGCTAATAATAGCAACAGTGCTGGAGTGCCCAGAAGCTCACCTAGTAGAGCAGGTGCACAATGTACTGAGATTGTTGCAACCTTAGTGTAGTCACAATACGTGGTATTTGTCGCAGGTGTAAATGTCTGTAGCCTAAACACAGACACAACGAGGAAAAGTATTTTTTACAAGTCCCCAAAATCAAACAACAAAATATGTTTCTTGTCTCTGCCCTCAAAAAAAGACACAAGTATTTTCAGATCTGATACCCGTATCTGTCTGACTTCCAAAGGAGTTACAAATCCCAGTTTCTGATGTGACAACGCTGTGTTTAAGTTTAGATTAGTTCTAACGTTTGGGTTAAAATGACCACTGTGTTTAGGTTAGGGGACCTCCGTTACCCTCTTTACGATAATAAACACATGATTAAGGTTAGAGAACGTTTGTGGTCACACTGCTAAAAAAAAAAAAAGCCACGAGTTGTGAGCAGTTCAACCAAAAAAATGTTTTCGTCTCAGATGTTTCACTTGAACCTATTTTGGAAGCCCGAGGTGGTGAAATGATTCTGTATTTCACAACAAAAATGCAAGATTACAGAAAAGTTATAATCTGTTTTGCAGAAATGCTTCTTTTTTTGTATTGCCTGTCTCTTTGATCATATCTGAATCCTTCAGAATTATGTTGCGACCCCATAGAGAGTCCGACCCCCGGGTTGGGAATCACTGATTTAACTAACTTGGACTTCATGAGATCCAGCTGAAAGTCACAGCACTGCGGCTGCTTCAGAGTTTAGCTACTTAATGCAGTCAGTGTGAGACGGTCCACAAACTCGGCGTGCTTGTTCTCATGACAGCTTGGGAGATTGCAGCTGACAGCATGATGGTGTTTAACATGGTCATCCCCTAATGCCTATTGTTCAGCCGACTGTCACAGACAATCACACAGAAATTGACACACCGTGACAGCAAATAAATGACCGGTTTGTACATTTTCTACACTCATCTTCTGCAGCTGAGACTGTTCAGGCAGTAAAAGTGTTGATTTCACCACGACATCTAATTTCAGTAAATTCCAGACTCCATGTGTTATCCGTCCAACTCGTGCAGCATCATCTGATCTTCTGTTATGACTGAGCAGGAGCACCGCTGTCCCTGTGGGGAGGAGACGGTGAATGGGGATGACAACGAGGGGTTGCAAAACGGCAGATCCTGCATGTGGATCGAACACAAAGGGAAGGCTGGGAATGTTTAATTCGACATCTGGAGTCTATTCATCAATTTCGTATTGATGGTAATTATTGCTGTGGGAGGAACGGTGCATAACCTCTATCATATGCACACAGAGCTAAGCCTTCTTTTCACCAGTTGTTTTCACTCTCACACTCAAAAGTGTTTTTGTGTGAGGAGACTTTGGTTGTCCCGAAGGCTTTTTCTTTTTGGGAGAACATTCTCTGCCTGTTCTTGAGGGATTTAGTTGATGTCCAACAGCAGGGGGAGGGCAGAATTTCTCTCATTTTTATCGCGCTTGCAGGGTCAAAGGTGACACGTGAGGGCTGAGCACACTGGTGAGGCAGTTCATTGGGTTTCAGTTTGAAAAAGGCACGCACTTGTGAAAGATGATGAAAAAGAAAAGTGATGTTGTTCCAGGTTTCAAAGTGTCAAAAAGAACAATAAAAGACTTAAAGCTGAACGGATCAATGTTTTTCTGTCAACAATTGATCAAATGACTGTGTAATGTGAAATGAGCTGATTGTAGTGAGAACATAGATAATTGCCATCCATTTTTGGAAATTATGCTTATTTGCATTTTTACTGGAAGTCTTGTGGTTGCTATGTGGTTGCCAGGCAACCAGCAGAGACAATGGGAAGTCACTGCTCCAGGCCAAGAAATAGTCATGACAAAGAAAGATGTATAACGTGTTAATCAAGCTGCAATCTCCGAGGCTGAAAAATGAAGCTAGTGCCAAAGTGAAGAAAACTGCAGTTGATCTAATGGCCACTTGAGGTTGGCTCCAAAACAATATATCTCCATGGACTTTTGAAATACTTCATAGCAGAATTAAATTTGTTTACAGACTGGTATACAAAACAGTGTTGGGCTACAGCTAATTTCAACATCCATGACCTGTACTGGGGTGAACTTTTTTGAACTCACATTTACATTTTATCAAGGCCCCGAAAGATGAAAAAAGTCAAAATCACTTTTGTAAAATAGGATTGTTTTAAAGTTTTAAAGTTGTTTAAGTTTAAAAAAAGTTGAGTTTTTTTTAAGTTTCTCATTTCAGTCATTTTTATTGCAGCAGAATGTATCTAGTGGACTGAAATAAAAAAAAATTAGGCTACCAAAAGACTACCAAATGAATTATATAATAAGAATAATATATAATAATTATATAATAAGAAAAAGATAATTGGCTTCTATGTATCAATACAATATTGCCACACACACAAAATAACCTGATACGATGCTATATCCATTGTTTCCCCCACCCCTAATTATTATTATTCCCATTTACATTATTTACATAAACAGCTTAGTGTTAAAACAGAATATTTTATAGTCAGTGAGCTTCGGAGTTAGGCAGGTTTTGTGACCTTTGCACAGTGCCAGGCTAGCTGTCTCCCTGTTTGCGGTCTTTATGCTAAGCTAACAGCTGCTTAAATTTACAGTCCAGGCCCATATGCATAAATCTCTTGGATAAATGACTTCTACACTTCTTTAAGCACGTTAATCTTTCACATATTTCTAGACAAAAGACACTCTGGACTTGTAGATGGAGATAAATGCTGCGCTGCTTCAAATATTTTATCTTCATGGAGAATTTATGAGGTGTGGCTCTTCCTCGACAGCCACTCTGCAGAGATCCTCCTGTATTTCTCTTTGAATAATAAATCCTTCCAACCCTTTCCCTTTTTCGCCACATGTGCAGGATTCACATGCATCTGCTGCATCTCTGCATCTCCTCATTGATACCCCGCAACTCTTTGTCTTTCTCTTAAAACAATAGGATGGAGAGTGGGTCTCATAAAGTTAAGGGCTCATCCCCCCCAGTCGTTTCCCTCCAAGTCTTACTAATGGAAACCTGCTGCACGTTCAAAGACGAGGATAGAGAGCCCTGCATGTGCAGATTCCTCAGGAAAGCCCAGACTTTACTATCAAACGACAGCAGCGGGGTGAGTATCATCACCATTGTCTCATCAACATCGGATCAGCCCCTGAGAAACAAGGAGGAAAGAAAGGTCTTAAGCATCTGACAGAATCACCCTCCTCTCAGGTTTACGAGGCTGTAGGAGAGAGATCGGACGCAGCGGGACTTCATGTGCCCACAAACTCGCTTTGATCGCCCTTTGCCACCCAGCTTTGATATGTTTAACACACGGAAAACACCGTTCCTCATCAAAATAGTGCTTCAAAGGGGAGAGAACACGGGAGGCACTGTAGGTGACCCTGTCCCAGTAGGGAGGGTAAAAGACTGTCAAAGAGGGGCCGGGTGGGGCCAAGTAGGCAAGCTTCAACTGCATACAGTGTCCCTTTATGACCAAAAATACTGACTTTGACTTATAAATGAGATGAAGGATCACTTAGCAGGGCTGAGGTGCACTTCTCTGTGGAGTTTTGAATGCCAGAAACTAGTGATGTGAGGTAGGAAGGCGTGAAAGTATTCATCCAGAAATCCTGCTTGGCAGCTCTAATCTTCCTAATAAAATGCCCTCAAAAGTGGCCTTTAAGTCATTATGTTGGCATTAGATTCTGCAAGTTCGGTGGTTTTTCATGGAATATGTCAAAGTGGCTTGGCTGTTTCTCACATGGTGTAATTAATGCTGATGGCACACTAAAACTACTTCTCGCTGTTAGATAAGTTGAACCTTTCTCGTAAACCATTCTGGCATTCAAAAGAAGGCCACGTAGTGAAGATGACATTAGCTCACGAACATAATCTCATCTCACAGGCACGTATTATTTGTTTGCCTGGCAGTCATTATATAATGCAACCAAGCTGAACCCTTTACCCTCTGAGAAATCCATGACAGCATCATCAGAATCATGCTGAATATCCCCGCCATCAGTTCAGCATATTATTTCCAAATTTAAATAGCATGGAGGGTCTGCTAAAGCAGAGGTCTGTCTGGGAGGACTGTTCAAGGATTTACTGCTAATAAAAAACAATATGGAGCTCATAGTCCTGGTTCCTGGAATTTACCTGCAGTAGGTGGACCTCCAGGCAAACACAGACTAGGCTAGTAATAGCCGCAGGGAGGCTGTAAATCATGCATGTTTTTATCTACATGTACAGGAGCATGCCACGTGGCTTTTTAAAGTTTTTTTTCTTCCTTTTTTTGTCATTTTTCAACTGCTGACAAACTAAAAATTTATGGGCATACTTTGGCGGAAATGGAATATACTATAAAACTTTTTCAGTGTCTTTCCTAAACTTAGAATGAATGTTTTTTATCTACATTGGGAGCAGGCCATTGGGAAATTGCCATGTTGCACTGCCATGTTTCCAACAGTAGCCCAGAACGGACAAACCAAACACAGGCTGCAAATAAGGGGCGGGCCTTATGACCTGTACTGCAGTCAGACACCAGGGGGCGATCGAGATTCAATAACCTCACTTTGGGGGAGCTGTCATGTCGTCCATCTGTATATACAGTCTATGGATGTCACTACGCTACGTCTCTACACGCTGTTCCTTTAAAGTGTTTGGTCCTTTCACAGCTTACGGGGTAAGGTTCATGGAGCTCGTCTTTAACGTATTTTGTGGGGGTTTTCAACTTAATCGTTTGTACTCATGCTACCGATCAACAGTTGTGTCGGTAACATGCCGAGAAATGTGGCAATGAGAGAAGAATTAGACTGCTAGCTGGTGTAAACATGGATGTTAACAATGTGGGTTCGAATCAGCTTACCAAATGTTGAGAAGGGAAAGAAAAAGCATTCAACAACTTTCTCTGGGAATTTCAAGGATAGTGACCTTTTAGTTTCTGAATTGAACTTTTTATTCTAAGCTGAGTGGCCTGGAAATTGAGACACTGTCAAAAGTTGAGTTTCAGATTTTCAAGTCAATCCTAAAACTTGAATCCTGAGTGCTGATTGAATAATTTGGATTTGATGTGATCTGACCATGAATGATGAAGAGCTTCTTCCCAGAATTATAATAATATGCTATTCCAGGAAAGCAAACCATGATTTCATTCGGGTTTACCTCAGTCCAACCATCTGAATATTTCAAGAAAATGAGATTAGCTAAGCTATTATCTAGAGTTGAAAATATGATCTATTTAGATTTTGATTTGGCTGCATGTTGAATGTGTCCCTTCAACCTAAACATTTAATTGTATAAATCATTTAACCTACAGACTCTCATATACAACAGTAAAAAAAAAAAGCTCCAGACAGCCGTCAGTGTAATTATTTCCTAAGAGTTAAGCTGGTTACATGCTTGAGGTAGCATTGTTTGACTGCTGTCCTACAGGGAAAGTACTGACTCAAGCCAAATATGATGGAAATTACTGTTCAGTGAATCAGCTTTTGTGTCTGAATCAGCTGTCAGGAATGTGAAACCCTGCCGGAGCAGACACGGTGAAACGACGGCTAAATGCTGCGTGGGCTTTACCTGCGACGGCGTGTTTTTTTTCCTCATTCTCGTTATCTTGATCCTGCCGTTAGTATAAACCCACATAACCTGAGAGAGTGCCTCCATATAAGAAACCTGCACATTTTATAGGTTACCAAAGAAGCAGGCGATTAATGTGACTAAACACACTTATTGATAATTTTAAAAAAGAGTTTAAAGTCAGTGTTTATATATATATTAAATTTGGCAGGTATCGCTTAAACAGTAAATACACAGGGGTTTGTGTTACACAGAAACTGGGTAAAGTGAATCACTGAGGGCAGTCAAAAGGTTTGTAAGATCATTAGAGAGAAAATCCCTCATTGTTACTGTCATTATAACTCTAACTTCAAGTTAAATACTTTGGAAAGTTAGATCTTTATTGAGCTTTCAATTTTCACAACATGCAAAAGACCCCAAACCTAGCCACTAGATTTCTTCTTTAATATGAAAGCAATTTATGTTTTAGTGCATTATTAATGCAGATGCAGGCAGGCTGGGAGTTTTGGCAAAACTTTCTCACAAGGGAGCTTTTATAAAAGGTTGTAAGTGAAAGCTTTATTAATTGTTAATAAATCACTGTCTCCTTCCAGTTACAATTAGGCCACTAATCAGTAGCATTGCATGGCTATAAATGAATCTCTCTTGCTGATGGGCAGTGCTCTTGAATCTTACAATTTCTATGAACCACTCGGTTTCATTTCCAATTGGTCAAATATGGCAGCTTGGTGAGCAGCAGTCGGTGTCTGATTGCAATGCACAAGGCATCCTTTAGCGTCTGTTTGAGTTGCACAGGGCTTTTATCTGACCTCAGTGTAAACCCATCCACGGCAATGACAAAGTATAAACAGCACGGATGCATGAGTGGGGCAGGAGGGGGTGAAAGTGGATGGGTCACCCAGTGTGCCGAACACTGTGATGAGGAAAAAACACAAAGCGAAGCCCAACATATTACTTCCTCAAGCGGCATTTCCATTATTTATTAAATGCTCCCTTTGTTTACCTGCCACTGTGCTGGCAAATTAATCAAATTCACCTGCCACTGGTCAATTTCACCCACATTTGGCTGTTGGTGAGTGCTAATTTCCAATGCTGATCTCATGCTAAATGACATCATAAAGATCTAGAAGCAGGCATGGAGAGAAATAAAGAGGAAAAATAGGAAATAATGTAAAAATATTATCTCTGTCCTGTCACCTAATGTGTCTGCAAACTGCAAATCTAAATAACAGAACAATCACTGTAAGACTAGCACTAGTCTGTATTACAGAAGTAAACAACACTGCACTGTCATTCTTTCTAACACGACTAAGAGGGAGACAGTGGGTTTGTCCCTCTGGATAAACAACACCGCAGCTGAGTGACCTCAACAGGGAAATAGAAAGCTCCTTCTCTGGCGGCTGGGTGTGCCCTTAAATGGCGCGGAGGATTTTGTCCTGTGTCATTGTCATCAAAGAAACAGGCAGACAGTGCGGAGAGGAAGACACCAATTATGTCTCAGCTGGTGGAGAGGGAGGCTGCACAGCGTGTGTGATCTGTCTTCAGACAGATATACAGTATCAGACCCTTGTAATTACATGATGGATGTCAGTCAGACATGTCTTTTCGGATATGATGAGCTTCCTCCCTAACCACAGAAACAAAGGCAGGGGGCTTTATTTGTTTGAAGATGCAAAGCCATCAGAGGCACAAAAGCCGGCACAATGTTTGTTTGTTTCTTCAGGCTTAAGTTTGACAAATATGGTTATGGTTATGTAATTCTGTGGCTTAATTTCAGCTCCACTTTGTCACGGTGGGTAGAACAATACATTTGAGGTCGTGTTTATATAGATTAGGGGGCATCCATCAGTATTTTGGTATGCATTTACATATATCTATGAGAACATGTGTTTGTGACATGACATGTAAGATTAGGAAAGGTGTTTTTGTAATGAAGACGGCTAATGAGAAATGACAAAGAATAAGAATAATAAATGATGATAACTAATAGTAATGATGAGAGAATGTGGGTATTTGACTCTTGTTGGGGTTTTTCACTGTTATGGCAACTGTCAATCAGTAGGACCAAGTTTCCAGCACCATGCGCTTAATGATCCAACACGCTTGTTTATGAGACTTTCTTACGTGCAAGAAATGTGGAGTGTTATATTCAATGTTAAAATTAAAACAAAAGATGTACCATCCAAACTTGAATGCTAGGAATGCCCTCAGACGGGAGCTGCAGGAGGTGATCACAGTGAGGCTGGTCCAGCTAAACCAGGACCACAAAGTGACTATTGTTCCCTCTGGCAGCGATCCCAGCTGCTGCCTTCCACACTCCCCGTGTTGTTTTGGAACAGAGTGTTTTTGTTTAGAAAAAAGGGCGCCCCGAACGATGATCCCAATTATTATTAATTATCATGTCAGCACTTACCACAGACATGCAAAATTACCATACAAAACGGACAATTTGCATACATTGTTAGGCTCTGAGCGCCATGCTGAGTCACAACAAACACAAATAATCTGTCCAAGCTTCCCACCACACTTCCTCCTGCTGTAATCGATCACAGTCTGATCGACTTTATTAAAAAAACAGACACAAGATGTTCTCAAGCCTGTTGAACGCAGAGCAACAACTCAAAACATATTCAAGACATAATTCATTTGTGGAATAAAAGGGACCATAGATCATTTATTCTTTTGCCATTTCTATGCTTACAGCACACAAATTCAGTCCAAAACATAAACTACATTTCACACAGGTTCAACAGAAAACCTCAAACTCACCGCGGGTGGGAATCTGCCTCAAACACGCCTGACAGAAAATAAAGGAATTGAGTGGTGTTCTCAGGCAGATGGAAAACGCTCATGAGGCATGAACGCAGTCTAATTAGCTCGAGTGTGCCTACGTCAGGGGCTTTCTCATCTGAAAGCGTTTAGACAAAACGTGGTGGAAACCTCGCTTCCCATCGCTGCTGATGTGCTGGCGCTGCTAGCTGCCGTGAGTCGGTTTGGTCGAGGCTGATTAGCAGCTGGCAGCGGGGACTCACAGGTCAGTGGGCCTGGAATCTGACCTTTCCTTAATGCCAAATCAAAATATGATCCTGCATTGTGTTTACTACTGCACAGAATAAGACTCTCCTCGGCTTGTTTTTGTGGGTCCAGCTGCAGGGTAATGCAGAGGCACTGGCAGACGTACGGACCATTTTTTCCAACTTTAAACGTTGTTTTCATAGACCTTAAAATGAGTCAATATTACTGCAATGCTCACACCACAATACATAAATGTCCAGGACTGTTTTGATATTGATGAGCAGTGTTTACACTTGGATTTGTTTTAGTTTTTCTAATAGATACTTAGCCCATCTTCTGACACAGGAAGGACTTTAAACAAATACTTGCAAATAGTTGTAGATGTCAATAAACTGTAACTGTACGTAAATGACTTAGCTTGATTCCTGGGAAGCTAATTTGCAGGATATGATACAAACTGTACTTTTGAAGGCAACAGTTGTTATATAAGAAAATATAAGAAAAATTTTCATATAAGAAAATAGGAACGTGCTGCGTATGTGGAGACAACTATGATATACTTTCATATGTATAAATTGTATAGAAAGTTAATATATATATAGATAAATTCTGTTAATTTGGAGTGGGGAATATAGGATATGGAGTACAGTTATATAAGGTTAGGCTTCTTCTTACTCCTCTTTGGACATGGAATCTAAATTTTTATGTAAGACTTGCCTAAATATATTGTGTTTATATGTATGTATGTATGTATGTATGTATGTATGTATGTATGTATGTATGTATGTATGTATGAGTACACTGGTACAAAAAACAAACTCCTTGGCAAAGGTGCTAAAAAAAAAAGGTAATACATTAAAAAACAAAACAGAATAACAGCACAGCATCTCTGGGGTCTCCTATCAGGGAGTCCACGAAAAGCCTGTGCGATGAAATACAAAAACCTCCAATCTGCACTTTGGAATTTCACCGCACAAGAGGATCAAATGGTCTGAATACTGATAACAGTCTAATCAGTGACAGCATGTATGTCGGAGCCAGCCATACATTCCAGGAAATACACAAGGGAATAAAAACAACGTCTGTGTTTAGAGCTTCTGTTGTCACACGAACGCACACAATTTTCATAAGCACTTTTACAGCATCATTGTTTTATCAAGGAACTTATGCAAAAACTTGGCTTCACACACTGGGTCCCCTGATATGTTTTGAGAAAGCGAATGGAAGGAAAACACACATAATAAAAGAGGAAACCATTTCCATTCCTGCCTGACTCAAATAAAATGACATTTAAAAATAATGCAATAAGATCCTGGAAAAAGGTCCCTTTGGCTTATTTCTTTGACTCAATATAATTTATACAACTTAACCACAGTTTAAAAAACACAATTGTATTAGTTTACGGTTCCACATAGAAAATGTAAGAAATGCCATGGTTTCTCCAGATCCTATAATCACTACTGCAGAACTATTGCAACACATTTCCACACAAAACCCCCACATGTCAAATAAATGCCAAGGTCTTAATAAAGGAAAGCCACAGATGAGCTCGGTATGAAAAATACAGTCAAAGCCCATTTTACAATTGGCAGAGGTGTGAATGGTGATCAAATTAATGATTAAAGCAACAAAAGCCAGCCGGCTAACTAGCTCGGAGAAATAACTGACGTCAGCTGGTGTGTTTTTACAGGTCAGAGGAAAAATCTTCAACAAAACATTTGTCTTTCTAAATCCCTCCTAATTTCAAACCACACATATGGTGTTAGACACCAGAATGATCAATTTGTACATAAGCAAGTATTGTTGCAGAAATAGCATTTTATGAACATACATCTGCACCACTCTGCTGTGTCCCAACAAACTGCTGCGGGACATATTTGTCTCTTTAGCTGTTAAATGGTCAACTATGTTGGCACTCATTTGTCTAATATTTGATGCTGAGCAGGTTGTATATAACAGATTTATCCGAGCCTTTTGCTAAAAAAAAAAAAAAAACTGCCTGCTGCGACTTTAAACAGTAGCCCACAGAATATGTGCAGTAATGTTTCACCTGCTGGCCTCCAATTCGAGTTCCTGCTTGGCCCATAACAGACATTTTGTTATGAAATGCACCAGAGTGTGCTCTGGGCACAATAAGACAGCAACAAATCTTATTTGTAGTTTGTAAAACTTATTCATAACTGCGCTGGGTCTAAGAGTTTGCATTCACCGTCTCTGCTGCTCCTCTCATCCACTGATGTGATCTGATAAGCTCTGACCAGCTCAACTGATAAATTACCATCCGGCGACTAAAACTTCACAAACTGTGGTTTGATGTGACCGTGGGTACAGAGGTGTGACATTTTGACAACGTGTTTATGTGTGCGACCATAGTGGGAGATTTAAAAAGCAGCTGTTAGCAATTAGCGGTTGATTTAAGGGAAGAAAAACAGCGATTGTAGATGTGTGTGACTGGGAAAACAGACTCGGGAACTCCTTACACTCCGAGTAGAGGACAAGATCAGCTGCCATATAACAGAAAAGGTAAATGATTGGGATTGACATATCATGCCATTGTTATTGATCAGAAAGCTCAGCCGACGCAAACATTATACGTCACAATAGAGGCTGACGCTGTTGTGTTACATGTCACGCCACTTTTGATTGCAGGATGCTGCAGTGCAGTGTATAATCACAGAGGTGGTATCAAGGGGTTGTTGGTTGTGGCCCTATGGTGCAATCTCCGTGTAAAAGCCGGAGTTCAACTTTGGGAACACAGCAGCGGACACTAACAACCATTCCCAGCCAGCAGATATATTTCCTTTCTCACGTCAATATCAGTCTCTGATAAATACGGACAAAATGTGAATTTATTTATTGAAGTTTATTTTAATGCAGGTCGACCCAGAGCTTTACATCTGTCCCCTGGACTATATTTTAGGCCCAAAACACACTTAATAAACACCTGGAAGAAGATCAGCTCTGCACTCAGGATTGAGACTCTTTACTAGTTATGGTTGCTTAGCAACCTGAGATGCAACCTGCCTTTGCACTCATGAAAGTTGACACAGTGGACACGAGAGTAGCACCCAGCGCTGACCTCAAGCGGTTAAAGACGCAGCATGTGTACGGCCCCTAAGACTGCTGTGGAACTCTGGCAGCAGTGGTTGCTATAGTAACAGATCAGCTGAAACAACCTTCTGTTGACAGAACATTCGACGGCGCATTAGTAACGCAGTTTTACATATTTTCTTATTGAATTTCTGTTGATGATGTTTGACTTTTCGAGATTGAGCAATTTGCTTTGTTTAGCTGTGGGAGGAATTAGTGCTTAATGATGATTACTCAGTTACTCTCTGTATTTCAAACAAACCAGAATTGTGAATTACGTCCTCATTTTGTATAACAACAAATTTTCCCAGATAAAAGCTTATTCACAGAAAATAACGTATGTTGCATCAATAACCTATTCAATTAACTGCTGCATGACATTCACATTTTCACATCTCACTTAATTTTGTTTCATAAACAGTCTTGTGAGCATTTTTAAACTTCTATCATAAAGAAATTTAATGATAATGCAGGATTTTCATAAGTGGGTGATGGGCTGATATGTATGCCATATAGCTGTGAAATAACTCCATAATAAGTGAGGAGGCTTACAGTCTTTTAGCGACTTTGGATATGGCCTTTTGGTTGCATCACTGCCGTTCGTATCTCCAGTATTTTGTATCTCTCTGTCAGCTAAACGTTTGCAGCTCTTGTCAGCCTGTGAAGGATAACTTCCTCTGCCAATCATCTCCATGTGGCAGGAAACCAACATTTCCTGTTTATGCTGTTTTACATTAAAACGTGCCACAAGCACACGCACATGTCAATCTTCTAATCATGCTGTTAGAAGACAAAGTTCAGATAATGACTGAGGGTTTCATACATATGAGAATCAGAAGGCAAGATGAATGTTTTGGCTGCTTTTAATGGTTGGTGCCAAATAGTTTCCCGGTTTTGACTTCAAGTGAAACTGTGTTTTGTGTTAATTGCATTCTGGGAGCGTGACTGTAATAAAGAAAAACATGTGCGATTAGAACAGCGGCGATAAAATTCCATTTGGTCTTTTAAATGTGATAAATAACTGTTTTAATCATGTCCTTGAAACTTTGAACAAACGCATACTCCTACACAAACACGAGCACACACGTTATTCATACCCATAAAACTAAGCCCAAACTGGATAAAACCATGAAACAACTCAGTCAGTAAAGGTTTTTTTTTTCAAGCCTTGTGGTTTTGGTAGTGAAATTAGTTTGTTGAGAAATTAACAAGGCGTTGAGTCTTTTGCACGTAGTTGATCATTAACCAAGTATTGGACAGAAGAAATTCATGAGCTGATGGTGGTTTCAGATGGAAAGTTAAAGATGCCCTGTGGAGTTTTATCGGTGTTACTCACCAAATTGCACTGAATGTATCCTTGAGGTCTAACAAATGTGTTGCATGCATTTCCCCCCTCATAAAACAAGCAAAGCAAAGCTGATCTTTTGGAATTATTCATATCATTATTTATGCCCATTTTCACACGTTTGCAG
The DNA here is from genome assembly GCF_026936395.1 of Plectropomus leopardus. Taxonomy (NCBI): domain Eukaryota; kingdom Metazoa; phylum Chordata; class Actinopteri; order Perciformes; family Serranidae; genus Plectropomus; species Plectropomus leopardus. Next base: position 20,507,615 of record NC_142191.1, on the reverse strand, counting down.
TCCTCTTCCTCCCTGCCTTTGTTGGTGCATTTCTGCATTACTAAGTACAGTCAAATCCTTTATGTTTTCCTGCAGAAAGACACTCTGAGGCCAGGCTATGTCAAGGTGGTTAAAATTAGCAAAAGCTTACAGTTGTTTTTCTTCAGTGTTTCATATCATATCCAGCTGGGAATTTGTGGGGTGGCCATGGCCATCATGGCCACGCTTGTCATAAATGCCTATATTGTCCATTCTTTTGGGCAGAATGGGATTTTAGATAAAAGTTGAACCATTTCTGTAGAGCTGCAACACTTACATTTAGGTGTGCACCCAATGCTTTAGAGACTTTACAACTGGCAAGTGTTAGTCTAGTGAACCCACAAATGACTACTGTGAAGTTAACAGCATCAGAAGAAAGACTGCATTTTGACACTTTTAACTATTTCAACCGTGAAACCCTATTTAGCAGAGTTTGAAGGAAAACATATCAAACAAACCTAAGGTAAAGTTATTTTCCATAAGTAAACAATTCAGAAGGCAGAACTGTTAGATTTTGAGTCATACAAATTTCAATCAGATCATATTTTGAATATTTCTTCTATATTTGTGGTCATGCACCATGCTGACCTAATTTGAGTGAATATGTGCTGCTTACTGTTAATGCAAGCCATTGTGGTTGTGCTCGTGCTGTGGCTGTACTGATTCTGTGCCCCCCGCTCGCCCTGATCGTGGTCTGGTCCTGGTTGCGCCGATGCTTTGATCTTGCCTTTGGACAACTCCCTTTCAACATATGCATGAGACTCTTATCATCTCCCTCAACATCATCATAGAGAGCAATTACTTATTTCACACCTACCATTATTGTAATATGACATGCATCTGTTTCTATTATTGCTGTGCCCCCCCTCCTTTTTGCCATGATTGTATTTCATTTGCTATTTATGACATCTATTGCATGTCTGTCCGTCCTGGAAGAGGGATCCCTCACCATCCTCTACCGCTCTTCCTGAGGTTTCTTCCTCTTTTTTTTTCCCCGTTACAGGGGTTCTTTTTGGGGAGTTTTTCCTTGGGTGATGTGAGGGTCTAAGGGCAGAGGGATGTCGTACACTGTAAAGCCCTCTGAGGCAAACCATGTTTTGTGATAATGGGCTATATAAATAAAACTGACTTGACTTGACTTGACGTTTACTTAGTAGTAATTCACCAGATACACATCGCCAAGCGATGTGTATCCTAACACACAGTCAAACCCCTATTAAAGGTTGTTTAAATTGTCCCTTATTTTTTTTATATATTTCTAGTTAGAAACATTTTTATCTTCATATAATATCAATTTCTGTGACACCCCACAATGACCACTGGTCCCATTCTTACCTCCCAATTGAGAAATGACTGGCTTGCCACTGATCACAGTTAAAACCAAAAATAGTTAAAGCAAAGCTATGTGGAGAGACTTTGTTGATGGCCGTCTTATCGTGAACAAAGGTTAACTCAAAAAGCTGCTAAATGCCTACAAGATCCCCATCCCTGAACCATCTGAAAAACAGCTCCAGTCTGAAGATTCCACACAGGTCACTATAGTAACTGGTGTTTACTCAGATGACGGAGTCCTGCGCAATCTAATCATCCCTTCAGAGAGATAGAGCTCCCTGCATTTACTCAGTGAGCGGGAGGGAAGTCTGCTCCTCCTCTCTCCTCGTGTCTTTGATCTCTCTCTTCTCCGGGTGAGGAAAGCTGTTTTGGTAGCAGCAGTCAGATGGCCTCCTCCGTCCCTGCGAGTGAGACGACTGATCCTCCTTGAATTCATCACGCGCAGCGAGGAAATTCTCCTGACAGTAAGTGGAGCCACGTTTGGGCCAGAGACATATGAAACAGCGCTTGTTTCCTTTCTCTCCGACAGACGCTGACAATCTCAAGAGTTTGGACCTTTCCATCGCCTCGTCAGCAAGGGGCAGCCAAGTGCAGCGAGTGGAAACCGGACCAAACGAGGAGAGAACATTAAGGGTCCTGCCAACTTCTGCGTGGCCTTGCCGGACCTTCGCAAAAAAGGGCCTTAACTTTCTCACGAGACAAGGCCCCAGTTTAGCACTGGAAGAGCATGTGAGGAAACTCATACAGAATGTGCAAAACAGGGCGATGAAAGTTTTCATATATGTGGTGGTCGGAAAAATGTAGAGAGAAAACTAACATTCACACAATTCAAGAACAATGAGCACACACACATTCACACACACTACTGACCCAGAATTAAACCTCCACTGCAGGAGAAAGTTTGACCTACTGTCTGGCTACAATAATTAAAAAAGGCAAAGTAAAAAAAAAAGACAAACAGCTCCTGCTGTCAAGGTTCTTAAGCTTTTTTTTCTTTTAAGCTTTTAACTTTTTGTATAAAAAATGAGTCAAAACAGATACGGCCTTTTTGGTGATCTTCCATATAAAGTTTTTAAGTTTGAACAGGGTCAGCGGGACATTCATTATGACAACAGCATTCATGTTATAATAGTAAACTAGCAAACTGATCGCATATGCGCAACATTTTTTGCCGACACTCGATATCAAACAAAAGCCAGAGACTGTGGTGTGTTAAGCTGTATATTCACCACTTTTAAGCAGAAAAGAGAAGATACTGTTATGTCTCAGCTTTGCAATGTCTCTTCCTCTGTGCCGCTCCAGCCTCTACCGTGGAGCAGCATGAAAGCAAAGAGCACTCACTCTGCAGCAAAGTCTGGGGACCAAAATATACCACGCAGCACTCTGAGAGAGAAAAAAACAACAGCAACAGCAATAAAAACAGCTGCTCGACATGAAGCTATCTCAATCGACTGTGGTGTCTCCGACTGATGATTTGAATTTCAGACTTTCAAGGGGCACACAACATCCAAAGAAACTTCTCACACCACATGCACCATAATCTACTGCCCTGACTTTGATCAGGCTTTTCTCATTCACTGTCTGTTCTTAAACCTACGAAAAGTAATGAACCATAATTTGAATGTGCCTACTAATTCACTAACCAGGAAGCTACAACCACCTATTCCCCACAAACTGTCATACAACATCAGGAGTAAAAGAGGAATTCATGTGACATAGCACAAGGAGCATCAATGTCTGTGTTCAGAGGTGGACCGGATGGAGAATGGGTCAAACAAACACAGGACTTTGACCCTGGAGACCAGGGTTTGGGTCTTGTGTGAAACCTAAAGCCAATATTGAACTGTTTTAATTTATGAACATAATGTCACATCATCACGTTACATTATCACATTACATTGTCACACCACATCACATTAAATCTGTAATGTGAAGAGGCCTAACCATGATCCTTTTTTTAAAAACCTAACCAGAATAGTCAGATCGCTAATTTGTAAGATATCAAAAAAATGTTATGTGTTAAGTGTTTTCACTTACATGTTCATTGGGTTTCTAACTCTTGCAGTTTTGCCACAAAATAGTTTAATGAAATACTGGACTGGTGCTAAATGCTATGCTAAAGAGATGGATATGCTGTGGCGTATTCCTTTAACACAGAAAGTTGCATTTTCTTCTTTTTTTTTAAGCCAACGTGCCTTTCACTCTTTTGGTCAAAATCCCACCTCAACTCTTACTGCTGTTGCTGAGTTTTCTACCATGGTGCAGAGCTCTCTGGCTTTAAGCAATTGTAGTATTGTGGGGCAGATTTTGTTTGCTGCATGTTAAGCATTGCTGTAATCTAATTCTTCCATGCTTGCATCATGTCGTTGGCTCAGCTTAATAGCCATAACCAAGTCACCACTGACCATCTGAAATCAAACTGTAAAGCAGAAGAGATAGATGCAGGTACAGTGTGTACACAAGCAGACACACACTGGCAAGCTCTAATGTGCACCACAAGTGGCACTTTGCAGGTTTAAGTACTCTTTGTGACCTCGCACACACTGTTTGTCTGGACATACGCTCTTATCTCCTGCCTGTGGTGGTTGGCAGTTCTCTCATCCTGCACACATGCCTCAGAGCTCAGCACGTTTAATCCTTCACAGCGACCTGCTTGGGCCACCCACCACACCACCAAACAAACCCAACTCTGTCAGATGCTGGTAGCAGCGTGGCAGTTTCCTGCTTTGGGCTTCATACAGAGAGCCCACAGCCAATTATCTCTGCATGGGGAATAGATGTGTTTGCCTGGTTTTAAAAGTAATGAGTACTGTGTATTTTCCTGAAAAATATCTTAGTTTACTCTTGGATCAAAAGGAAAGGGAGCTGTGGGACTGCAGTGGTGTTTTGGTAGTTTGGTCCTGACACGGCTAATGGTGCCAATTCCATGAGTGTAGCCTTTATTCTAGTGATCCTTTTGTTATTGTCTACAAATCCCATGAAAAGGCCAAAACCAGCAATGAATTGATCCCACTAATAAGTACAGACTGTGCTGCCTGATCCTATTCTTCAGTGCCGTGGAGCTCCATTCTTGTTACAAAACTACTAAACGGACATAAATGAGACACACTGATGCACTGGGTGACACGTTCCCTTCCCGTTATTAACATGAGTACTGTATCTTATAGAGTCAATCTCACATAAACTATCCTGTTGCCATAAATACTCCTTAGCACCGACACTGTCTCCAAGAAATTACTGAAACAAAACTATATATTTGTGACCCAAGCATATCTGTAGCTAACATAATATTAGAGGTTAAGTAGTTAAAATAACAAATTTGACTTTTGATTTGACAAGGGACACAAACAGCTGTCTCTTGGGTGAATATCCTGTGTTTGTTTCAACCATCAAACATCTTCCAAACTCAGATTTCGTCAGCTGACTTCCTTCTTTGCTACTGTCATAGTTACTGCGGCCACTAGAGGGCTCAGCCTAACAATAATATAAATATGGGTTGGCATAAGCCACCTGTACCAATGAGTAGTAGTCATATTTGAGTTTTTTAAGGGTGTTGTTTTCAGCAGGATTCTTTCTTGGTCTGGCAAGTCTGAAAGAGACAGATAATGAAGTTGTTGGTTTTAGCATTTTCTGAGGATATGCTTACAGTATGAAAATACTGAATATATAGTTGTGGATAATTATTATAAAGATTTACATTTAGCAGATGCGGAGCTCCATTAGTAATCATTTAAGCGGTGTTTCTGTCCACATGTTGAATGTAAATTTAATGTTTACTCTCCTTTTAGCTTAGTCTCTATCAACTCAAAAGCAAAATATGTTTCTTTAACCTGTACCTGCTCCTCACTCGCCGCTAACTAATTTTCTTTGTCTGTTAGCATGTAGTTAATCTGCCAAATTGTGTTTTCTGGAAAAAACTACCTGCTACTGCTGGAAACAGTAGTAAGCAAAAGAAAACGAAACAAAAAGCTAAAAAACACGAGCAAGCTCAGCAGAGCTCGGGGGGCGGCAGAGCGGTGTTTTCTTTGAAGGGTTAATTCCTACATAGTCATCGATCCATTATATATGGAAAAAATGGAGCTTTTACATCCAAAGAGGTTATTCAAATTGATTTTATAGCATTCCTGTTGGCTTTTTATCAGGACATTAAAGACAACAGCCCTCCTCTGCACTGTATGGTTGCTGCCCACACAACAAGAATAACAGTCAGATTCTGCCGAACATTCGAACGCTCAACATTTATAAGCCATAAATCTCAAATCTTTTAAAGATGCTCTTCAGTCACACTTGATCTCAACCCAGACGTCCATTACAAAAGAGGATTTTTGCTGTTCCTTCATTTAATGCCCTTTGTTTTCCTCCTGCTTCCCTCTGCTCGGTCCACATCAGACACTCAGGAGACTTTACGCAGCAGCTGTCTGTAATCCAAGGTATCCTCGTCTGGCACATAAGCTGTGAGCCATTTTACCTGAGGCTGTTTTTCAGGAGATTGAATCTACCAGATGGAGAGAGTGATGACATGAAGAAATGAGGGATTTTGGTTGGAGGGTTGCAGAAGACTGGGAGCACTGTGTTACGTGGTATTTAAAATGTCTTTTGTCTTCATCCATGATTTTTAAAGATAAAAAAGTTTTGACTTGATGTTGGTGCATCATGTCAACTATAGCATATCTTATAAGACTACTCACAACAGCGATTAGGCATTCAGCCTTTCATACACACTATACTGTTACTGTCCAATGAAAACCATGTATCTTAAAATTTGTTGATTTGGAATTTTTCAGACAAATGAAAGGATTACGTGTTCCTTTTTGATTTGTGAACACCCTGTTTAAGCAAAATAAACAATTTTAATTTTGCAAGCGCCACTAGCGCTTGAGTGACGTGTGGGGGAGATTTTGTAGAACCTGTTATGTGTTGCAAATATAGACATACGTCTCCAAGATCTCCAAAAATGTTTATAAAAATGTATAAAAAATTATAAAATGATAGTAAATTTCCTCTGATTACAATGCAAGAAATTGTGAGATTTAGTGATTTAAAGTCAGACAAACCCAACAGACACAAAAGAGCTAGTTGTGATAAAGGCCAACTGATGACGTGTGACTCGGCGAAAAGGCTGCACCTGTACGCACCACAAAGACTACAACCAACAGCCAACTAGCACGTCCTGCATGTTCTGCACCTGAGAGGAAATAACTCTCCATACCAGCAGGCAGTGGTCGTCTGTATTCATTGTTCAAAAAGACAGATTCAAATGAGCCAGTTAGCCAATATCAATACAACTAAATATGACCAAAAAAAGCCAACAAGGGCCAACAAAGGCTGACTAGTGCCAAAGGTGCAGGACACACCACCAAAACCCATCATCAGCTTGGTGAGTTAGGGTTCTTAAGTTAGAATAGCTACGTTTAATTAGCTTTTACTTATGTCAGTTTCACATCAAGACATGCAGTTGTACGTTTTTATTTTTTGAGTGACTCAAGTGTTTTGAGTCTGTTAAACTTCAATAGTCACAGGAGGAAACTGCTGATCACGATTACCTAAACAGCTCTGTGTTAATTCCACATTTAAGGAATATACACATTTTGTTTATTACTTTAAAGCATTTGTCAACAATTACAACTTCTCCTGTGAAGATGTATGAAGAACAAGTGTTACAGATTGGGGAAATCAGCATATAATTAGTGTGGCAATTAACCCCAATCTGAAAAAAAGGTTTACCCATCTCATTATCACTTCATAACAGTGTGATGGCAGAACTACAAAGTGTAGTGGTTTAGTCATAAAACAAAAGCTCCAGTCGCCAACAGGCAGCACAACAGTGGCACACACAAGAGCCAGATGTGCAGGCACATCGCGTGTGATCCGCTCAAACAACAAACACTTTTGGAAAAGAAAGGCTAAATAACATATGGTATGTGAGTCTCAAACTAAAATAAGATTGTTCCTTTTTCCTCAGACTCTTTATGACATCTGTGGAAGAACGTTTGTACACAACAGCTGTATTTTTGTTGAAGAAAATGTAAATAAAACCCTGCATGAAGGTATGTCTTGAGCTTGATACTTAGTAACGGATGTAATAAAGGGCATTTAACAGAAAGTCGTGTCCTCCGCGGGGTATTTACAGCAATGGCATGGTAACAATAAACACATAGGTTTATTTTAGTGCAGCTTAATTCCATTCAACTAAATATCTTTGTTTCTTTAAACAATAAAGTCATGCCTCCTCTCCAGGGTTTTTCTCCACAGTCTAGAGGAAAGTGACTTTTACCATGCACCATAAACAGTCTGAAGAGTGCAGAGAGTGGGAACAGGAGGTGCTAGAAACCATCAAATTAGGAGCAAATGGTCCAGAACTTTACGAAGGAAAATCCCATTAAAACTGTCCAACCTTTGGATGCAGTGGGAGGTGGACTTGAAAGAAAAAAAAGCTGATGATCTGCAAATTTGCCAGAAATAAGTTTCCTTATGGAAAAAATTATGTAACATGTCCACCTCTCTAAAGTGAAAACGAGAGGGGCCCGGTGTTGCTCCAGGGGCCTGCACATTCCCTTGTCTAGTCAGAAACTGGAGTAATAGAAGTGGGTGATCTGACCAAGGTGGGACAAAGCTCGGAGCTGAGGAGAAAGGCTTCCAAAAAGTTATGAAAAATATGTTTTTAAAGTCACAAAAAGCCCTCTGATTCCCTTTAAACCAGTGATACTCAACGTACGGCCCACCAATCGTTTTCTAATTCACAGTAGAAATAAAGTGATTCACACCGGGATTTGTTTTTGTACTTCTAGTATACATAAGGCGCCAGAGTGCTTAAAAGCTTGTTTTTCAAAAAAAAGCGCCAGTGGAAGATGACCCGCACCCCCCCAACCAAGGTCCTTTAAGCCCCTAACGTCCTTGAAATCCTAGACACGTCCACAAATCCTGGAAATGTCTTAAAATCCTGGAAATGTCCGAAAATCCTTTAACAGTCCAAAAATCCTGAAAATGTCGTAAAATCCTAGAAACATCCTGAAATCCTATAACTGTCCACAAATCCTGGAAATGTCCTAAAATTCTAGAAACGTCCTGAAATCCTATAACTGTCCACAAATTCTGGAAATGTCCTAAAATCCTAGAAACATCCTAAAACAAATCGCATGTCCTGAAATAAAAACATGTATTGGGCTGCTGCGTCGGGCCCCTGGCCTCCTGTCATTTTGCAAACCTGGCCCCTAAGCAAAGCCAGTTAAGTATCCCTGCTCTAAACATTTCCATCTATAGACTGTGGACACAACGAAGGAGAGGGTGTTTCTTGAAACTAATGAAATGAAAAGAGTTATGACCAGTTGCCGCTGGTATTGTGCATGCTGACTCACTGGAATAGTTTACTGGGACACGTAATGTCAGTGAAATATTGCTATTGTTATTAATTGCACCCGTGCTTTTCCTGTTATGACAAGTCAAAATGGCTGCTGTGAAATGCAGCAAACACAAAACTTTTTTTTCTTGTGTTTATATAATAAACTGTTTAACACTTTAACATCTGAATCATCATCAGTTCTCTTGTGCAAGTCAGACGTCTTTTACTAGAAAATTGGTTTGATGTCTTTCAAAAACACGGGAAAAGCAAAATGAGCAACTTGGCAAGAAATGTCCTGCCATATGCAAACTGTGTAAAGGTGACGAGGAATTAATCTGAAAAGTAGCCTAAAAAAAAGTCCTGTAAACGATATTTAAAATTCTTATAATTCTATATATATTTAAAAATAAAAACATTTTTAGCACCCCCCCCCCCCCTTTTCCAGTAATTTTCTTGTAACTTTCTTTTTACTCATTTTTGGTTTGTTTTTAGTGCCTTTTTTTGTGAAGTTGCTCATTACCCTAAAATGTTTTTGAAACAAATCAAGCCGATCCGCTCAGGTTTCGAAGCATTAATGCAACCCAACAAATTGGGAGTTTTGGGAGAAAATCTGTAACAGAATTATTTTGTAAACATGTAAAATTCAAGCCAAGAGTTTCTGAGCATGACGTTAAATCGGTAGCAGCTCCAGGGTTGCTGCTCTGCTTTATCAGATTTTGACCTTTGACCTTCTTGTCAAAGGGGGTTCAATAGTGTAACTATCGTGCTGGCGGTTGTAGAGCTCTGTGTAGACCTCGGTTTTGTACAGATGTTAGCTGTTGGCTCGGACTGTCCTGAAAAATAACTGAACACATAATGAGGATTGTGTTTCCACACTGCAGCTGACTCTGGCCTCTGCTCAGCTGGGGACATGGACACTTTGTGGCCACAATCAGAGAGCTGACAGGCAAGCTCACTTCCATTGTGGTGACCCTGACATTTTGGAGCCATGTGGGGAAGAATTATTGTCAATTTGATCCATTTTGAAATTCACACACACAGAGCTGCAAGTGAATGCACACACACATAACCCAGTGTTTTATTATGGGATAATGAGATGTTGTAAATATCAGTCCATAATTGGCATGTTTGTTTGAAATTGTCTAATGTATAAAGTAATGTCGTAATTATTAAATACATTCTGAAACAATAATAAGTTATTTACGAATATGAGTAATAGTTGGCAGCAGGCTGAGGGCAACTATTAAGTTAACAACCCTTTAAAACCAGATATACTGTAATTATTCACATACTGACCCTTTAAAGACCTTAACTCCATGTGTTATGAAGGGTGAGGGTTGGGTCAGTTCCTAATATTGAACCATTGCTTGGGGGCTTGGCTTGCAATAAAAGTACATAGATTATGATATCAAGTAAAATAAATACAAAACAAACTTGCCAAGAAAAAATAAACACACACACACACACACACACACACACATACATATATAACAGAAACCAAAGATGTATTGCAGAAAAAAGATCAACATCACTTTCTTAGTATGACTACACCCAGCTGCAGCATTCTCGTTAAAATCACCTTTACGTAACCAGGTACAATGTAATTTACAAGCCAGCTGCATCACGTTTACTCGTTCCTTTCTTGTGTTCTGTGCAGAGAGAACAGAGAGTACCACAACAGTGTGTTATTGATGTTACGACTGGCGTTTTATCAGCAAGGCCATGATAAAACACCAGTAGCCATGTTTCAGTCTACTGGTGAGACAGAAAAATAGTGGGTGAGCTTTCTGGGAGACTACTGGGAGCAAAAATGGTATGTTTGTAATCCATTTAGCCACCAGTGGTTCAAACTACTAACTGTGATCCAGTTTCTGGAGCCAACATCACCATCACATTAGATGGCTAAAACTTAAATGTTTAATTAAAAATATACTTATAATTACTCAGTCTGCACAATTCAAACTGCACAAACAGTATGTGCAGTCCTTGTTTAGTCGCCGGATGCTGAAGAAGTGCATGCTATTCTGTGTTTGCATATTTGTAGTGTAAAAAGGAAACGCTTGCCCAGCAGGAGGTAACTCAAAATCATTTCAGCTGGAATGGCGTTAAGATTTTTGCTTTATAATGCATAATGCATAATATAAAATGCTTTATATATGGATGTTGCTGTAAAGATACAGTTCCAAAAATGAAATGCTTCATAAACATTTTCCCCCTGCCAGCACAGAAAATCTATATAATCAGCAAACAGGTTCTCATCCAAGTTGTCACATATTGCATTAACAGTGGGCTTCCATGTCTAAGTATTACGTTTTAGGTATCCTTCTGCATCTGCTCTCTAAGTTCTGGGATGCCGTTACTGTGATATCAACAAATGCACATGGTGAGATGCTGCACGTAGTTAGGAATAGGCAACAAGGTCATGGATGGTTAGGATTAGGGGAAGGAGGTACATGGTAAGGTGTAGAAAAAACATCACATTCAAACAGGAACACTTTATCCTTTTATCCTTATAGACGATGTGTGAATTGGCATATAAATTCTTGAGTTATGGCCAAAAAACTGATAAGTGAGGTCACAGTGACCTTTGACCACTCCATTCTTATCAGTTTGTTCTCAATTCCAAGTGAACCTTTTATTGCCAAATTTTATGAAATTTCCTCAAAGCTTTCTTGAGATATGGCATTGGCAAGAATGAAATGGACATAAGATCACAGTGAACTTTGACCTTGGCCACCAAAATCTAAAGAAGTCATTGTTAAGTTCAAGTAGACATTTGTGCCAAATTTGAGGAAATTGATATATTGAGCTCAAGAGAATTGGACGGAGGACAACCCAAAAATGTAACGCCTTTGGACACGACTATCCCCGGCACAATGGTATAATAAAAATGCCCCCAAAAAATCTCTGCTCCCAGCTTCTCCTCACTGGATCAGTGTGAGGGAATTGCTGCTTTTCTTTGTCTTTGTTATAAGAAACAAAATATCTTTGGGTTCTGAAAGTTGTTTTTAGACAAAGCAAGCAATGTAAAGCAACGTGTCCTCATACAGAGGTCCTCTATCGTTATAAAACAAATACGAATACCTCAGAGACAGTATTGAGAAAGAAAGTGGAGACCTCCGCTGAGGAAGTTTTATGAAACTGTAGCAGGCGGGTCAGTTAAAGTGCTGACTGTGCCTGCAGCCTCTGTTTTTCTCTGCGGATCAAAGGCATACTTGTCCAATCTGGGCAGTAATACAGTGATTTTCTCCAGCTCCTGGCTGTGATGCATTAGGCATATTATGTAACAACACTTAAGTCTGCTGAAGAGAGGTTCACCCAGTTTTCAGCCACAGCATCCTTACCTCCCTGGAGACTGTGTTCCTCATCACTTTAATCCTAATTGACAGAATTAGGCCAAGGTGGATTTGGACATCCTGACGACCAAATATTAGAATCATGGAAGAGACATTAAGGTAAAAGAATGTGAGATTTAGCCAATTTTCATGACATTTAGACATGAAAATTAGACATCAACCCACTTTGAAAAATATCAGGACACACGGCTGAATTTCTATCCCATCATCAAAGTCCATCAAAGTAGAAAATCTACTGACCACATATTTGGGGCAATGCTGCTCGGGTAAATCAGCGTTGGTATGCCTTGATGAAGAAGTTCTCCCTCAGACTCAATAATAACCTCAGAGCAATTAGGCTGCATCTGATAGCAAGAACGTCTTATCAGTCTGTACGTGCCCTGTACTCAGGTCACAATCAAGGAAAAGAGCTTCAGTTACGACTTAACGGCAGAGCTGCTGTGCAAAACAACTCGACTGTGGCCTACGGAAAAAGTGAATGGAAGCCAGACTCCTCCAGGAGACAACAGGATGTCTATTTGAGTCCTTTTCCTGCTGATAAGCTCAAACACTGTTGGCGATTGACAGGTTTTCACTCTATTCAGAAAATCAACAAAGAGGATGTGAACATGAAATTATCAAAATGATACTATCTTGCAAATTATCTTGTTGTTCTCTACTCCAGAAATACGGTGTTTTTCATTAGCAGGTAGTGCTGTAAATTGCCAGGGAAGTGTAGGTAAAGGACTTTTCACAGCTCACAGATACTTTGAAGTCACTGCAAAAAAACAGATAACTTACTTGTGTGGAGCCATCGTCATTGCACTTTTTCAAGGAGTTAATTTAATAGCTCTAATAAAATTCAACTGGAATAAGGTGGCTTTTAAGCTACTCCTCGCTATATTTGTGCAAGTTCAAACACTGGACTGTCTTTACTGTTCTTTTCTTTTGTCACAAACTGCTAATGCACACTAACATAAAAGCTGTAAACCTGCTAAAGAAAATGTAAGAACCAGTAATGTGGTTTGTGATACAGCTCTGATTTTGACTTAATAATTACTGGGAACTCAAACGTTGAATGTGTGAAATGGGTACACTCGGAGCACTGTTCAAGCAAATGTAGCCTTTCAAGGTTAATGCAAGCAATGAACTCAGAATTATGTAAGTCAGGATACAAATATATATATATATATATGTAACTTGTAACTTCTTCCCATGCGTTTGAAAGGAGTCAAGCCAATTTGCGCAGGTTTCAAAGGGTTATTTATATATTTACTTTAAAAAGCTGGTCTTTAAAAAAAAAAGTGCACAGCGCTCCAGTGTACCATTCTGGAAGTGAAAACTGACCCAATGTAGTTGACAAACACGTCTGTGAACTGGCAGCAACACAGATCCACTCTCATCTACTTTACGGTGGTCTGTGAAGGAAAGAATGAGAGGAAAGGGGAAAAGGAGGAAGAAACCCAGACACCCAGCAGAGGAGCAGCCAGATTATAAATCACTTAATTGTAACCAGAAAGGAGACGGTCCTTCTGCAACAGCATCACTGCTTTTCCACTGCTGCTTCAGCCGCCGGGTCGGCAGTTAGTTCCACTTCAAAACATTACGGCAGGATGATGGAGGAGAGCTGCGTCAAAATGAAGAGTATTCATGGAAAAAATGTTCGGGAAATGTCAAGATTTCACTTAGATTTCCGTGAAGCATGACATCCCAGATTATACACTGTCTACACTTCATGTTTCCTCCGGATTTGTGGGCGCGGGTTCGAAAACGTGACGTGTTAAAGCTCCAGCATATCCTGCATGATATTTCAGTTTGAGAGAAAACTGTTGGCAGCGTGTGCGAAACTTGATCATGTTGTTGTTTGTTTATTGGCTCGCGTAGTGGGAAAGCTTTGAGGACTGTTAACTGGAAGTCGGCGCTCAAATTCCACTGAATTTCACTTTGGCGGGTGGTGACAACCCAGATGCAGTCAAAACCAAGTACGGCTTAGCTGTGCACGGCTCCAGACAGAAGCTTGGAGTGGGATGGTGGACGGGGAAAGGCTGGATGACTGTGATGACAGTGAGTCAGAGGGACAAAGACAGAGCCAGACAGTCTGAGCATCGCCACGGGGGCATGACGCTTTTCATCTGCTGGAGATTCTCGGATATTCCCATGAGTATCAGGCTCACAGGCGGTGAAGCAGAAATTCAAGAAGATAACCCCTCAAATGGGCAAAAAAGAAAAGATCAGAAAACCTAAAAAAAAAAAAGCACTCATACTGTACACGCACTGATGTATGAAAAATCTGATGCACCACATATTATTTATGGCAAGAAATGTCTTTTAAGGTGAACAGGTGTTGGTCAGCTGTTGTCTTTTTTTACTGTTAATCATAAAACGAAGCTTCATGATGAGCGCACGTGTGGTTTTGGCTCAAAACAAAACCTTTAAACAGGGAGGTGACATCATGACATCTGTGTTTGAGCTCATTTGTTTATTGTGACTTCGTGTAGATTTGGGCTCAAGACACAGATAAGCTCGAATGGAGCGTGTGTGTTCAAAAATGCAGAGAGAATTTTTTTTTTAGGGGTCAAGGCAAAACAAGATGTTACGTAACTGTATTTTCCATCTTCTGTTGGCATGCTTTCAAAGCTGCTCATTCACAGACCTCCGCCGAGAGATGCTGGAAACGAACGGAGGATTGCCAAGGACATTCAAGTGATAAAAGTGAACCAGGCCGGAACGGATCCTTTAACTTCTAAGAATCGCAGTCCTGACGTCGAATCAATCAATCTTCAGATGACACGACTGTGTAACCATCAATGTGACTTCGGGGGCAAAACTTTTTATCATCTTCGAAGTGAGCTACTGTAGTGAAACACACACACACATCATGGGTTTTACAACTGAGCATAACAAAAGACAGAACGTGTTTAGGTCTTTTTGTTACAGCTGGGTACTGTCTGACTCCTGTTCAAGAGAGGGAAGTTCATAACTTGGCACAATTGCTCTAAATATCATAGCAACAACAAATGGGATGATAATTAAGATAACTGTATATCCTATGAAGACAATCAGTACTTTAAAAACCTCACAAGAACCAACAATTCATTTTTTCAACCTTGACAGAGGTGCTTCATCAACAAAATACCCTGATAAACTTAATAATGAGTGGCTGACTTCATCATCTTTGGAAAACAATGGGAATTTCATAACTGAGAGCACTGGACAATGGAAAAAGAGAGCTCTGAACAATTATTATTACAGCAAGTGTCAGAAATAAACTTTCTGACTCACTGGCCAAGGTAGATGAAAAAAATCACCTGCCAAGCTTTTTTTTTTTTTATTGGCCAAAATAATAAATTGCCTTTTTGTTTCACATATACATTTGCTTCAGTACATTTCATTGAGATAATAGTTTTAATGATTACAAACTTAAAGAAGATCAAAATCTGAAGCAATGCTATTCAAATATACTAAACAACTCATCACCACAGTCGCAGCACATGAGTAAGTTCCCTCTTGTAAGGTGTGTGTATATGTACAGGGCTTTTATTGAGAAAGGCAACAATGGAGGAAGTGGAGCTAAAGGGCTGTTGCTGTCAAGGTGAGAGAGAGCTTGTGGTCTTGGTTCAAACTACAGGGCCTCTGTCTTAATATCTCACAACCATCTACAACTACGGTCATAACGTTAGCGTGCAGCAGACTGGCGACAAGTAATAATTTAGCGGATCAGTTGATGTCCTGCACGGTAAAAAAAGAAACAAAACTAGAAGCACAGAGAGGCAAGAGAGCTGTGTGACCCTAAATGACACCAAAACACGGCAGAGACTTTCAGCATAGTTCATTACATGACTCGCCAAACTTAAAATCTACCCAAATTTGGAGCTTAGTGGGTATCAATTTTAGACTGTGTGATGCCAATAATTTCAACTGAATGCAGACTTTGTGTTGCATTTGCATGAGAAAGCTGAGAGTAGATAACTGTTGTAACAACGTTCATCAGAAGGGTAAAACTAACCTGTCTCACAGGGTCTAAACCCAGCTCACGTTCCCCATTAGTGGTGAACAATTTAACACTCGGTGAACTCTGCTGCACAGAGATAAGAAAAGCTGACATATGTATAAGGATTAGCCGCCACAAGTAAGTTATCCCTAACACCTCCAGCTTAAAACTCCCAAATTTCAAAGGGATTATGAGGCCCCACTTTCACAGTCTGCATGGGGTTCACATGAGGTCCCCTGGTAATACTAGTCTCATGCAAACTAGGCTTTAGTGTAAGTAATGTAAAACACTGGAACACATTTGATTTCACCAAAAAGAAAAAAATCAAATGGATTTCCAACTCTGCTTTTAGTGCAGAGAGAGTAAAGTGCTCCTGCTGCTCTTCGGAGGCACTCGTGCACTAATGTAACGTACAAAGAAACATTAGTAGCACAAAATGCCCGAGTGAGTGTGCCTTTGGATGCTAATTTGTACAGTATGTTCAATGACAGCCAGAATGTGATGCCCTCTGTGATAAACAGCGTGCAAAGAGATGGTGATGGAGATTAGCTCCCAGCTGCTTCACCCTCATTAAAGCCTTTTATCTCGCAGATGCCGGGGGAGATATTAAATCTGAGAAATATTTCAACCCCCGCAGGCGCAGATACTTCTCTGAGTCTTAACTCAAACAAGGAACATCATCGTGTGACAACCTTCGCACACACCCCAAAGCAAGAGGAAACCAAAGACAAGCAAAGACAGGGAGAGTGTCCAATGATTTTTGGGTGAAAACGAGTTAAGGACGTGTTTGTGACGGCGTACTTCATCTGAGAGAGAGTGAAGCTGTCAATGGACATGATCTGACAAGCCTGGGCTCAGATTTGTCAGTCACTCTGTGGCTGTTTTATCTTCCTGACTAATGATTTTTTTTTTGCTGCTGCTCGTCAGTGCTTTGTTGCAGTGTTTTGATTAGTTCACAGCAATGAGACATAATGATGTGCTGACAGTCGGGATAACTGTGAGTTAAAAAGAAAACAATGTTTTGGTATATTTTGGATAACAACCCTGCTTCAGTGACACAGCCTTGAGGATTTCAAGCATGCATCACACCTACAGCTGTTTTGGTGTTGTTTGACTCATTTAGTCCGAAAGTCTCACTGTAGTATGAAGATTTATAGCCTGTCATCACTTGTCAGTAATATTTTTTATTTTACTATAGTGAAGGCATGACCCATCCTACTACGGCTCTGATTGGCCTGCCCTGATATTCTTACCCTCACGCTAACCCAAACCAGTGTCTCTCCTCTTGTCTCTTACCCAACGAGGACACCAAGTAGTCAATCAGAGGGAGAAATGTGCAGGTCATGCCTTCACCTTAGAGGGAATAAAAAAATAAAATGTGCTAACAAAATGGTCCAATGATCTTCTTGGGACAGTTTTTTTTTTGTTTGTTTGTGTTTTTTGAGCAATGGACATTTGGGGTGTATAACTAACTGTTCACAGGGGGAGGAGAGCATTTTTGGAGGTGGTCCTTCTGCACTGTGTCAAACCTGTGTCCTTTTTTTAATCACTCTAATTTCCAGAGTTTTTGTGGGACCTGAAAGCAGTGCAAGCAGAACTC